>NW_023270807.1:7646811-7952813 GCF_011800145.1 Mirounga leonina | reverse complement strand
TGTGTGTGCATATGGGCATGTGCATATGGGAGTGTGTGTGCTGTGTGTGTATATGGATGTGTGTGTGTGTTCTCTCCTCTAAAATCATACTGTGTGAGCACCTGCCTCTGGGAGAAGGTCGGCCGAGAGGCTGCGTACAGGGTCAGGAGTGAGCTGGGGAAAGGCCTGCCTCCGTGGCAGCGCCGGCGGGAGACAGTGCTCTGGTTGCTGGCCCGCGCGCCCCGCAGCCAGTGACAGTGATGCATGTGGCAGGGGCAGAGGGGAAGGCCCAGGTCAGCCAGGCGGCAGAAGAGTGGAAGGCACGAAAGGACCTGGCAGAGCCCGGCGTGCTTTGTCTCCTTCTGACATTCCCGTGCCCATCCTCTCGTCCCTTCCATGATAAAGCTTCGCGTGGTGGTTGAGGAAGGCCAGCCTTGGAGCTTACCCTGTGAAAGGGGGGTCTGCGGGCCGGGCTTGCCTCGCAGGATGACCAAGGGTGGACCGATGGCCTCTGAGCCTGGAGACAATGTCAGCAGGCGTGTGGCCCTCAGCCCCGTGTCTGGCACCACACAAGAGCTCTGTACTGTCCTGATTGCTGTTGCTGTTGTTTCTGTTGTTATTTTTTATTGTTCATGACTTCGATGCCTCCCTCCATTGTAACCACGTCCTTCTCCTGCTCCTGAGCACGTTTGTCTTCTCTCCTTTCCTCCGGCTAATCAGGGATCCAGGAGTACCCACATGACCCTCTTGTCGTGGGAGGTCATCAGAAGCCTCACTGGACATGGGCGATGACATTGTGAGAGAGAAGGACTCGGGCTGGTGGGCTCGCCGTCACTGGTGTTTCTGGAGCCCCCAGCGAGAGCCAGACAAGTCAGGGAGTGCCTGGCCCTCGCCCCAGCCATAAGCCCACAGGCATTTCTACTGCTTTCAGTTTGGTGGATTTTGGTTGAGAACCCGTTATGTGTTGGGGAGTTCCAGAGACAAAAGGAACACAGACATGCCAGTGGGGCTTCTCACGGGGGCTGGGAGCGCTTCACCATCAACGACCCTCACTCTGGGAGCTGCCCACACTCACTCTCCCCCACCCTCCCTTCCCTCTCTTTCCTCCTGGATCTTGTCCGGTCTGGGCTCCTAGGGCACCCTCTCCCTTGATGTCTCCACACTAGCTGGTAGCCCCTGCTAGTCCCTTTGGCTGCTTCTGCTTTGCCTCTTCCCTCCACAGCCCTATAGGGTCTCCGGGCTTTAAAGACTTCCTTGACTCTGAGGGGCCCCGAGTGCATGTTCTTGACCCAACTCTCCGGACTCCAGACTCGCCCCTCAACTGCCCCTCTGGGCTTCCATTCCCATCTCCGCCACCTTCTGACAGTATTTGGTTGCTGTTATACATTTATTTGTCTCTTTGTTTCCTCAGACCACGGTGTCAACCTCAGGGAGGCAGAAACTGTTTTCTTTACTGCTGCATTCCCAGTGCCTACAACTACAACACGGTCGGTCGTTATTCGTAAATACCGAACGAATCAAAGAATGCAAGAGCGTGAGCGAGAGAAAGGATCTACCGCTACCACGTCCTGATACCTGCTAGGTGCTGGTCACTCAAAACCCAGTTTTTTTTAGCCCTTACAACTGTTCTGTGAGGGGGGCATCATCACCTTCATTTTACAGGTAAAGCAACTGAGGCACAGTGAAGCCACACAGCTTGTCGGTCTGTACTCCGTTTGCACACCTCTCCCTCACCTCCAGAATGGGGCAACTAAGAGGTCAACAGAAGCATTTGAGTTTGACCTTGTATACTGCTGAGCTTCAGCCATTCTTCCATAGCTCCTGGGAGTTCCGAGGCCACTCTGTCTGCGCAGGTCCGGAAGCCGGTGGGGGCTGTCACCTCCAGCAAGAGGTACTTCTTCACTAGCTGCTGTGGCTGGGTGGGTTTCTGGTAGAACACGTAGCCTTTCCCCCCGGGCACCTTGGGACCAGGGAGCAAGAAGAGGAACCTGGCTGTAAGCAGGTGTTCTACTGCTATGGACTGAACTGTGTCCCCTCAGAACCCTAACCCCAATGAGACTGTATCTGGAGACACAGTCTTTAGGAAGTAATCAGGGTTAGGGGAGGGCATGATAGGACTAATGTCCTTCTAAGAGACACCAGAGCGCCCCCCCACCTCTTCCCACCCCCCATGTGCCTGTGCCAAGGAAAAGCCATGTGAGCACACAATGAGGAGGCAACCCCCTGCAAGCCAGGAAGAGTTCTTACCAGAAACCGAGTCAGCCAGCTCCTTGATCTTGAACTTCCCAGTCTCCAGAAGTGTAAGAAATACATTTCTGCTGTTTAAGCCACCTGGTATGGTATGTTGTTACTGCAGCTGGAGCTAAGACATCAACTATCTCTGTTTGCTCGGACTGAGGGGTTCCCAGGATGTGGGAAGACTGGGATGGTTCGGTCACCCCAGCTGTGCCCACCACTACCTATGTGTGTGGAGTTGGGCGAGGTGTTTCTCAGACTTTAATTCCTCTCCTTCTTCAACCCCCTCCCCACGTACCTCCTTGCCCCCCAGGAAGGCAAAATTCTCACACTTTCATTAGCTGAGGTCTGTGTAGAAGAGCCTGGGCCTCTGAGACCACCCTGGGGGGCACACGCACTTCTCCTTGCACAAAGGGAGGCTCTGCTCCTTGCAGAGAGCTGTCTGGCAACGCGCAGCGCTTGCGGGTTGGGGGAGGCAGTGCAGTGCGGTGGAAAGTGGCTGAGGTCGGAGAGACCCTGGTTTCAAATCCTGGGACCATCACGTACTGGCGGTGCAACCCTGGGCAGGTCGCTCTGGGTCCTGCACAACTCCAGGGGGCGTCTGGTCCTCAACAGATTCTGAGAGCCTTTCACACAAAGCACAGTGCAAATGGTGGTGCTTTTTAGCTTGTGTGACAAGACTGAACTGAACTCCTTTATCTCAGAAACCATTTCTGCAGCTTCGTCAAAGGAAGATAAGACCTACTTCATGGAGCTGCGGAGAGAATTCAGCAAGATAATGTGTTAGGATGTGCTTGATAAGTACTAAGCTCTTGCTTCCCTTCCCTTCCTTTAAAACCCCCTATGGATCACTACATCAAGAACTAATGATGTATTGTATGGTGACTAACATAACATAATAAAATTAAAAAAAAAACAAACCCTACAGAGGCAGTAAGTTATAGCACAGCGGTTAAGACTGTGGGCTTTGGTCCCAGGTTGTGAGGGTTCAAGCTGTGTGATCCTGGGCAAGGTAATCAACCTCTCTGGGTCTCGTAGTTTGTGGCATAAAATGAGGATGACAGGGGCTGGGCTGTTGGATGATTTCATGAGACACCAGGGGGAGAGCACTATTGCAATGTCTGCATCTAAAAAGGGCCCCGAGTGAGTGAGTGTGACTCTGCTCTCTGGAGAAGCCTCTTCCTTCCCACCCTCCTCTTTTTTCTCCTTTGACCCTCTGCCTCTGGATTTTTCCGGACACAGTAAAATCCTTTCGTGTGCTTTCTCGCCGCCCCCCACCGAGGCTGACAGTGGGGGATGCAGTGTGGGTGAGCCTGCCAGGCCCATGTTTATGGAAGGTGTGCCAGGCCAGGCCCTTTCTGGAGGCCCCACTGGCACAGGGGGAGGAAGACACAGCCTCTGGCCTCGGGGTTCTCAGATGCAGCCCTGCCCTGCAGCGGGAGGGGGCCTCAGAGGGCAGAGGTGCTGGGGAGGGCGCTCCCTGAAGGGAGAGGCCTTTGCCTAGAGGGAGCCGGAAGGACCTAAAAGTGACCAGGGTTCCTAGGCTACGTAGAAACTCCTACAAGGGCTTTCACTCTCTCCTCCTCTGCCTGAGCTTCTGAGGCAGCGCTGTAGTGGCTGGCAGAGACTCAGATGCTCCTGTGGCCTTCTGGAGGCTGAAGGCAGGTGGTAGGGGTGACAGAGACCATCACAAATAATGCAGGTCAGCAGTTTTCAACCCTGGCTGCATGGTCAGTGCTTCCTCCAGAAACTGCAGATTTTGATTTAAAGGCTTTTAAGTGGGGCCTGAGCATTTCCTACTTCAGTTTTTAGTTTAGAAAAAATACAAAGCTATAGAGAAGTTGAAAGAAGGGTACAGCGAACACCTAGTACCTTTCACTTATATTTGCCACACATACCAATTTCTCTCTTTCCAAATATGTATATATATGTGTATATAGACATATACACACATACACGTATTTTATTTTTAAAAGATTTTATTTATTTATTTATTTATTTATTTATTTATTTAGAGAGCAGTGGGGAGGAGCAGAGGAAGAGGGAGAGAGAGAATCTCAAGCAGACTCTATGCTGAGTGTGGGCCTTGATCCCACGACCATGAGATCATGACCTGAGCCAAGACTCAGATGCTTAACCGACTGAGGCACCCAGGCGCCCTATACATATATGTATTTAAAAAAAATCTGGATCATTTGAGTATAAGTTGTAGATGTCATAATACTTCCCCTTAAATATTTCTGCACACTTGGGCAATACTTCCTCAAAGGTATTTTCCTACATAACTGCAATATCAGATTACACTTGAGAAATGTAGTAGCAAAATAATATTATATAATATACCATCCATATTCAAATTTACCCTATTGTCTCCAGAATGTCCTTTGTAGCTCTCCCCACCCCATTCAAAGATCTTTCATGGCAAGTCGCTTCATTGTCCTTGAATCTAGAAGAGTTCTCTCCAATTTTTTCTTTCTTGACATTGACATTTGATTTGAAGAATCTAAGCCATCCTTAACACTTCTGTTATGGGAAGAACACTGCACGGGTGGGGTAGTACATTGGGAGTCATTTCATGTCAGTTGGTCCTACTGTTAATCACACTAAATTCATCATGTGTTTAAGTGGTGTCCACCATATTTCTCCATTGTACCTTCTAAATTAATAAGTAATCTGAGGCGATTAAATTTGATTGTATGAATATCTTACCAATCTCTTACCCAATAGTAAGAGAGTACACCCCTGATCCTTCATCAAGCAAATTATAATACTCTAATATAGGAGATGATAATTTTCTCATTCTACCTTTCATTCTACTTCATGGACAGACTTTGTTTTATAGAGTTTCTCCAGCTTTTGAATATCACCATGAAATCAAAGACTTTTTTAAAAAAAGACTTGAATATGTCATAATTCATTACAAATATTAAAGCTCAAACTGGGTGTTACAGCTGACTGATGAATCACGAAATTCTATCCCCGAAACTAATAATACACTATATGTGAACTAACTTGAATTTAAATAAAATCTAAAATAAATTAAAAGAAAAGAATAAAAACAAACAAACAAATGTTAAATCTCAAATTGTCCCAAATTTGGTCAGTGGGAACCCCCTTAGGTTAGCTCCTGGGTTCCTTTGCCATGTGTTTGTTACAGTTTCAGAACTTTCTGAATCTTTAGTAAAACCTGAGGTTCTAGGCTCATCTTGTGCTTTCTCTGCTGTAGCCCTGAATCAGGCATGTCCTCAAGGAGCCCTGTCTTGTTCTTTTTAAAGGAGAATGGTTTTTAAAAGACCAAGATCTGGGGACTCAGTGTGCCCATTATTGTTGGGGTACTGTTATTCCTAGGCCTTTTCAGTGGACTGAGCTTGGAAATACTTAAAAAAAAAAAATCTTGAATTCACCTTGGTATTTCTAGTTCAAATCCAGCACCACAGATCCTTCCTTCCTCCTCTTCCCACATCCCATATTGACGCTTCCTTTCTCACACAGTAAGAACTTGCTTCTCAACAGTGTACTTACTAATTTTCTCTATCCCACAATGCACACAAAGTCATTTTAGAATTACTGCACCAGAAATACTACTAATAACAAGCCTCCTAAGTCAGATGTGAGCCTTCTTTGTAGTTCTTTTTTCTCTCTAGAACATATCCCATGAAGGTTGTGGAGTCATACTTGAATTATGTTTTTTTTCCCCCTATATGATTTTCTGTAGACTTACTTGTTGATTTAATTTTATCTTTGAAACGTGTAAAATATTTAAATGATTGAAAAACAAAAAGTATACAAAAAGGTATGTATGGGGGCACCTGGGTGGCTCAGTCAAGTGTCTGCCTTCAGCTCAGGTCATGAGCCTGGGGTCCTGGGATTGAGCCCCGCATCGGGCTCCCTGCTCAGCGGGAAGCCAGCTTCTCCCTCTCCCACTCCCCCTGCTTGTGTTCCCTCTCTCACTATGTCTCCCTGTGTCAAATAAATAAATAAAATCTTAAAAAAAATATGTACATCGGCAAGTCTCATCCTTAACACTTCCATTTCATTTCTATCACCTTCTGCAGATAACTGCTTTCATTAGATTCTCATTTGCTCTCCCTGATGTTGTTGTTTTATTTATTTTTTAATTTTCTCTAAAGATCTTATCTATTTGAAGGAGAGAGAGAGAAAGAGAGAGAGAGCGGGAGCGCATGAGTCGGGAGATGGGCAGAGGGAGAGGGAGAAGCAGGTTCCGTGCTGAGCAGGGAGCCCGATGTGGGATTCAATCCAGGAAGGCAGAGGCTTAACCGACTGAGCCACCCAGGCGCCCGTTGTTGTTGTTTTAAAATAGCATTGATCCAGCTGCAAAGGAAAAGGGGACTTTAGCTAAAGAAAACAGGGGGATCTCCCTTATGGTCTGGATTAAAAGAGGATGGTACAAAATGGCAGGAAAAGTGGTAGTAGGAAATGAGCGGGGTGGCATACAAGACAGAAGTCAAGGAAGCAGGCGGTTACTCAGCCTAGAGAGTCTCAAATATTCAGATGACCTTAAAGGCCACTACCTAGGGGCTAACCTTGCAGGAAGTGAGTGCTTCCTGAAGATGGAGTCATGGGAGCCTCCCCTCAGTGTGATGGAAGCAGGTGGTTTCATGAGCCCTGCCCTCAGGAATAAAAGCAAAGGGGATTGGAAGATGAGCCAAGGATTATGACTAAGAACGTTTCAGTCAAGCTATAAAGAAGGGAGATGACAAGGGATAAAGGAGGGACAGCTCTCAGCAGGAGAAGCAGCAGGCTAGGTCCCAAAAGAGTTGGCCTGGGATTTAGAAGCTGCTGTGGAGGTTAGGTTTGTGTCAAGGGACCCCCAGGGCCCCCTAAATGACAGAGGGCAAGGGCTGAAGGCGGCAGTGTGTCCCTGTCTGTAAGAACCAAGGTGGGAGGTCTAATGCATTGAATGAGCTCCAGGTTCTGAAGATGAAGAGGAATCCTATTTACCTCTGTTGAACATGCAAGGATTAAGGGCAAGCATTGCTTAGACAAAATGATCTAATGTTCGGGGCTAAAGTCAAAGTAAGGGCGGTGCTTGTCTAATTATTATTTTACCTCCTCCTTCTCCAGTGAGGAAAGTGGTCTTCCACTTGGAAAGGGTAGAGTAAACATTGCAAAGAAGGGATTGAAGTCAAGGACAGGTGAGGAAGCAGGAAAGCCGGCCCAAGCAGCTGTAATGAACTTGGAGCCCTGAGCCTGATGAATTACATCCTGTAGCCCTGGAGGGACTTGACATGTGATTTCAGAACTGCTGCCATTAATCTTTGATAAATTATAGAGGAGGGCATTTGAGCTCAGAGACAAGAGACGGGCACATGCGCTCTTGACACTCAAAAAAGGGAAAAGACTGGGTTCTGGAAGTTACAGTGCAGCGTGCAGGGATGGTCTCACCAGGCTGGTTAACTGGAAGGTGTGTGTATCTTCAGGAAAGTTGGTTTTGAGTCCCAGCTCTGGTCCTAGACTAGGGCAGGATCAGGGCAGGAATTTGGAGGACCAGGGTGGTCTGGAAAGGGTCAAATCAGGGAGAAGAGGGGCAGTTTTGGGGTGTTCTCATGGCTCCTTCTGTAGTAATGCCTGATTTACCACTGTGTACCTCCAGCAGCCATAGCTGTGGGTCTCAGTCTGGTTACCCCAGAAGCAGACCCTGAGATGAGGGAGTGTATAAAAGTTTTAGGAAGTGTTCCCAGGAAATATCAGGAGGGGCGTGGGGAAGTGGGAAAAGATAAGGGAGTATACAAAGCATAAGGCCTGGGGGGAGCTTTGGGTGGGTCCCACAGGGAAACTCAATAAATAATGTAGGTCTCACTTTGTTGTCTTGATCATGAAGGGGACTCTAGTGACTTTACTCCTCACGTTGTCACCTATTGATTACGGGAAGCCCGAGGGAGATGTGAATTCCCAGGGAGGTGGTAGCCTGGGAACAGTCCTTTGAGAAAGAGATTCAGGTGCTGGCTGACCCAAGGGGGTGAATCCCAGGAGCTAGTCATGGGCTCAGAGGTATGTGGGTGTGGTGCCAACTGCCTTCACATACTGCCTGGACCCACAGCCCTGGTCCAGCTAGCCGAGCCTGGGGACTGCACCCTGTCCAAGGTCAGTCGATCAGGTTGCCTCCCCTGAGAGCTCGAAGCAGGACTCAGGATCTGCAGGGTGGAGTATGGGCTTTGTGCAGCAGCCATGCCCCAACATTTGGGCTCCAGGGACATTTGTCACAGTGTCTGATAGCTTGGGACCATTTGAATACCGTTCTAAAGCTTGCTGGAGTTCCTGATGTATAGGAACTGCTGGCTCACGGCAGAACCTAGAGAGCTGAAATTTTGAGCATCCTTTAGAGCTGGGACCAGGTGTGGGACTTGGGTTGCACCAGTCAGGAGAACCTACATGATACTTCTGTATGGGAGCAAACACAAAAGTCTGGGTGGGGTATCCATTTTCCTGGTGCTCCTGGCAGCCCAGGCTTCTCGTTTGGGGGATATTGTGTCAAATTCCTGACATCAAGGTGGTGGCAGCTCAGTTGCAGTAGGCTTGAGTTCCTGACATCCAGTGCCAATCTACTTCTTTTTAGGGGGAAGGCACTGAGTGACAGGTTGAAGAATTTTTTTTTTTAATTTTATTTACTTATTTGAGAGAGAGAGATCAAGAGAGAGCATGAGCTGGGGTTAGGCAGAAGGAGAAGGAGAAGCAGACTCTGCTAAGCAGGGAGTTCTACACGGATGTGGGGCTGGATCCCAGGACCCCAGGGTCATGACCTGAGCTGAAGGCAGACACTTAACTGATTGAACCACCCAGGGACCCCAAGGGATGTTGTGGGCAGAGGCTCCTTGGGGTCCAGAGAGGCATTTGGCCAAGTCTCTTGGTGGTCCCAGTGGACAAATGGTGGAAACATGATGGACTAATCACCAGTTCAACCATATAAAAAGGAAAAGGTGACTAATATGTCAATACTGGCTGGAAGGAGGTGTCTGGTGGCATATCACAAGGATCTCTATTAGCCTTGTCTGTTCAACATCGTTATCAATGACTTGGATCAGGACGCTACAGATAACACAAAGCCAAGAGAACTGGAAGAAGCATCAGATCCCAGAATCAGCTTTTAAGATGATCTTGATATCCTGGAGGACTAGGATTGAAAATAAAACTTAATGGAATATGCATCAGTTCTATACCGAGTTAAGACAAAAAAAAAAAAAGTCACTGCATAAGGATAGATTTGAAAATGGTGGGTAGAGAAAAACTTCGGAGGGAGGAGGAAGTGTTCTTCTTTACATATTTGTACCCCACCTATTCTGCAGAGGACCTTAGGGAACTTGTAAAACTGTACAAAAGGAAAAGAGCTAAAACACAGTTGAGCGAATTGCAGTAGCAGTTAACAGTAGCAAAATACTAAAAGCACAGTTGAGACCAATCCCCACACATGTGTATCACCACCCAACGTGGTGGATGTGACAAGTCATGCTCCAAGCTCCCCTGTGGCTGAAGCAAAGAAGGAAACTTGATTTGTTTGAGATTTTCTAGTATATATAACAGAAAAACAAACCATTTATCCACTAGAAGCACTGCTTTTCTAGATGGTCAGACCTGAGAGAAAATTCTCTTCTGGGTCCTTATAAAAAGAGCACCTGGTGAGGCTGGGGATGGAGTCCTCAAAAGGCAGGATATCAAAGCAAATTCGGTGAAAGCGATTCTCCTTGGAGCCAGGAAAATGTCTAAGCACCAGATCTAGAACGTGGTTTACCTCTCTAACAAGTGTTTCTGGACTTGTCCTCATTACTGCTGCCCGGGGGAGACAACCTCATCTCATCTCATTTCCTTCTCCCTCTCCTGCATAAATACGAAGTAATAACATTTTACTGGGTAGAGTTGAACTTTTTAGGATCATAAAACTTTGAGATATCTTAAGTTTTTTGCTGCCCCCCCAATTTTCACCTTATTGTCCCTGAGAATGCATACTCTACCAGGATGGAGGACCACTTGTCTTTCATGATCCTCCTCAGCACTCAGTAGTTGCTCTCAAGGTACATGCTCTCTGGATAGTGTTTCTTTATTCGGCAAATTTCCCCTCCTGGTATAGGTTTTTTTTTTCTTTTTTAAACCGATTTGACTCAATGCTACACAAATAGGAAGCGTCTTTACTTTGTCCATCTCTTGTTTTCCAGCTCTCTATTGCAGCTCTCCTCCTCACCCTTTGATGCTGTCTCAGGCAGAGCCTCTATAGCTTTTGGCCACCATTGGCTATAACAACTAGCCTTATTTCAGTTGGTTAGCCTTGAAAGGTCCAGCCCAGGCTACATCAAAACTTCAATCTCACACCCAACCCCAGGCTTCTCCCTACCCCATCTGTCAGCTCAGGCCTGAGCTAGGGACCTGCCTTAGGGACGGGGCATTGCTGCTTTTTACTACCTTGTCTCCCATCTTGCCTTCTGGGCCTCCCTTTTGGATGGAGGTCTTATCATTCCCCTGGAGGAGGGGGACATTCTGCAGAGGACTCGCTGCCCAGTTGTCACACCCAATGATGAGAGGGACGCCACCCCCATGTCCTCTCTGTTCCTTTGCCGCTGCTGGCCTCTCCAGCCAGCTTCCCACATTCCTTGATAGTTCTCTGGGCAAGAAGCAGGTGTTAGCCTCCCTGTTCCAGAACCTGGGGCAAGGACAAGGATGCTTCCCAAGCCTCTGTCCAGAACACCGTGTCAGCCTACTGGTTTCTGTGGCTCAGCCAGCATCTAGTTGGACATAGGACCCATTCTCCCCTCTTGAAGGCCTGCCACCCTCCAAGTGTTTCCCCTAGATACCCAGGCCTTGCTTGAGGGCTGACAGAAACATTTCTCCCTTCTTTCATGGGGAAGGAAGGGCTGGGGACACATCCCAGTCTTACTCACTAGGCTCACAGCTCTCTACTCTTAGAAATGCCCCTACCTTTGTCGGCCGCTTCTGGCAAGTGATAGAGCCGTGGAGCCCAAAATCAGAACTTTTAGAAGTCAGCTCCGCTGAGGGCCGTCACTCTGGTGGCTAAGCGGGGGTGGAACCCTCGTGGGACAGTGTGGTCTCAGGACCCTCAGGGACACAGAAAGAGCGGGGGTGCCTGAGTGAGGCAGAGCTCCCAGGTATCAGATCGGTGAAGCTGGCTACAGAGACGGAGCCCAGACGCAGGTTCTCAGCTCGGGGTTGCCATAAAACGTGATCCGCAGCACAGTTGGGCCCCTGCTCCTCCAGCAGGGACCCAACAAGCGGCAGATCTGGGGAGACTCACCTTCCTCCCCCGGGAGGAGCGGTGCGGGAGCACACCGCAGAGATCTGCTGGGATTGGAGACTCCACACGGGGTTGGGCGCCAGAGATAGAAATGCGCAGTCACAGGCCGGGTGAGCACGGAGTGTGGCCGGAGACCGGGGAGACGGGAGTGACTGATGGCTTTCCTCTGGGGGCTCACTGAGGAGTGGGGCCCCGAGTTCTCCGCTCCTCCTGGGCAGAGATTGGGAGGTCACCATTTTCATTCTCATCCTCCAAAGCTGTACAGAAAGCTTGCAGGGAACAAAAGCTCCGGAGAGCAAACCCGAGCAGATTACTTAGCCCTGACCGGGCAAGAGTGGGGCAATTCCGCCTCCGGCAAAGACATTTGGGAACCACGGCAACAGGCCCCTCCCCCGGAAGATCAGCGAGAACAGCCAGCCAAGACCAAGTTTACCGATCAATGAGAATGGCAGAACTCCAGTGCTAGGGGAATAATGCACATAGAATTCATGGCTTTTTACCATGATTCTTTAGTCTTTCAAAGTTAATTTTTTGTAACTGTTTTTTTTTTAAATTTTTCTTTTTCCCTTTTTCAACCAACATCTTATCAATCCCTTTAAAAAATTTTTTTTTAAATTTTTCATTTTTATTTTTCATTTTTAGAGTCATATTCTATCCCTTCAGAGTAGTTACCCGTATTTTTGGCATATATATATAAGTTGTTCTCTCTTTAAAATTTTGAGATAGTTTCTTCTAACAGATCAAAATATACCCTAAATCTCTAGTGTATGGTTTTTTTCTACTCCCCTGCCTGATCACATTCTCTCCCTTTTTTTTTTTTAAATCCTCTTCTTTCTTTTTTCAAACAACTTCTTATCAATTCCTTTTATAAAATTTTTTATAATTTCCATCTTTACAGTCATATTCCATCCCTTCATCATATCAACCCTTATTTTTGTACATATAGAAGTTTTTCTTTCTGGGCGCCTGGGTGGCTCAGTTGGCTAAGCAACTGCCTTCGGCTCAGGTAGTGATCCTGGAGTCCTGGGATCAAGTCCCACATCGGGCTCCCTGCTCAGCAGGGAGTCTGCTTCTCCCTCTGACCCTCCCCCCTCTCATGTGCTCTTTCTCTCTCATTCTCTCTCTCAAATAAATAAATAAAATCTTTAAAAAAAAAAGAAGTTTTTCTTTCTTTAAAATTTTGGGAGGCACTTTCTTCTAACAGACCAAAATACACCCAAAATCTAGTGGGTGGCACTGATCTATATACCAGCCTGATCATATTTGATCACATTCTGTTTTTTTTGTTTTGTTTTGTTTTTGTTTGTTTTTATCTTTATCTTTATCTTTTTCTTTTTTCTCTCTTTCCCTTTCTTTTCCCACTGCTTCAGGTCTTTTCTGATTTGTTTAGAGTATATTTTCTGGGGACGTTCTTACCCTGTTGGCATTTTGTTCTCTCATTAATCTATTCTCCTCTGGACAAAATGACAAGACGGAAAAAATCACCTCAACAAAAAGAACAAGATGTAGTACCGACTACCAGGGACCTACTCAATATGGACATTAGTACGATGTCAGATCTAGAGTTCAGAATCATCACTTTAAAGATACGAGCTGGGCTTGAAAAAAGCATGGGAGTTATTAGAGAAACCCTTTCTGGAGAAGTAAAAGAACTAAAATCTAACCAAGTCAAAATCAAAAAGGCTATTAATGAGGTGCAATCAAATATGGGGGCTCTAACTGCTAGGATAAATGAGGCAGAAGAATCAGTGATATAGAAGACCAAATGATGGAAAATAAAGAAGCTGAGAAAAAGAGAGATAAACAACTACTGGATCACAAGGGCAGAATTTGAGAGATAAACAATACCATAAGATGAAACAACATTAGAATAATTGGGATCCCAGAAGAAGAAGAAAGAGAGAGAGGGGCAGAAGGTATAATGGAGCAAATTATAGCAGAGAACTTCCCTAATTTGGGGAAGGAAACAGGCATCAAAATCCAGGAGGCACAGAGAACCCCTCTCAAAATCATTAAAAATAGGTCAACACCCTGACATCTAATAGTAAAACTTACGAGTCTCAGAGAAAAGAGAAAATCCTGAAAGTAGCTCAGGAGAAGAGATATGTAACCTGCAGTGGTAGAAATATTAGATTGGCAACAGGCCTATCCACAGAGACCTGGAAGGCCAGAAAGGACTGGCAGGATATATTCAGAGTACTAAATGAGAAAAATATGCAGCCAAGAATACTATATCCAGCTAGGCTGTCATTGAAAATAGAAGGAGAGATAAAAAGCTTCCAGGACAAACAAAAACTAAAGGAATTTGCAAACACGAAACCAGCCCTACAAGAAATATTGAAAGGGGTCCTCTAAGCAAAGAGAGAGCCTAAAAGCAACATAGACCAGAAAGGAACATAGACAATATACAGTAACAGTCACCTTACAGGCAATACAATGGCACTAAATTCCTATCTTTCAATAGTTACCCTGAATGTAAATGAGCTAAATGCCCCAATCAAAAGACACAGGCTATCAGATTGGATTAAAACACAAGACCCATCAATATGCTGTCTGCAAGAGACTCATTTTAGACCCAAAGACACCCCCAGATTGAAAGTGAGGGGGTGGAAAACCATTTACCATGCTAATGGACACCACAAGAAAGCTGGGGTGGCAATCCTTATATCAGACAAATCAGATTTTAAACCAAAGACTGTAATAAGAGATGAGGAAGGACACTATATCCTACTTAAAGGGTCTATCCAACAAGAAGTTCTAACAATTGTAAATATCTATGCCCCTAACATGGGAGCAGCCAATTATATAAGGCAATTAATAACAAAAGCAAAGAAACACATTGACAACAATACAATAATAGTGGGGGACTTTAACACCCCCCTCACTGAAATGGACAGATCATCTAAGCAAAAGATCAACAAGGAAATAAAGACTTTAAATGACACACTGGACCAAATGGACTTCACAGACATATTCAGAACATCCCATCCCAAAGCAATGGAATACACATTCTTTTCTAGTGCCCATGGAACATTCTCCAGAATCGATCACATCCTAGGTCATAAATCAGGTCTCAACTGGTACTAAAACATTGGGATCATTCCCTGCCTATTTTCAGACCACAATGCTTTGAAACTAGAACTCAATCACAAGAGGAAAGTTGGGAAGAACTCAAATACATGGAGGCTAAAGAGCATCCTACTAAAGAATGAATGGGTCAACCAGGAAATTAAAGAAGAATTAAAAAAATTCATGGAAACCAATGAAAATGAAAACACAACTATTCAAAATCTTTGGGATGCAGCAAAGGCAGTCCTAAGAGGAAAGTATATAGCAATACAAGCCTTTCTCAAGAAACAAGAACGGTCTCAAGTACACAACCTAACCCTACACCTAAAGGAGCTGGAGAAAGAACAGCAAATAAAGCCTAAACCCAGCAGGAGAAGAGAAATAATAAAGATCGGAGCAGAACTCAATGAAATAGAAACTAAAAGAACAGTAGAACAGATCAACAAAACTAGGAGCTGGTTCTTTGAAAGAATTAACAAGATTGATAAACCCCTGGCCAGACTTATCAAAAAAAAAAAAAAAGAGAGAAATGACCCAAATCAACAAAATCATGAATGAAAGAGGAGAGATCACAACCAACACCAAAGAAATACAAACAATTATAAGAACATATTATGAGCAACTCTATGCCAGCAAATTAGATAACCTGGAAGAAATGGATGCATTCCTAGAGATGTATCAACTACCAAAACTGAACCAGGAAGAAACTGAAAACCTGAACAGACCTATAACCACTAAGGAAATTGAAGCAGTCATCAAAAATCTCCCAACAAACAAAAGCCCAGGGCCAGATGGCTTCCCAGAGGAATTCTACCAAACATTTCAAGAAGAATTAATACCTATTCTTCTGAAACTGTTCCAAGAAATAGAAATGGAAGGAAAACTTCCAAACTCATTTTATGAGGCCACCATTACCTTGATCCCAAAACCAGACAAAGACCCCAACAAAAAGGAGAACTACAGACCAATATCCCTGATGAACATGGATGCAAAAATTCTCACCAAAATACTAGCCAATAGGATCCAACAGTACATTAAAAGGATTATTCACCACGACCAAGTGGGATTTATCCCTGGGCTGCAAGGTTGGTTCAACATCCGCAAATCAATGTGATACAATACCTTAACAAAAGAAAGAACAAGAACCATATGATCCTCTCAATAGATGCAGAAAAAGCATTTGACAAAGTACAGCATCCTTTCTTGATCAAAACTCTTCAGAGTATAAGGATCGAGGGTACATACCTCAATATCATAAAGGCCATCTATGAAAAACCTACAGCGAATATCATTCTCAATGGGGAAGAACTGAGAACTTTCCCCCTAAGGTCAGGAATGCAGCAGGGATGTCCACTATCACCACTGCTATTCAACATAGTATTAGAAATCCTAGCCACAGCCATCAGACAACAAAAAGAAATAAAAGGCATCCAAATCGGCAAAGAAGTCAAACTCTCACTCTTTGCAGATGATATGATACTTTATGTGGAAAACCCAAAAGACTCCACCCCAAAACTGCTAGAACTCATACAGGAATTCAGTAAAGTGGCAGGATAGAAAATCAATGCACAGAAGTCAGTGGCATTCCTATACACCAACAACAAGACAGAAGAAAGAGAAATTAAGGAGTCGATCCCATTTACAATTGCACCCAAAACCATAAGATACCTAGGCATAAATCTAACCAAAGAGGCAAAGGATCTGTACTCAGAAAACTATAAAATACTCATGAAAGAAATGGAGGAAGACACAAAGAAATGGAAAAACGTTCCATGCTCATGGATTGGAAGAACAAATATTGTGAAGATGTCAATGCTACCTAGAGCAATCTATGCAATATCCATCAAAATACCATCCACTTTTTTCAAGGAAATGGAACAAATAATCCTAAAATTTGTATGGAACCAGAAAAGACCCCACATAGCCAGAGGAATGTTGAAAAAGAAAAGCAAAGCTGGCGGCATCACAATTCCGGACTTCCAGCTCTATTACAAAGCTGTCATCATCAATACAGTATGGTACTGGCACAAAAACAGACACATAGATCAATGGAGCAGAATAGAGAGCCCAGAAATGGATCTTCAACTCTATGGTCAACTCATCTTTAACAAAGCAGGAAAGAATGTCCAATGGAAAAAAGACAGTCTCTTCAACAAATGGTGTTGGGAAAATTGGATAGCCACATGCAGAAGAATGAAACTGGACCGTTTCCTTACACCACACACAAAAATAGACTCCAAATGGTTGAAAGACCTCAATGTGAGACAGGAGTCCATCAAAATCCTAAAGGAGAACACAGGCAGCAACCTCTTCGACCTCAGCTGCAGCAACTTCCTAGAAACATTGCCAAAGGCAAGGGAAGCAAGGGCAAAAATGAACTATTGGGACTTCATCAAGATAAAAACCTCTGCAAAGCAAAGGAAACAAGTCAACAAAACTAAAAGACAATCGACAGAATGGGAGAAGATATTTGCAAATGACATATCAGATAAAGGGCTATTATCCAAAATCTATAAAAAACTTATCAAACTCAACACCCAAAGAACAAAGAATCCAATCAAGAAATGGGCAGAAGACATGAACAGACATTTTTCCAAAGAAGACATCCAAATGGCCAACAGACACATGAAAAAGTGCTCAATATCGCTCAGCATCAGGGAAATCTAAATCAAAACCTCAATGAGATACCACCTCACACCAGTCAGAATGGCTAAAATTAACAAGTCAGGAAAGGACAGATGTTGGCGGGGATGCGGAGAAAGGGGAGCCCTCCTACACTGTTGGTGGGAATGCAAGCTGGTGCAGCCACTCTGGAAAACACTATGGAGGTTCCTCAAAAAGTTGAAGATAGAGCTACCATACAACTCAGCAATTGCACTACTGGGTATTTACCCCAAAGATACAAATGTAGGGATCCGAAGGGGTATGTGCACCCCGATGTTTATAGCAGCAATGTCCACAATAGCCAAACTGTGGAAAGAGCCAAGATGTCCATTGACAGATGAATGGATAAAGAAGAGGTGGTATATATATACAATGGAATATTATGCAGCCATCAAAAGGAATGAGATCTTGCCATTTGCATCGATGTGGGTGGAACTGGAGGGTATTATGCTGAGCAGAATAAGTCAAACAGAGAAAAACATGTATCATATGACCTCACTGATATGAGGAATTCTTAATCTCAGGAAACAAACTGAGGGTTGCTGGAGTGGGGATGGGGTGGGAGGGATGGGGTGACTGGGTGATAGACATTGGGGAGGGTATTTGCTCTGGTAAGTGCTGTGAATTGTGTAAGACTGTTGAATCTCAGATCTGTACCTCTGAAACAAATAATGCAATATATGTTAAGGAAAAAAAAAAAAAGAAGAAGATAGCAGGAGGGGAAGAATGAAGGGGGGAACTCGGAAGGGGAAATGAACCATAAGAGACGATGGACTCTGAAAAACAAACTGAGGGTTCTAGAGGGGAAGGGGTGGGAGGATGGGTTAGCCTGGTGATGGGAATTGAGGAGGGCACGTTCTGCATGGAGCACTGGGTGTTATGCACAAACAATGAATCATGGAACACTACATCTAAAAGTAATGATGTAATGTATGGGGATTAACATAACAATAAAAAAATTAAAAAAAAAAAAGAAAAACAAAACAAAACAAAAAAGAAATGCCCCTACCTCAATGGACTCTCTCTGAACTTCTTGTGTTCTCTCATGGAGCTGGAGGCGGGGTGTCAGGCCTGAATTATACACCTTTGAATACATCCTGCAGGTATGTTCTGAGCACTTCCTCTTTAGAGTGTGGGGGCCCTTTTGCCTACTGTCCTCCACTTTGCGGACATTAGCAGAAATGCTGAGATTGGGAAAGCCCCACTCAATACCCCACTGAATGTTCAAACTTCCCCATTGGCTGGGCCCCCTTCCTGGGACCTGCTTGCCAAGACTTGTTGAAACTCTGGCTCAGGGCAACCTGAGGTGATCACAGGAACCAGACAAAGAGCTGTGGCCACGTGATTGTGCCAGACACCACCTTTCCGCAATCACCCAGAAAGTATCTCTCCTCACTTCCTCTTGGCTGCTATTAAGGCTAACTTAATAGCAGCTCCCCCATTTTGCTGTACTTCACAAAGCAGTAAAGAATTCAGAGGGTTTCTTCTCCTGCATCTCCCTGAGGTTCCCCAGCAGCTCAGTCTACCTGGTCTGTGGTTGGGATGATGAGAAGCAGACGGGAGGAAGCAGAATCTGGGACGTATGAATGAGAAGGGGGAGGAAGGAGGTGAGGGAATGGGTGGTGGGGTAAGAGGTGAGGGCAGAAGCTTGGGGGAGGGAGAGAAGGAGAGACACAGCGTGGGGCCATTTTTAGGCTCTCTGGTTTTTGAACCACACTGAACAGCAGGGTGTCAGAGCTTTCAGCCCCAATTTCCTGGAAAAGGGAATCCATAGGGCAACATGTCTGAATTCTGAGTGGGCCATCGGGAGCACAGTGACTTTTCTCTAATGGTGAGAGTGTGGCCAAGTAGTGAGAAAGTTTGGGTAAGGACAACTCCGGCCACCTGAGAGGTGCATGCGTCAGATAGGTTTTGCTCTAAGGCGTCCACAGAGCTCTGTTTGTCCCCATTGCCGTGTGTCCAGCTCTGCTCCATGTTTCCTTCTCTCGGGGCCCACAGCTGTGGGATAAGGCACTCACTCTAGAACATTCGTGGTCATATGACATCAGGGGAAAGAAAGGCCAGAAAACCACGTACTAGCTCTTAAAACTTATACCTGTAAGCAACATGTGTGACTTCTCACATTTCATGGGCCAAACCAAGTCATTTGGCAGCGGCCACATGTGACAGAGTGGCGCTGTTTTTCTCCCACAGGGAGGAAGGCCATTTATTGGGGAAAATGCTAGAGTCTTTCATGGGGGGCTACCCATCCTTCCTATGACATAGCAGTCGTGTGCTGTTTGAAGTCCAACCACCAAGATCGTCAGAAAGGATTTCAAGGCAGCTGCTGTGTGGGGAATAGTATTTTTTTCCCCTAAAGATTATTTTATCTCTTTCGATCCATCATATTCCGAAGATCTTTTGCTGTCCAACAAGTATTGATCAGGGAAACTGTTCAGGCACACAGCTGTTAGCCACATCACTCTGTAACTCCCCTACACACTCCTCCTGGCTGGCTGAGTTTTCTCCCAATTTCTGTCTCCCTGATGCCCCGTATGCCGCACCCCCTCCTTTTTTTTTTTTTGATCCACTTCATTTTTTTCTCTGAGTGCCAAAACCCAGATGATAGTGACTCCTCTGTGCTCACCTAAGATTTTCAAACTCCCGTCTCAAGAGGCTGGTAGTTTCCACATCGGTCTTCCTACTGTTTGTCCAGCAGAGCAGTGGGGTCTTAGAAGGTCTTTCTGTCCGAGGAGCTGAATTTCCACAATAAATGTGGTTCACTGAGAGATTAGCATGCCTTTTTCTTTTTAATCATTAAAAAGAATTTTAATATTTTATTAAATCACCCATCCAGAAAAGGAATGACTAAAAATCATAGGTATAAAAGCACCTTAACAAAATAAATACCTGGGACCTCTTTGGTGCTTTTCTACACTATTCCTTCCTTTTACAAACTCAGCTCCTGCTCTCCCTTGATTTATGGCCAGATTGGATCCTGAAGTGTCTGTCCTGCTCCTCCTGTGAGGGCCAGTGTCTTCCGTGTCTCTGGGGCCCCTCACCATAGCAATGAGAAACCTTTCCTGGAAGGAGGCTTTTATTTGCCTTGCAGGGATGTTTCTGGGCCACAGCCACAGGCAGCCCATTCACCCTCCTGTGGGGAGAGCTCATGAAAGAGGCAGCCTCATTTCATGGTTTTTTTTTTTTTTTTTGCCTCCTTATCAACTGGGACAGTGTGTTTTTCCCTCTGACTCATGGATTCAGAATCTCAGGACCGGAAAGGGGCTTCCCTGCTGTTTCCTTCAAGTGACAAAAACACAAAGAGCGTGGCTACCTACAGTGCCTCATTACATTTCAGCGAGAAGAATATTCATAATTGTCTTTTTCAATCAGCCATTTTCCTAGCCGGTTTATTTACCTTATTTTGATTTTCCTACCTTGCTTTGTTTTGTTTCTTTACTGGCCCTAGCTGGGTCTTTTGTGAGCTGGTAATTTGTTCTCTGGTCTCTTAGCAACCAGGAACTTTTCCAGCTCGCCACCTGAATCAGACCTTGGAGTTGCAAAGTTTATAACAGAACCTGCTGAAGGACAGCACCTCTCCCAGAGCCAACAATTTTAAACAAATGTTCGAACAAGAAAATCAACCAGGGTTTCAGGATATGTACATTCATAAAGGCAACAACTAACAAAACACACATCTGACTCTGCAGAATGGTTCAATTGTCTCCTGGTCCCAGTTTCAGCAGCTGGCTGAGTCTCACTCTTTCTCTGTGCCCCCATGCAGCTTGCTCCTGGGATGATGTGAAGCAGATGGGCCCTGCCTGGAAAGAAAACAAGTGAGCCCTGCCTGGAGGAGGATGAGGAGGAGGTCCTGGGTTTGCTCTCCTTACCCAGGATGGGGCAAGCAGCTGATCACATGGTCTTTGCCAGTTTCATCCCACATGCACACACATGCACATCCCATTCCACACATTTTTTGTGCCCACTATGTATTAGGTATGGCCCTAGGGAAATGCACAGAACGTAGCCATGCCCCTGTAGAGTTCACAGTCTAGTAAAGACAGACATCAATAAATCAGTTGCTATCCAGGGTGTTAAGCCCGACATCCATGATATACACAAAGGAGTGGTGGAGGAGAGGGAACTCAGCCTGGGGAGTGCGATGGGAGCCTTTGTGACTGACTGCACAGGAAGTAGAGTAGGGGTTCAGGGAGGGGGCTCGGGGCAGGAGGCAAGGGCTACCTCTCTCTACCCTAGGCCTGTGTGCTGAATCACAAACTTCCAGCAGGGAGCCCTAAGCTCAGTTATTAGCTAGTTTGAGAGTTTACTAATTCTCGGGATTATCTATGGCTATGTAAAAAATCACCCCGAAACTTAGTGATGTAAAACAGCAACTGTTTTATTGTGTTCTCGGATTCTGTGGGTCAGGAGTTAGAAAAGGACATGGGGGATGGCTCTTCTTGGTGTCTGGGGCTTCAGGGGAGGACTTGAGTAGCTGGGGGCACGTTCAGCTGTGGTGGATTGGAGGCCACTTCCAATATAGTTTCTCCACTCATGTCTGGCAGCTGGGCCGGGCTGGCTGATACACAGGCTTGGCGGAGACCAGCGTCCACATTGTCTCCATGTGGCCTCTCCAGCATGGAGGTCTCAGGATCACGGGATTTCTTACATGGAGGCTCAGGGCTCTGAGAGCAAGGACGTGTTCACTGAAGGGGAGGCAGGAGCTACATGGCCTTATGACCCTTGCCTTGGCAGTCATATTGCATTACTTCCATGTACTCTATTGGTGGAAGCTAAGGCCAACTAGATGAAGGGGAACATGGACCCACCTCTCCCTGGAAAGAAGGTCAAAATATTTGTGGTTATGCTTAAGGCACCACACAAGGAGTGGGGGGTGGGGGTGGGGGAGCCGCAGGTAGTGAGTTCTGGTCTGACTCTGCCCCTCCTTTGCTGTGTGACCTTGGGTTAGCTGCTTCACCTCTCTGGGCTCCAGCCTCTTCACCTATACAATGAGGGGTTCATCTGGTTAATATAAAGTTACAAGGAGCATCAGCATAGCAAGTATATTCCTTATTACATCGATTAGGGGTGAGCAGGATTTTGACAATGAGAAAAGGATCTCCAGTTGAATCATGTGGCTCACTGGGTAAATATGATTTTTAGAATTTCCCACTGGAAGGGATTTGAGGAACACTTGTTCTGTTACGGAACCTGGATTGGATCGCTTGATGGAAGAACCAAGCGGCACTCAGAGATGTTGGAGGATAGGAGGTTTATTTAATGCCAGCAGGCTCAGAGAATGATCTCCAAAGGTCTGAGCCCCGAGCACAAACAAAGGGGGTAATTTATACACTTTTACTTCCACATACTTGGCAATTTTGGCACGCGCAGGAAGCGGGGCAAGGAGAAGAACCTGGAAGAGCCCCGGGGCAGGGACTGGGACTCCCTTGCTGGCTCGGTCGGCCATCTTAGGACACAGATTTTTCCTCTTCATTCCCCCTTTCGATGCCTTTTCTTACTTGAATGGGCGTCGATTATTATTAGGGTTCTTGTCAGTCTAGAGGTCTGTATTGGGTGACCAGTAGTAGTACTTTAATTGATTCTATCTGAGAGCTGATGAATAGGGTGATGAGATTAATAATACATGGACCAAACAGGAATGCCAATAGGATCATAAGGAGAGGACCAGTTAGGGGAAGGAGCCATGTAGCCCAGCTCCAGATATTAAACTAATTGCCCCAAGAATTTGCTAATTCTTCTCTCCTGTGTGCAACCCAATCTTGTAGTTGTTGGATCATGTCTTTGACTAACCCTGAGTGGTTCATATAAAAACAACATTCCTCATTTAGGAAGAGACAAAGTCCCCCCTTTTCAGCAGTGAGCAGGTCCAAGCCCCTCCGATTCTGTAGTACCACCACTGTGAGGGAGTCTATCTGATCTTGTATAGTCATTATAGACTTGGCCACCTGTTCCATATCTTCTGCAAGATTTTCTGACAGTTTCTGGTAGTAATAAGAGGATGAGGTGATTCCTCCTATTCCAGTGCCCACAGCTGTTGTTATGCTCGATCCAACCAACAGTGGGATGAAGTGGACGGCCCTTTTGGGCTGTGTATGTGCCAACAAGGGAATGGGAAGGGATTGATTATTGGGGATTATATCTACCTGGGGAGTAAGAAGCACCAATGCACATGTCCCTGCCCAGTTAGTGGGTAAGCGTTGATAAACGTACCTTCCGCACATGAAAAGGGTGCCAGGTTCTGGAGTGTGCCATGGTGTGGCAGACATGCATCCATCAAGCAAAAGGCAGCTGTGCGTTCAGAGACATTGGGTGGTAGATAGGCTTCCTACTGATGTGTTTCCCCAGGATTATGGACACAGTCGGGGGCTGGGTAAGACAACAATACATCAGTCGGTTTTGGGTCTATTTCTGTGGGTTTGGGAGGGTCACCTGTGGGCCTGCTCAGGTTGAGGAAACTCAGTGGGATCGCTATAAGCTGAGGGGGCCCAGTTCGCAAGCAGAGCCAGCAATCTGCAGCCAACTAAGGGTTGGTTGAGTAAATGGTGGACCCCTTCTAATATACCAGGGTGAGAGGTATAGAGAGGTCCCCCATAGGAAGGAAGCCTCAGCAGTGGTTGATAAATGTCAGGTTTCCAGCAGGTTAGGCCCTTTTCCTCAGGACATCTCAGATCCCTATATCCCCAGTATAGTCTGGGCCTAATTTCTCCTGTCATGAGTGTCTCTCCCCTATTGTGACAAATAGTAACTGCCCTCGAGTCATAACATTGTCTTGGTACACTGAGGTACAAGAACAGGGAGACCAGGGGTTGGTGTTGTCTGTTCTTAGTTGGACGTAGCTGCAGTTAGAGTGAGAGTGGGAGCTCGGGCAGGGCCTCCTGGACAGGAGTGGGGAGAGGCCGGGGAGGGGCCGGCGGGGTCCCCGGGGGGTAGGGCTGCATAGCAGTTGAGACATCGTTCTGTCAAGCGACCAGACTTGTAGAACAGACCCTTGTGTTGGCAGAGGGTTGCGTGGTGTTTAGCACACGCATCGAGGTTATTTGCCCAAGAGGGCTTGTGGTAATGCTGGCATGTACATGGCGGGTAGTTGGTGCTCCCTAGTATCCCTATGGCCTGGAGAGTGAGGGAGAGGAAACCTGTGATCGAGTGTAGTAATACATCCTAAGGTGACCCAATAAACAACAACAATGGCAAGTCTCTGGGGGAAAGTCCAGTCAGAAGGGGCAACAGTATAGAGTCCGACTCCTAGGATGAGGGATATGCTGATGAGAGCTAAGGACCATGATGAGCAGGTGTCCATTAGTTGGTGGGGTCTTGTCAAAGGCGAAGCTGACACGGGTCTGTGGGGTTTGCCTGGACTTCCCACTGGGGTGACTCCTGGTCCAAATGATGAGCTTTCTTCACTCTGGAGTGGTGGACCCATGGGGTGACACCTGAGACCTTGAGGCAGTAGGGGTGGTTAGTACAACAGTGTGGGGCCCTGTCCACTGCGGTTTGAGGAGGTCTTTCTTCCAATCTTTGACCCAAACTAAGTCCCTTGTTTAGAAGGAGTGTACCTGAGACCCTAAGGAGCTAGGGGTCCACTCAATGGTGTATTTTTGTAATTCATTTATGGTGGCCCCCAGGGCCTGAAGCTGTTCCTTTATTTTTTTATCTCCAACCTGATGTAAGTTTCCTGGAAGGCTCCCCAGGCACGGGTGAGGCCGTCCATATATTAACTCAAATGGGGAGAAACCTAATGTCCCAGGCATGCAGCGAGAATGCAGGAGAGCTAGGGGTAGGAGATCCAGCCATGGGAGTTTACTCTCCTGACAAAACTTTGCTAATGTTCCCTTGAGGGTGCGATTCATTCACTCTACTTTCCCTGAACTTTGGGGTCGTTAAGTGGTGTGGAGTCTCCAGGTGATGTTGAGAGCTTTGGTCAAGACCTGTACAATGTCTGCCATAAATGCAGGTCCATTGTCACTATGGATTGTTAATGGCAGGCTGAACCGGGGCATGATCTCCTGCAAGAGGACTTTAGCTACTTCCCGGCTTTGCTCTGTCCAAGTTGGGAAGGCTTCAACCCACCCAGAGTATGTGCATACTATTACTAGGAAATATCTGAACCCCCTGCTCGGCTGCACATCTGTGAAGTCTACCTCTAGATCTTCGAAAGGGGTTGCTTCCATCCTCTGGACACCTGGCAGGGGCTGTGGCGCAGACTGAACATTATTTTTAGCACATTTTATGCACCGTTCACTCTGCTCGGCATAGTGCTGGCAGCTGACTGATGTAGTAATGCTTCTTGAGAAGGGCCTCTAATGCAGTTTTCCCCAGATGAGTGAGTTGGTGGTATTCCCTGACTAGATGCCCTACAGTTGCTGTTGGAACAAAGATGCACCCATCTGGCATCATCTGTCATTCCTTTTAAGTCAGGGTGGCTCCCTCAACCATGGCCCATTCTATTTCCTTTTTAGTGTAACTGGGTGGAGGTACTTCCTCTGGGGGTGTCAGGGCCATGGTGAGGGAAGGGGCTCTGTCCATGTCCTCACTGGCTGTGGTCTTGGCTGCCTCATCTGCCAGACGATTTCCCCATGCTATGGGTCATCTCCTTTCTGGTGTCCTTCACAGTGCAGGATTGCTACTTCCTTTGAAGCCAAACAGCTCCGAGGAGTCTCAGTATCTCCTCCTTGTTTTTCATAGCTTTTCCTGCAGCTGTTAGGAGGCCCCTTTCCTTGTAGATGGCTCCATGTATATGTACAGTAGCGAAGGTGTACCGAGAGTCAGTATAGATATTGACTCGCTTGCCTTCACCGAGGGTGAGGGCTCCGACTAAGGCATATAATTCAGCCCATTGAGCTGACCATCCAGTTGGTAATGCCCTAGCTTCTAGGACTTCAGTGGTTGTGGTTACTGCATAACCTGCTTTCCTGGCACTCATTTGTAGGTAACTGCTGCCATCGCTGAACAGCGTGAGCTCTGGATTCTTTATGGTTTGATCCTGCAGATCTGGACAGCTCGAGTAGACTTCATCAGTCACCTCGGAGCGGTCATGGTCTGGTTCCCCCTCTTCTGTGGGGAGAAAAGTTGCTGGATTTAATGTCTTTACTGTTTTGAGGGTGACCCATGGGTTTTTGCAGAGGAGCCCTTGGTATTGTGCTAGCGGAGAGTTGGAAAGGAAGTGGTGCTCCTGTGTGTTCATGAGGGACACAGCTGTGTGAGGGACCTTGACATTAAGTTCTTGCCCCAGGGTGAGTTTGTCTGCCTCTTTGATGAGTAGGACTGTGGCTGTCAGCGCCCTGAGGCACGGTGGCCATCCCGCTGCCATGGGGTCCGGCTTCTTTGACAGGTATGCAACTGGCCACTGCCAGGGCCCAACAGTCTGGGTGAGTACCCCAAATGCTATATTTTCCTTTTCATGCACAAAGAGATTGAAGGGTTTATCTACAGATGTAAATCCAGCCCAGGGCTGTAACCTGTCCCAGGGCGGTCTTTATCTCTGTGAAGGCGGCTTCTGCTTCCTCAGTCCAGGCAGGGTGTTCTCGATCTGGTCCCCATGAGATCATAGAGGGGTCTTGCTATTGCCAAGAACCCAGGGATCCAGATGGGGCAGAATCCTGCAGCCCCCAGGAAATCTCGTAGGCCCCATTTTGTCTGGGGCTTGTGGCAGGGAGATGATGACTTTTTTCCTCTCCGGTCCTAGTTCTCTCTTCCCTTGGGTGAGGAGTAAACCAAGGTATCGGACCTGTTGTTGGCAGATTTGTGCCTTCTTCCTTGAGACTCAGTATCCCAAGTCTGACAGGAGCTATAGGAGGGCCTTTGTGCCTCTTGTGTGTCACTGGCGAGGAGGAGGTCATCCACATACTGGAGGAGGGTGCATCGTGTGGCCTCTCTTGGGAAGCTGGTGAGGTCCATGGCCAGCGCTTCCCCAAAGAGGGTTGGTGAGTTTTTTTTTTTAATTTATTTTTTTTAAAAGATTTTATTTATTCATTTGAGACACAAAGATACAGAGAGAGAGAGAGCATGAGCAGTGGGAGAGGCAGAGGGAGAGGAAGAAGCAGACTCCCCGCTGAGTCAGGAGCCCGATGTGGGACTCGATCCCAGGACCCTGGGATCATGACCTGAGCTGAAGGCAGACGCTTAACTATCTGAGCCACCCAGGAGCCCTGGTTGGTGAGTTTTTTTTTTTTTTTTAAGATTTTATTTATTTATTTGAGACAGAGAGAATGAGAGAGAGAGAGCACATGAGAGGGGGGAGGGTCAGAGGCAGAAGCAGGCTCCCTGCTGAGCAGCGAGCCCAATGCAGGACTCGATCCAGGGACTCCAGGATCATGACCTGAGCCGAAGGCAGTCGCTTAACCAACTGAGCCACCCAGGCGCTCTTGGTTGGTGAGTTTTTAAACCCCTGCGGGAGGTGCGTCCAAGTCAGTTGCTTCTGGTGCTATCAGGTTCAGTCCAAAAGCAAACAGTGGCTGGCTCTGGGGAGCTAAGTGGAGGCAGAAGAAGGCATCCTTTAAACCTAGGCAAATGAATCATCTGACTGACCCTGGGATTTGGCCAAGGAGGGTGTATGGTTTTGGAACCACTGGGTGCAGAGAGATGGTCACCTTGTTGATGGCCTGCAGGTATTGAACTGGTCGGTATCCCCCTCCTGGCGTCTTGACTGGCACTCGACTAGAATACCTGATTCTTTGAGTTTGGCCAGATGTTCTTGGATGCCAATCTTAGCTTCTTGTGGAAAGGGCTATTGCCTTTGCCTCTGAGGTTGGGCTCCTGGGATCAGTTCAACAATGATAGGGGCCTATTCCGGGCTACTCCAGGTGGGTTGTCTTCAGGCCATACTGAAGGGAAGGCAAGTCTGAACTCTGGCGGCCTGCTCGGATGGGCCTAGCACAGAATAGCCTCCATTCTTCTTCCCTCAGCGTGGTAATTGCTAGTACCAGAGACCCCGCCTCCTTTTGCCTTGGGTTCAATTGGAGGCTAGTGTGTCCGGTGGGCTCAAAGGCTATCTGAGCCCCAAGCTTGGAGAGTATGTCTCGGCCCAGGAGGGGGATGGGGCAATCAGGCAGATAAAGGAATTCATGTTGGAGCTTGTGGCCCCTGAGTTCACACTGGCGAGCCTGGCAAAAAGGCTATTGTATCACCCATGTCCTGGTGGCCCCAAGGATGGTTGCAGTCCTATTGCTGAAAGAGGCCACTGGGGAGGTGACAACAGAGTACTCAGCCCCAGTATCAACCATAAAAGTCACGGGCTGGCCCACTACTTTCATTCTGACCGTGGGCTCACGGGGGCCAAGGAGGAAAGAGCCCAGTCCCTCTTAGTCTGAGTCTATTCCCCAAAGGCCTATGAGGTCCTCCTCTCAGGGTTCTTCCTCGTAGTGGCTGGGCTTCTGAGCCTTTCCCCGGTTGGGACATTCATTTTTCCAATGCCCTTTCTCCTTACAGTAGGCACATTGATCCCTTGCCAAGGGGTTCTGGGTCTTCCCCTTTTCGGTGATCGGGATCTCCCCGCCTTTGCATCATCCTTTTCTTTCAGGCAGCGGTGAAGAGGCTGACTTTCTTTTTCATCTTTTTGTCGGCTTTCCCTTTCGGCTGTGACCTCCCTGTTCATGTAGACCTTACTGGCAATCTCTATTAGTTGGGTGATGTTCATCCTGGTGAAACCGTCTAGTTTCTGAAGTTTTCTTCTGATGTCTGGGGCAGCCTGAGCCACAAAGGAGATGTTTACCATCTGTTGACTTTCCTGTGCCTCAGGGTCAAATGGAGTGTATATCCTGTAGGCTTCACATAGTCTTTCATAGTAGTCCCTGGGGAACTCCCCTGGTTGTTGAGTGACCGAGGATACCTTAGTCGTGTTCATGGGTTTCTTAGCTCCTGCCCGGATTCCCTGGAAAAGGGCCTCCTGGTATCGGCGGATGTGGGCCTACCCCTCGTCCATGGTAAAGTCCCATGCTGGGTGCTTCTCGGATGCGGCTGTGTTAGCCCAGGCAGTAGGGTTGATGACCCGCAGGTGCATGCTCTTCTAGGTACTGCCATACTCCTCTCATTACTCTCCTCTCTTCTGTGTTAAACAGGGTGTGGAGTAACTGTTGGCAGTCTTCCCAGGTCGGCCAATGAGTCTGGAAGAGGGATTCCATGAGGTCTACCATAGCCTGTGGTTTCTCAAGTAGGAAGGAGTGTTGTGTTTCCAGTTGAGGAGGTCGGTGGTGGAGAAAAGTTGATAATACATCATGGAACGACTGGGTTGGACTGTCCTGTCTTCATTGCGCCTCTCGGGTTCCCGTGCCTCTCGTACCAGCATTTGGAAGGTGCTTGCACCCAGCCTGGGGCACAGCCTGGCTGCTGGTCCCTGAGAGAGTGGATCCTCTGGGCCTGGGGATGGTAGGGAGACTGATGATGGTGGAGTGTCTGGAACTGGGAGTGCATCACTTTGGGGTTCGTATGGTGGAGGCAGGATCGGTCATCTCTGGGATCTCCAGCTAGAATCTGTGGAGGCTAGGGCTTCTGTAGGTCTTCTTTAGGCCCCTTGGATGAGATGACTAAGACCCTGGCCTGTCCCTGCCTAACGCAAGCGAATTGCACCCAAGGGGGGAAGGGTCTGGGCAATTGCTAGCCAGGAGTCAATGTACAGAAACTGGCCGGGGTGTCCTGGTTCTCCTGTTATGATTCGCCACACTTGACGGATCACTGGGACATCCAACGTCCCTTTTGAATGCCACCTGACATTAAAAGTGGGCCATTCCAATTTAATAGGGTTCTCAGTTTGCCGGGATTCATCCTGACTCCATAGTCTCCCGAGAACCCCTTCTTAAACTTTTTGATCATGGTCTCGAGGGCCGTGGGTTTACTCTGTCCTAACTCCATGGTGATATTCCATGTGCGATGGTGCAGAGACAGAAAAAGGCGGGGGGGGGTGCCTCCTGAGGTGAGGAGACCAATCTGATGCCCATCTGGCCGTGTCCTGAAGGAGCTTAGGTGAGGCTTAGCCGTAGTGGTTTCAGCGTTGTGACTTATGGTCGGAAACTATTCCGATGCCACCCTAGACTGTATGCCATTCACCACGGAATCGCAGATGGGTCCACTCAGACTCCATAGGCTTCTGGGGACATTAAGGGTGCCTGCCCATGGAGCCACAGAATCATTTCACCTGGTGGTAGTCAGGTTGGACTGCACACTCACTCACACATTTCACTCCAGAGGTTATTACATTCCCTCCCCGGGAATTCCTACCTGTGAGACCTCTAAGAGGTCTCTGGGAGGTGATCAGGCTCCCCTTCCACCCCAATGGGTGGGTCTGTCTGGGTCTGGAGCCCCAGGCCTTACCTTGATCTAATGTCGGGACTGGGTCCTCACCTGCCAAGTCTCCTTGAGTCGGGTGGGAACAGAGGAGCAGGGCTGGTCCGAGGCAACAGGTCGGGAGACTGCTGTATGTTAGGAAGGGCACGCCTTCTCCGTTACGATCCCTCGTTCAGTCACTGCCCTGCCATTGCCCCCAAACTGGTGGCAATGGGCCAGCACAGTTGGGTTTCCCGGTCAGGGAACCAAATGTTACAAACCTGGACTGGATCGCCCGACGGAAGAACCAAGCCGCACCTGGAGATCTCGGAGGATAGGAGGTTTATTTAATGCCGGCGGGCTCAGAGGAGAGTGGTCTCCAAAGGTCTGAGCCCCAAGCGGAAACAAAGGGGGTCATTTATACACTTCTATTTCTGCATACTTGGCACTTTTGGCATGTGCGCGAAGCGGGGCAGGGAGAAGAACCAGGAAGAGCCCCGGGGCAGGGCCTGGGACTCTGGCTGGCTTGGTTGGCCATCATAGGACACAGATTTTTCTTCTTCAGTTCTACAGATGAGAAAACTGAGGTCTAAAGAATCTAAAGGTTCAGGAGTAAGTTAATGACAGACATTAACTAGAGAATAAAACCGGGGTCCCTGAACCAATCGCCCTGTGTGTTTTCCACTCACCTTATTACATTTGGAATTACATATGGGATTTCATTCAAACATCCACCTTCGGGAAGACATCTCTTACATAAACTTAAGGACATCTGTAAGTAGTCTTCTGGAAAATTTCCACTGGGTTCAACCTGAAAAGTTGTTAATTGGGCAGATCCGTGCTCACTGGCTGGCCCCTCTAGGGGGCCTGGCCTGGGACCAGAGCAGAATGACAACAGACCTGGGAGGTGGGCTGAGAAGAGGTGAGTTTACTTCTGGTTTAGATCTTAAATTTTTTTTTTCATACCAGCCATATTCAGAAACGGCTCCTGTGCATATGTAATAGGGTGATTGAGTTAAATAATAAATGACAGGAGAGGCCACAGGAGGTGGAAAAGCAAAGCAAGAGAGAAGGAGTCTGATTTCGGCTGAAATTGCAAAGGACATTGAGGTGCCGAGGGAATGATGGGAGAGCAGAAGGGCCCCATGGTAACAGGAACAAAAAAAAGAACTGGTGAGAAGAGCCGTGTGGCCTGTTACAGCCCCAGGAAGGCAGAGAGAAAGAGGACAAACTCAGTGTAGAAATATAAAGAGGACATTAGGTGTTTAAAAAGTGGGGGGATCCTGAAGTCACATCTAGTGTCAGGGAGTAAAGCAAAAAAGTAGCGTAGGTCACGGAACATTGAATCTTCATGATAAATGGGCTTTTCCAGAGGGGGATCAATCACAGACGTGGCCTTAAGTGGAGTCAACCAGGTAGGGCTGATTTTGGCATGTTGTTTGGACATTGACTGGGAACAAGGCTCATCTGTGCTCAGCTACCAGTCAGGGTGCTGGAAGGGTGGATGAAAGGAGATACTGAGGAAACCCCGGGGTTCTCAGGCAGGAGCCTGACTCCCCTCCCCCATCCCCCATTTTCGGCTCACAACAATCCCACCCATTCCCTCCCCAATCCATCACCTTCAGCTCTTGCCCAGTTCCTGCTAGGCCCTCTGCCATCCTTCCTTCCGACCCATCCTATCCCAGTCCTGATCCAACACCACGTGTCATCACCACTGTCAACCTGCCCAATCTCATCTCAACCCGCATTTTTATCCCCTCGTGTTTTGTTTACAGATCCCTTTATTTGGTCCTCATCACTATGACAGTCTACGCCTTTGTAGGATTAAACTCTCATGATGCTAGACCTTATGGGTGTAGGAATTTGACACCCCTAAAGCAGGACATGTCAACTTTTTTCTTTTCGCAATTACACAGAAAGTGACATTTGTGTAGCCCACTGGGGTCGAGTACTCCAGCCCAGCCCAGGCCCCACCAGCTACCCCAGGGGCTGAAGTGTGTAGGCAAAACTGAGATCCATTCCCAGCACACTGTTTTGGAGGCTCCACAAAGGACTGTAGGATTCTGCACACTCTCAACATCACACACTTTCCCTATAGACTTGTAGGCTTCCTGTTTGCCCTTTGGCTGACTCACCAAATGACATCAGTTCCAGGGAAGGCCTCGTCCCTCTTCTGCTGTCTAAGGTAGCAACAAAATGGAATAGCTTGGTGGTGGTGCAGTCACAGCATGACTGGCTCATTTGCCTCAGTCAGGAAAAAGGAGCCATGGTGTTCAAATGTATTTAGGAGGAAACTATCACACTAGTTACAGAGCTTGTGACAGTGCTCAGGGCTGAAAGGGAGACAGAAGGGAGTATCATGCAGTTCCTGCTTTTGTGAGCTTTGATTCCAGTAGCAGGGACGAGACAAGCCCAGGAGAACTATAACAGAAGCCCGGAAAGATGAGAACCATGAGAGAAGTTCACAGCCCCTGGGGGTTGAAAGGAGGCAGAGGGTCTGTCCAGCTGAGACGGAATCCTCCAGGGTTCCACTGAAGTCATATCATGTCACATGGGCCTGAGGGAGGGGCAGGATTTCCCCAGGTGTGGAGGGGGATGGAGGAGTACATTCCAGGCCCAGTGAGGAACATGAACAACAGGACAAAGGGGCAAAACAACAGATGGGGTGGAGAAAGCCACGTAGTCTGGGAAATGTGAAGACTATGGAGAGGGTCCAGGGATCCTATAGAGAAGTAAGTTGGAGTCAGGTCATGTAGAGCCCTGATTCCAGGGTGAGGAGAAGTGTGCGGTTAAGGGGCCACAGGAAGCCCTTGTCTGAACTCTCCTTCTGGACCCATGGAAGCCCAGTGTCTACACAAGACAAGGGGAACCCATGTAAATATGCTGCTTGCTGTAACTTGTGTAGTATAGTCTTTTGCCTCTGGTCTAGGAGGCCTTGTGCCTTTTGCCAGGCTAAGTTGTTAGTGGGGTGAAATCTAAGACTCTTCACGGTTCTTGACAGTAGGATGGGTTTGAAGGGGAGAGCCTGGAGCTGTGGCAAACAGAAGGCTATAGAAGTTAGGATGCTATTGGCTGCAGGTAAGAGAATATGCAACTAAGAATGGCTTAAAAAGAAATGTCTTTTTTTTTTTTAAGATTTTATTATTTATCTGAGAGAGAGAGGGATAGAGCACAAGCAGGGGGAGCAGCAGAGAGGGAGAAGCAGGCTCCCCGCTGAGCAGGGAGCCCGATGCGGGGCTCGATCCCAGGACCCTGGGATCATGACCTGAGCCGAAGGCAGACGCCCAACCGACTGAGCCACCCAGGCACCCCAAGAAATGTCTTTTAATGATCTCACATCAACTATGAGATCAGAAAATTCCAGGAGTGGTTAATTTGGCAGCTCAACAACATTAGAGTCTTATTTTTTTTAAAGGTTTTATTTATTTATTTGACAGAGAGAGACACAGTGAGAGAGGGAACACAAGTGAGGCAGAAGGAGAAGCAGGCTTCCCGCCAAGCAGGGAGCCTGATGTGGGGCTTGATCCCAGGACACCGGGATCATGACCTGAGCTGAAAGCAGACGCTTAACAACTGAGCCACCCAGGCGCCCAGGACAACATTAGAGTCTTGATTAGCTTCCCTTTGAGGCTCTCTACTTTCTCCTCATAGACCCGAGATGCCTGCCATAGCACCAACCATCACAGCCTCACAGAACAATAGGCCATCTTCCCCACAGAAAGCATATAAGTTAGAGAAAGAGTTTTGTTTTTGTGTGACTCCCTCTTTCTGTCACGTAGGAAGACTTTCCTTCATGTTTCATTGGCCAGAACTAGGTCAGAGGCCCACTAAAAATCAATCACTAGCAAATAGGAATGCAATTAACAAATAATTTAGACCAGTGATTCTCAAATTTGAGTGTGCTTATTAAAAATTGGAGGACTTGGGCGCCTGGGTGGCTCAGATGGTTGAGCATCTGCCTTCAGCTCAGGTCATGATCCTAGGGTCCTGGGATCGAGTCCCGCATCGGGGTCCCTGCTGGGCGGGGAGCCTGCTTCTCCTTCTGCTTCTGCCTCTCTCTCTCTCTCTGACTCTCATGAATAAATAAGTAAAACATTTTAAAAAAATTGGAGGACTTTTTAAAATACAGATTGCTGGGCCTCAGGGTTCTGGCTTAGTAGGTCTGGGGTGGGGCCCAAGAATTTTCATTTCTAACAAGTTCCCAGATAGGCTGCTGCTGGTCCAGGGACCACACTTTCAGAAGAACTGGTTTAGGGTGCTGGTTCTTAACTCTGGCTATATAGTAGAATAGCCTTGGGAAGTGTATATATAAAAAACTGTAACTATCTGGGTGATTTTAAGATGTAATATATACATAAAATTTTATATATAAATATATAATGTCTGAGCCATATACCTGATCTATTGAATCAAAATTTCAGGCAGCAGGGCCTGTAAACTGGGATTTAAAAAAAAAAATCCCTCAGGTAATTCTAATGTGCAGTCAGGGTTACACATGCTGGCCTCAATCAAAATGGAATCTCCCTGCCTGATCCCTAAATAGTGTCAGCATTCTCTGAACAAGGAACAGGGAGAATGGCTTGGAGTAGCCAGCCCGCGGTGGTGGCCGCAGGGAATATCATGGTGCTCAGAACAGTAAATGAAGGAGCATGAGGAGGAGCGGGGACTAGGGGATGACAGGGAGGAGCATCTCCGAGGGCCTTTGCGGGTAGAAGTGACCATAGTTGGAAGTTGATGGGATGTGGAAAGAGAGGGAGAGGGAGGAGGTGATATGGGGTTTCCAGAGAGCCATGAGGAGAACGAGGGAACCCAGAGGAGCAGGCTCTGCAGGGATGTAATAGTTCCAATCGGGATGTATGGAGCTGGAGGTGGCCATGGGACGTCTTGTGGGACAGCCCTACAGGCAGGGGAGTGGGATGGAGGCTGGAGACGCATGATTGAGAGGTGAGGGCTGAAGATGGCCACAGGCATAGCAAGGGTCTTTCTTCTGGGGGAACCCCACTCACCCTCAGTCATGCAGTCAGCTACATGCCCTTAGGACTCAGCATCCCTTACCTAGGCTATTCTGGCAGAACCCCGTCTGGACTTCCTGCCTCCAGTCTCTCATGTCCAATAATCCATTTCCCACACAATCTTCCAAATGATCTTCCTAACACAAAACTGTGATCCTTGGACTCCATTTCTTAAAGCTCTTTCCTAGACTGCCACTACCACAGAGAGGTTCTCAGCCTTGGTCACACATTAGAATTGCTTGCAGAAGTGTTTAACAAACTCTGGGTGCTGGGCCACCCTGACACCAGCTCCTTCAACTCTCTAACTGTTCTGGGATTTCTATTTTTAAAGTTCTCTTCCAAAGATACCAATGTGTGGCCAGAGTTGAGACTGCTGACCCTGAGGATGAAGTCCCAACTCTTGGGCCTGGTGTCCTGGCCTCTCCCTACAAAGCTCCTGCTTATCTTGCCACATTGATCTCCCTGTGCTTGTTCCTGGAGCTCAAGCCCTCTTGTCCCCTGCCATTCCCTGAACACACCATGGTCTTTCATGCTTCTGAGACTCCACACCTTCCCTTCCTCTGCTCAGAAAGCCCTTTCTGCTTGTTGGCTACATGGATGTCCTTATTCCAAGCTCACTCAGCTGAAGCATCATCTCTGTCCTGAGGGCTTCCTTGGTCTTCCAAGGTAGTGACTACTTTTTCTTGGGTGCCCCCACCTGGTCCTGTTCCTCTATTATAGTGCCCATCGCTGAAAGGCACAGATGTGTATTCATCTCTTTGATGGGTTTTGCTCACCCACTTACTGAAGAGGGACTTCAGGCAGGTTTCTTTAGCCCTGCTGGTCACCACATTTGCTCTAAAAGAGATAATGATGTCCACTGTGTGATCTTTTCTTTTCTTTTCTTTTTTTTCTTCCTTCCTTCCTTCCTTTATTCTTTCATGTTTTTAAATTTTATTATTTTAAAAGATTTTATTTAATTAATTAGTTAACTAATTAATTTTTTTGTCAGAGAGAGCACAAGCAGGCAGAGTGGCAGGCAGAGGGAGAGGGAGAAGCAGGCTCCCCATTGAGCAAGGAGCCTGACGGGGAGCTTGATCCCAGGATCCTGGGATCATGACCCAAGCTGAAGGCAGACACTTAACCAACTGAGCCACCCAGGTGCCCCTATTTATTTATTTTAGAGAGAGAGAGAGAGGGAGCAAGAGTGAGAACGAGCAGGAGGGGCAGAGGGAGTGGGAGAGAGAATCTCAAGCAGACTCAGAGTGAGCATGGAGCCTGACATGGGGCTCAATCTCACTGCCCTAAGATAACTACCTGAGCTGAAACCAAGAGTCACCCAGGGGCCCCCACTGCGCGAGTTTCTTATGAGGGGATGAAATGAAACGATTTGTGTTCAGTGTAGAGCGTGTAGAACACAGGGCTTGGCACAGAACAGGCCCTCCACTTCTGGACAGGTGCTGCCCAAAAGAAATACGACAAGCCACAAAAAAGAAAAAAAAGAGAAGTAAAATTAATCTCAGTAGTATATTTTATCTTAACTCAATATGTCCCCAATATTGCCTTTGAACATGTAATCAATATAAAAATGATTAATGGGCTAGTTTTACCGGTTTTCGTGGAAGTCTTTGAAACTGTTATTTTACAGTTCTAGCACATCTCATTTCAGACTCACCACTTTTCAAGTGCTCACTAGCCGTATGTGGCCGGTAGCTACTATACTGGACAAGGGCAGTGCCAGATTCAAGAAATTCTGTGAATTTCTTGAGGATATGCACCATATCTGATTTTCCCTTGCATCACTCAATGCTTTGCACAGACTAGTGTTTAATACGTGTCTATGAGATGTTATTGATCTAAGTCAGGTAGTTCCAGAGTCATATAATTGGACAGGTTGCCAAGGAGAATAAATGATAAACAGGCTATGGAAACCAGCCAGTGACCAAAAGTAAGGCACTACCTTACTCTGACAGAGCCAAGGTGGAGGAGCATGAACCATCTCCACAGCAAGTCTGAAGTTAGAAGATTAGAATGGGGAAGGTCTAAATATTGGTCTTGGTGCTGTGGCCACTAATATTTGGGTTCCCTTCAAACTAGTCTCATGCTAAATTAGAGGCAATCAACTCTACCCAATGACAGAATAGGTGGTCCTTTTTGGGGTAGGATCTTGGGACCACTATGGGAAAATCACTTGACTCCAGAAACCTCCCTGACCAGGCTGAGTTCCAGGGAATGGTTATTAAAACAGACTTGTGTTTAAGTTTTGGTTCTACCATCAATGAGCTGTGTGATCTCAGACAACTTACTTAACCTTTCTGAGTTTCAGCTTCTGCCATCTGTGAAATGCAGAGACTAACAATAGCATCTGTATCATAAGGTTGCCTTGAGGAGATCACACACTGTGACCAGGTCTTGAGGAGACCATATGCTTCTGACATGGCTCCAGATTATCCTCACCTCCTGGTGTTCACCCCCTGCATCTCCCCTCCCTTTGGGTGTGTGCTGGTCTTAGTGACTTAGTTCTAAACAATAGAATACGGCAAAATGTTGTGATGGTACCTCCATGTGTAGATTACGAAGGCTCTGACTTCCGTCTTGCCAGCTCCCTCTCTTGCTGGTACTCTCTGCTCTCTGAGGAAGCAAGCTTCCAAGTCATGAGATGCTCTTTGAAGAGGTGCACATGGAAAGGAACAGTGGAAGTCTTGTGCCACAAGCTCACTAGAGCTCCATGAGGAACAGGCTCCCACAGCTCAAGGGGAAGTAAGTTTTGACAACAATGGGAGTGAGCTTGGGAGTGGGTCCTCCACATGGAGTTTTGAGATAAGACTGTGGGCTCCTGGGAGCCAGAGGACCCAGTAAAATTGTGCCTGGACCCACAGGAACTATGAGGAAATAAATGTGTGTTGTTTTAAGTTGCAAGTCTTGGGGTAATTTGTTACACAGTAATGGATACCTTATGCATGCATGCAGCAATCCGACACAGCATCTAGAACATAGAAGGTGCTCAGTAGCTTTAAATATTACTTTTTAGCAGGGGTAGAAGAAGAGTTTGCTCTTGGTAAGGTGGTTTTGTCCCATACCACAGAAATTTTCTAAACTAGACAGCCTATTGACAGCTTTTATGAACAGCCTGGATGAAATCAGACTTGCTTAAGTGGAGTCATAATTTTATTTTTTAAATTACATTCATTCTTTCACCCTGCAGTCGGCATGTGCCTGCTCACCCCAGACCTTGTTCCCACCCCTTCCCATCATGTCCCGGTTCCAACCAGTGCCCCATGTCATCACACTATGAGGACAAAATCAGACCGTTTCCTGGGATGGAGAGCCACAGCCAACCTGGAGCTGAAAGCAGCTTTAGGAATGAGAATAAGGTACAATCAGTCCACAGGCCTAAGAGGAGTGTTTTGTTTTGTTTCCTTTTTTCAGAACTTGTTTGTCCTCAGACAGAAAAACTAGTAAGAAGAATCCATGCATAATGGAGTTAAGCATCTGTGATCGTGAAGCCTGATCAATTGTGAAATGTAATCGATCACAATGTATCTTGTCTGGGAAACAAATGTGTTAACTAAGGGGGGGGGTGGTCCTTGCATCATCGAAAGGAAAGGGACTCCAAGGAGCCTTGATTTGTCAGGTTTTTCTTCTGTGCTGTCCAGAGCAAGGGGGCACATCTGGCTGACAGAAACATCTACTCTGCTTGACAGGCAGACCCGAGAGGAGCTGGAGCATCAGGCAATCATAACTCACCGACATGAGCCATTAAGATCATCCTGCACCTTCTCTGGCAGAATCCTTGCTTACTACACAGTCTTCTGATGAGAATCATTCATTTCCCACGTATGCTGGCCTCCCACCAACAGACATGAAGTTCTAGTTTTCTCGGAAGTTATAGTTTTCCCTGGAACTAATGAGCTAATATTCTGGCTTATTCCTGAGTCTCTTGAGAGTTCACACAGCCTGGTCAGTCCCTGACCTCTGAGGCACCGACCAGATAGAGCTGCTGCCTCTCAAAATGGAGGACACGTGCCTGGGACCTCTTTCCTGCTTTCTACCCCCTCTTTCTATTCTTTCTCTTCCTCTTTTTTCCTTCTGCTCCACCCACCTCTCTTTCTCTTTCTCAATCTTTCTCTCGGTGTCATGTCTCTGGTATGAATCACGACATAGCATTTTTGGTTAAGCTGATGGATTTTGGAGCCTACTGGGTTTGAGTCCTGGTTCTGTCATTTAGTAGCTGTGGGCTCTTGGGCAAGTTACTTTAAACTCTTGGTGACTCATTTGCAAAATGGGAATAATAGCACTTGCCTTGTAAGGCTGATATCAGGATGAAATAAATCAGAGCAGCGCCCTGGCACTGCTCACTCAGTGTCAGCTAGTGACAGATCCTGGGTGCCTGCCATGTGCCATGTCTGCACTGGGGGCTGGTCATACATAGATGGGTGGGAGACACAGTCCTGCCTCCAGTGCACTTGCAGGAAGAATGGGGAGGCAGAGACATCAACAGGTCATTTCAAAGTATGCCCTTACCTGATATTGGCTCAACGTGAGGGCTGATGTCCCTTGGGGACATTTGAGTCTCAATGCTCTGTGTCTTTTCACTGCCACAGGGGTTACTACCCAGGACCAAGGGGTGCAGCATGTGGGTCCAGGAACCTTATGTGAGAGGGGGTCTGGGAGAGGAGCAAAACCTACAAGGAGGGGCTCAGAGGGCATGGGGGACGAGGTTTGCAGACATGTCTTTCCTTGGGTGTTCGGGGCTGGTCCCCACACTCTGTACTGGTCATTTGATGAGAAGCTCAGTGATTCCCTCTTGGTTTATGGCCACTTCAGCCCTGGTTGGCCTGCAAATGGACAGGTAGGTGTGTTGGTGAGGATGTGAGTGTAACAAGATCCTGATGAATCAATGACTCCAGGACTGACAGTGGTCTGATTGTTGAGGTTGGCAGTGGCCAGGGAGACCTGACGTCATAACGAAGAATGAATGAAGAGATAAGATTGTCTCCTTAGAGGTATGGGAAGGGAGCCATAAATATCACCACTATTCACTCCCAAGGGCTTTGCATCCCATTGCCTTGAATGTCCCACTGAAGGGTTTGCTACTGGAGTCTACTCTGAAGACCATTGTCATAGTCTACTCTTCTCTCTTTTGTCAAATGCATGGATTCGGTGTCTTTGCTAATAGGTGTTGCACTTTTAAGCAATTTAAAAATTAAATTAATTTCTTTTGGGAACAGGTGTTGACTTGGCATGAATAAAAGTCAAAAGGTACTGAAGGGCATACAGAAAGTATCTCCTGCTCCCTATCCTCAACCACCTGGTTCTTCTCCCCAAGATAATTAGTGTTAGCAGTTTCTTGTGAGACTGTCAGATCTTTAGGTAAGAGAGACCAGGGCACCTGGCTGGCTCAGATGGTCAAGCGTCTGCCTTCAGCTCAGGTCATATTCCCAGGGTCCTGGGATCGAGTCCGGCAGTGGGCTCCCTGCTCCTTGGGAGCCTGCTTCTCCCTCTGCCTCTGTCTCTCTCTGTCTCTCATGAATAAATAAAAATTAAAAAAAAAAAAAAGAGACCAGGATTTATGAGATTTCTATCAATTCAAAACTTCTTTATTGAGCACCATCCAGGTGCCAGGCACTGGAGGAGACCACCAGGGAATGGTTTCAGGTCTCTGAGATCCCATGGTGAAGTAGAGGAGCAGCTAGTTTGGCCAACAATTATAATCTGATTCTATTAAAGGAGAAACAGAGATATGTGCAACGTGCAGCGGTAGCACCAAGGGGCAGAGAGAGGAGATTAACCCAATAATGGAGACAGAGGACGGTCTGTAACCCACCTTTTGGGTTTTCCATGCCTCCATGATTGGAGTGCCATAGAATCCATTTCTTCCTTGGTAAATGAGCTTTTGATTCTTTCTCTTAACTTGGTCTCATAGAATTGAAGTCTATTTTGAATCATCTGCCAACTTTAAAAAAAAAACAGCTTTACTGAGATTCAGTTCATATAACACAAAATTTACCTTTTAAAGTGTACAATCCAATATCTTTTAGTATATTCTACTAAAATAGAATCTTGCATTAACAGGACAATTTTAGAAACTTTGCTTTACCCCAAAAGGAAACCTCATACCTCTTCATTGTTACCCACAATCTCCCCATCCCCCCAGCCCCTGGCAACTGCTAATCTCCTTTCTATCTCTATAGATCTGCCTATTCTGGACATTTAAATGGATATACATGGAATCATGTAATATGTGGCCTTTTGTGTCTGGCTTCTTTCATTTAGCATAATGTTTTCAAGGTCCATCCATGCTGTAGCACGCATCAGAACTTCATCTATCTATGATGGAATAATACCCCACTGTGTGGATAAACCACATTTTATTGATCCATTCATCAGTAGATGACATTTGGGTGGTTTCTATGCTTTGGCTCTTGTGAATAATGCTGCTATAATCCTTCATGTACAAGGTTTTGTTTGAAAACTTGCTTTTAATTCCCTTGGGTGTGTACCTGGGTGTGGAATTGCTGAGCCCCATGGTAATTTTATATTTAACTTATTAAGGAATCACCAAATGGTTTTCCACAACAGCCACGCCATTTTACATTTCCACCAGCAGCACACAAGTGTTCTAATGTCTCATCTTCCTGCTTTTAGAATTGGACTTTTTTTCCTAGATGCTCCTTCTGAAATCATCCACTTAGCTGCCCACTCTGTGGCCTGTGGACTTACCCCAGGTCTCAGCCCCTACTTATCTGTTAGCCGACCTGGACAGAATTTCTAAATCGTGTCTATCTTTTTTTTTTTTTTTAAGATTTTATTTATTTATTCATGAGAGACAGAGAGGCAGAGGGAGAAGCAGGCTCTCAAGGAGCAGAGAGCCCGATGCGGGACTCGATCCCAGGACCCTGGGATCATGACCTGAGCTGAAGGCAGACGCTTAACGATCTGAGCCACCCAGGCGCCCCTAAATCGTGTCTATCTTTAAACTTTAGATGGGAGAGCTACAGGTCATCACACCTGTATTCATGTTTAGAGAGTGGAAGCGAAGACCTTGGGAGGCAGAGAAAGGGAGGTGGGGTCTATATAGTAGCCGTACTAAGCTCCTTTTGACCCCAGGGCAGTGACTAATTGCTTCTTTCTCTGGTTTCCTCACTCTAGGTGAGTTTAGGCAGGAGAGTGAGAACTAGGGAGCCAAGGACAGAGACAAGGAAGCAGAAGGTTGAAGACCTTGTAATTGTCCAGGGTTAAGCCAGGAGGATTTGGAGGCCAGGTGATGTCTAGAGGGGACAAAGAATGTCAGCAGCAAGCCAGGAACCCCGGAGCTGAAAAAGGAAGATCAAAGCATGGTCCGTACCAGGGGAGGACAGGTAAGCCAGTGTTGACCGTGCAGCCCCAACAGAGTGCATCACAGAGGCTGCTGGCTTTGGAGCCCTGCTTGAGCTAACCACAAGCTATGGGCTGCTGGCCTTGCAGATGCAGAGGTGACTGCAGATGTTGGGAAGGAAGATTCTTACTGCTCCTGGCAGAGGCAGAGGGAGGGGAGCTAGAGTGCTGGGATTAGGAATTGTGACCCTTGGGGAGGATGGTGGCCCCCAAGAGAGCCCACTCTGCATTCTTGCAACCCCCAGTCATTCTGCCCTCAGGTGTGCTGTGTGGCTATCCAACAAGGCACTGACTGGCAGAGAAGTGGCAAACATAGTCATTCCCGGAGCCTGGGAAGCCACTAGATAGAGGTTGATGCCAAGGCGCAGACCCATTCTGGCTTACCTGTGCACATGATGATAACTGACATACTCATGTGCAAGGCACTGTTCTAGGCAATTTACATGTGTTGATCCATTTAATCCTTAGTAATCTATGTAGTGGGTAATCTTATAATGCTAGTTTGCAGATGAGAAAATCGAAGCACAGAGTGGTTAAGCAACGGCTCCCCAAAACCCAGCTGGTAAATGCCAGAGCAAGGGTTTGAACCTAGACAGTCTGCTTCCAGGGTGTGTATTTTTTTTTTTTTTGAGAGAGAGAGAGAGAGAGCGGGGGTGGGGAGGGGTAGAGGGAGGAGGAGAGAGAGAATCTCAAGCAGGCTCCATGTGAAGGGCTTGATCTCACGACCCTGAGACCATGACCTGAGCTAAAATCAAGAGTCAGACACTTAACAGACTGAACCACCCAGGTACCCCCAGAGTGTGTACTTTTAACTACTAGGCCATGCTGCTTGTGTCTTTTAACCTTTGCTGTCCCTTTTCCCTGCCCCCTCCAAGGTCCTGAAGACCCAAGGCCCACTGTCTCCTAGGTGTGGCTGAGATTGCTCCTCCTCTAGTGTCTTGGCCAACATCCCTCTCTGCCGCAATTCTACAGACTCTAGATCTCCTCATCTAGCTCTTCCGGTTTCCCCTCATTTCTCCTTGTCTAAGCTTACCAGATTTAGTAAAAACAAAAAGAACACAAGCACAAAACCAAAAAAGCAAGCAAAGAAAAATCACAAAACCCAAACTTGGAATGCCCAGTTAAAATTGCGTTTTAGAGAACCAGCGAATGATTTTGTAGTATAAGTATGTCCCAGGGATATACTTATGTTTGGGATATACTTGTGCTACACAATTTTTTGTTGTCTCTCTCAAATTAAAGTAGAACTAGCAGTTCCGTGTTTTATCTGGCAAACTTATCCCTGTTTTTTGAGCTCTGTGTTGGGGTCGCACGTAGATGAAGTGTTGCTGTTGTGAACACTCCCCCTTCCAGACAGTTCCCAAAATGTTCACTTCCTATTCATCTTATTATGATTCCTGGGGGAGCCTGCCATTAGAAGTCTCTATTAAAACATATGCTTATTGGGCGCCTGGGTGGCTCAGTTGGTTAAGCGACTGCCTTCGGCTCAGGTCATGATCCCACGGTCCTGGGATCGAGTTCCGCATTGAGCTCCCTGCTCTGTGGGGAGCCTACTTCTCCCTCTCCCACTCCCCCTGCTTGTGTTCCCTCTCTCGCTGTGTCTTTCTCTGTCAAATAAATAAATAAAATCTTTAAAAAAAAAAAACAACCCCCCCCCCAAAACACAAAAAAACCATATGCTTATTTAATCCTATTTCTCTAGTTCTGGATTCAAAGCCACGGCCTCCCCAGTCCCAGAGCAGATGAACGTTTATAAGCTGTGCTTTAAAACCACACCACAGAGTTTATGAAATTCTGAAGATGTGCTGCCTACTGGTCTCCTCCCTCTCCTTCCATCATGCTTCTCTATTTGCTCCCCTTTAAAAGAGAATTTTCAGATTAGCCTTTTCTGAGTCTCCTTTAGGAAGAGCCATGACAGCTTTCCACCAAGTTCATGTTCTTCAGGTGTTCTGTGATCTCTCTTACAGATTCTATCAACAGGTTTGGAATAAAAGCCAGGCCGATCGCTCTTCAGTTCTTAGGCTCCTCTGCAGGCTTTTATAATAAGTCATACATTTTGGCCAATATTTCTGCAATTTCACCCTTCAGAGCTCTTGGGTGGATGCCATCTGGTCAGCAGGATTTATTTACATCTAATTTTTCAATTAGGTCTAGACTGTCTCATTTGTTTACCACTATTTCATCTACAACCCATGTCTTGCCTGCTTCAAAAGATACTCTGAGGGGTAGAAAACTCCCTCCTGGACTTGCCCAACTGCTAGCAGTTGGTTATCGAGGTTGGCTATGGACTAGGCCCTATAGTAGATGCAAGAAGAAGCAAAGATGTAAAAGATATGGTCCTTGCCATCAAATAGCTCACAGTCTGGGAAGGAAGATGATAGAAATTCTTTCAGCTGCAAGTAAGAGAAAATTTAGCTAAAAGTGGATTAAATAAATGAGTTTTTATTTATTTATTTATTTATTTATTATAATAAGCAGTCTGGAGGCAGGTGAATGCTGATGTTGATTTAGCTGCTCCTTAGGAACCAGGCCCCATAGGTCCATTTTTAGTTACTGGCTTCTCATCTTTGTGCTCTTTGCCTCATGGTCACAAAATAGCTGCTGCAGCCCTAAGCATCAGGCCTCTGCTTGAGGCTGGAACAAAAAGGAAGGGCAGGACACCGTTTCTGTCTCTTTCATTGGAAAGAATCGCCTCTCACCCTACCCCTGCCACTCCTCCCAACCAACCATACAAGACCTGAGTTCATCTATCGTTGGCAACAACACGTGTCACATGGCCACCCAAGCAGTAAAACATGCTGAGAACATGAGTGTTTAGGCTTTCCAGACTCTTTGGTGGAGGTAGGCAAGGTTGGGAATGGGGTGTTTGATTAGCTAGCCAACAGCATTGCCTTGGAAGGGAAGCCATAAACATGCCAATGTCACTGACAGCCTAAGGCAGTTTCAATGCCAGAGGAGTAGCACAGATTCGGACCCAGCAAATCAGTTTTTCACTGCCTTCTTGTTTTACATGGAGTTCAGAAGGAAAACAGTTGTTCATGAACTGGGATAGCCATGGAACTTAAGTTGTGCCAGGAAAGCTGGATGAGAATTAGACATTGTTGGGTCAAGGACATTCTAGGTCAGGGAAATAATGGAAAGGACTAGAGAAGGGGACAAAACTGTTTTGAAGGGCAGTGAGCATGGAGTGTGGGCTCATGCAGAGTAGAAATGTACACAAAGGACTGCTTTTGGTTACTTTTCCAGTAGCTGCACTCTTGAGTTTGTCAGAAGCTGTAGCTTGCCTTACATGCATGGAGAAGGGTAAGCACTATGTATGGAGCAAGTTCCCAGCAAAGTTCGCTTCAGATATGCCATGCCTATATCTTCTTCATGGGCTCTGAGCAAGCACATTTCTGACTTGCTTGTGCTGAAGAGTCTCTTTGGCCCCCACTCCAGCTACTGCCCAACTAGTCCTTGTTTCTGGAGCCCACCCTTCTACTTCTTATCTTTGTACTCCTTTACATCTCTGGAATGGTTCCATTTCCTTGATCCACATTGGGATGTTGTTCTTTGTGTTCAGATGTTGGCAATTACATACCCTCTCTAGACTTGACCTTTTTTGGACCATTAACAACCCTGCCCACACTCAGTGAGCTCTTGACAACTGGTAACCCTAAGCTTCATACTTGAAATCCAATCTTGGCCACCATCCTTGACCCAACCCTTCAACTAGACTTGGTCAAGCTATTCATCCAGTATTTAGCTAGGGCTCAACTGCTCTGAATGCCAGGCAAAGCATTTGTTCTTTATCCAATAGGCATAAAATAGTCATTGAAAGCCTTGGTTGGGAGAATCCAAGTCAGGAAAAGATGTGTTAGGAAGCTCTCTTGACAGTGGCATTTAGAAGAGATTGGAGCAATGAGCAGACCAATCAGAAGGCTGCTGGAGTAGCTTATACAGATCTGGACTGGGCAGCGGAGGACACATCCCTGATAAAAGAAAAATATGAGAGGATGTGGCAGTGGGATTTGGGATATGGTGATTTTGATTTGGGAAGAGAAGAAGAAGCACAAGAGCAAGCTGGTGTTTCTAGTGGGAACTATTATTGGGAATAGCAGATGAGGATCCATTGAACCAGTTTTTGTTTGTTTGGTTTTTAAGAAGATGCATTTGGATTTGGGCAAGCTTAGTGTGGCATGGCAGCAGGGTTTCTAAGGGAAGACAATGTGGGAGTTGAGGAAAAGGACCCTGGGGAAAAGGGAAGCTTGTAGGTGTTAACTGGGAACAGCGAGAAAGCTGGGATAGGAAAGAGCAGGGAGAAATAAGGATCCTGGAAGGTCGGGAAGGGGAGGGGAAGTTGGAGAAGTAGCTGCCGGCAAGCAGGACACATGAGGGTCTGAGAAACTAGAACAGGAGAGAGTTTCAAACCTGAGGGAATGGCCAGCTGTGGCAGGCCACAAGCCTCTTCCCTTGCAAGGTAGAGAATTCAAGTCCTTTTGCCGGGCCCTTGTCATTTCTAATTCCAGTCCTGGCCTCATGATAATTAAGAACCTTCTCCCACTCATCAGTTTTCTCCCTTGGGGTGCTTATTTTTACTTTTGGAGCCAAGTCAGATCTTGCAAGACACTTTTCCAATACATGACCTTAGTTAATTCTGATTTTCATCTGCCTGTCACAATGAGTGAGTTTCTTCATTCCCCTGATTTGAATGAATATTTCTGTTTTCAGATTTTTTTTTTAAACAAGGACAGAAACTCTTATGTGACCAAGCAGCAGTGCTGTGACATTTGGTTACCTTGTAAGGCTTTTGTTTGTTTTTGCTTCTTAAACGTTTTTCCTGGACTTCCTGAGAGATGCTAGTGAAAATTCTTCAGGATTCCTGTGACCTTTTTCCTTCTTTCTATACTTAGCTCATTCTTGTATTTTCTTAGTTCCTACTCAAAGCCTGAGGTATCTTACTCTGGATTTCTTTTCTCTCTGATTGTTGGAGTTAATTTTGTGTTATAATTTTAACAGCAGCTAACATTTGTAAAGTGCTTTACAATTTACAAAGCATGTCACATACATTTTATTACTGTATATTCAAAGTAATTCCATGAGGCAGTTTAGATACAATTGTCCTTGTTTTATCAATGAGGCCTCTGAAGACGCAACTGGTAATAGAAGGGGCCCTAGTGATTAAGATCCTTGACTCCTTCCTCCCTCCCTCCCTCCCTTTTTTCCTTCCTTCTTTCCCTCCCCCGTAATATCACTTCTTTTTTCCTTTTTTAACACAAGATCATTTGAGGAAATTTGGAAAATTCAGAAAAAAATAAAGAAGCAGATACACATTATCGGCCACTCCACTATCCAGGAACTGCAGCTGTCAGCACTTTGTGGTGTTTCTTTCCAGTCGAATTTCCATGGACAGGTGAAGACTTTATATAATTAAAAACTAACCACATCTTGATGTTTGAGCCTGACTTTTTTTTTTTTAAAGATTTTATTTATTTATTTATTTGAGAGAGAGAGAAACAGCATGAGAGGGGATAGGGTCAGAGGGAGAAGCAGGCTCCCTGCTGAGCCGGGAGCCCGATGTGGGACTCGATCCCAGGACTCCGGGATCATGACCTGAGCCGAAGGCAGTCGCTTAACCAACTGAGCCACCCAGGCGCCCATGAGCCTGACTTTTAAGTGTAACAGTATATTGAGAGCATTTCCCCATGCCATTCAACTATTTCAAGATGGATTCTAACGTGGATATTATAATAATCGATGTAACCATGCCCTTCTTGCAGGACCCTGGAGTTCTATTTGTGGCTTGTACAAAAACACTTGTGATGAACATCTTTTATACCATAAACATCTATCTGAACGTCTGTGTTCTAAACATAAAGGTGGCATGTCTGCAGGAAAGAGCCTATCATTCAACTGCATTTCACAGATGTACCAGCTTTTATTCCAACAAGAAACATCTTGCCAGCTTTGAATATTATATTTTAAACTAATTGCTAGGTTTATGGATGGAAAACAAAGTTCCATTGTTTTGTTTTATATTTCCTTGTCAATAGCTTATGAGATAGAACTTTCCCCGTTTGTTATTTGTCTCTTTGTTAGAGAGTCTATGGTACTTTCATTTTTGTTATTGATATTTAAGGCTTTATGTGAATTAAATGCCCCCCTGATTCTTGGTGCTTCCCCAGACACCGCATGCATTCATACCGTCTTCCCCCACCATGGAAACCATGCTGAGAAGGAGCTTTCAGCCCACTAGTAGAGGAAAAATAATGAACTGAATCAACTCATACAGAATACATATGATGTATTGGCTCCGTTTCTCCCATCAGCCCTCTTAGGGCCTTGTACTTGGCACAAATCATGTAAGGTAAAAATAGGTGTAGGTATGCTATAGATACTTGTGGAATGAGTAAATTCATGTGGTTCCAAGGGATTAAATCAGATTAGGATGAGGATGGAAGGGAGAACTCAGTTGCTCAAAGATGGGATGAGCCCCAAGCGGTGGTGAGATGTCCAGATAGAGACATTCTGGTCTTAGAGAGACTTTAGTACCACCTTAGGGACTGGAATAGATTATTCCATTGCCCCAGAGGTTTCTTCTCTGCCCATGAATGTAGCTTCAGGCATTATACAAAATTCCCTTTTGGTACCATTGTCCTACGTTGGAAATGGCAAACGTATTTCATCCATGAGCCACTTCCTGTGGGCTGGTCATGGTTGCCTGCAGGGCTGGTCAAGTTGTCTTATGCTGCTGTCTCTGGGTTTGGAGAACAGAATATGATGAGCAGTAATGTCTCCCATGGGTGCTGGAGCAGGGCAGATTCATGTCTGTGTCATCTTTGTCTTAGGAAATCCCTCCAACCCTGTCTCCTGATCCTGCTTACTCATATTGATGTTCTTGTAGATTTCCCATTTTAAATCAAGTTATTCTCTCCTCACTTGTTAGATTTGATAGTAGAAAATCACTCCTGCTTTCTCAGTTCCTGACTGGCTCTAGTTCTTGGGAGTCCCATCAGGGAAGAACTTTCATGGGACTGGGTTCTGGATGTGGATGACTTTTTTTTTTTTTAAGCAGCTTTATTGAGATATAATTGACATATCATAAAAATTCATTATTTAACTGTATAATTTAGTGGAATTTAGTGGTTTCAAAATACATTCATGGAGGTGTACAACCATCACCATAGTCAATTTTATAATATTTCTATCACTCCAAAAAGCAGCCACCTACCCTTTGTATTCCTTAGCAGTCACCCTCCCTTCACAAACCATCCTCCTCCCTAGCCCCAGCAACAGTAATCTGCTTTCTGGGTTTATAGATTGGTCTATTCTGGACATTTCATATAAATGTGTTTGTGACTAGCTTCTTTCACCTGGCATAATGTTTCTAAGGTTTATCCATGCCATGTTGGAGAACGTGTATTTCATTCTTTATTAGTGTTGAATCATATTCCGTAGAATGGATAGATCACATTTTATTTATCAGTTCATCAGTTGATGGTCATTTGGGTTGTTCCCACTTTTCGGCTTTTGAGGATAATGCTTTCATGAACGTTCATTACAAGTTTTTGTACAGGAATATGTTTTCATTTCTCCTGAGCAGGTTATCCTGTGTTTAACCTTTTGAAGAGCTACTAGACTATTATCCTAAGTTGCTGCACCATTTAACATTTCCATCAGCATTTCATGAGGGTTCCATTTTCTCCACATCCTCTCCAACACTTATTGTCTGTCTTTTTGATTATAGTTATCCTAGTGGGTATAAAGTGGTATCTCACTGTGTGATTTGTATTTCCCTGATGACTAACGATATTGGGCATTCTTTCATCATCTTATTGTCATTTATTTATCTTTCTTTGAAGAAATGTCTACTCAGATTTTTAACTGGGTTCCTTGTCTTTTTATTATTGCATTATGAGTTCTTAATATATATCTTGGATATAAATCTCATCAGATATGTGATTTGCAAAAATTTTCTCCCTTTCTGTGGGCTTTTAGTTTTCTTGATGGTGTCTCTTGAAGTACAAAAACGTTTTAATTTTGATGATATCCAATTTACATATTTTTTGTTTCTTTTGGTGCCATATAAGAAACCATTGCCTATCTAGCGTCATGAAGATTTGTGATTATGTTTTTGTCTAAGAGTTTAGTAATTTTGGCTGTTACATTTAGATGTTTGATATATTTGAGCAAATTTTTGCACATGGTGTGAGGTAGGATTCCAAATTCATACTTTGCCGGTGGATAAACAGTTATCCCAGCATCATTTAGTAAAAAGATTATTATTTCCCCATTGAATTATCTCAGAAACCTTGTTGAAAATTGATTGACTATATATATGGGGGTTTATTTCTGAACCCACAATTTTAATCCATTAGTCTATATGTCAGACATGGGTGACATTTAAATTTCCTCCCACATTCTGGGGTTCTAGAATTTTATGCAGACTCCTACTAGACCATGTTAGAGAATTTGTTCTTCAATCTATCTAAAAATTCAATCCGCCACACTTTGATGGAGTTTGCACTAGGCGGACTGATGTTTACCTGATAAAGTTTTAGAATGCCTTTGTTTGCAAGTTCTGTGACAGAACTCCTGATTCAAGGTGACTTAAGAAATATGGAAACTTAATTGTTTCTTATAATAAGAAATCCAGAGGCTGGTGGCTCTAGGATTAGTTCATTTAGCAGCTCAGTGTTGATAGTTCTGTGGTTGGTATCTCTGCAATTCTCCTGTTCTTTTCCTCATGCAAATTGGTGGCTGTAGGCCAAACATCAGGGCCTCACATAACTGTACCCAAGGCAAGAAGGAAGGGGGATTTTTTTTCACAGATTCCTCTGTTCTATTAAGAAGGAAAATCTTCCAAGAGGTCAGGCTTTTACCGCATGTGACCAAGATTGGGTCACACAGTCATCCCAACCACAGAAATGTTGGGAAAGTGAATACAAGCATTCCCAATTCTTAGAAATTAAGCAAAGATGGCAAAGGGGAGAATGGATGGAAATGACAACAATGTCTGCCTTCTGATTTGGCAAGAGCTGAAGGGATTGGGATGGATGCATGTGTGTGTGTGCGTCAGGGTGGGGTGGGGGGACAGGATAGGAGAGATTTCATGGGGTTGAGAACTGGAACCAGCAGTTCTCCCTTGTGTCAGTTATATACACGGGATGGAAAGGCCTGGAAATATATGGGAAAACGTGAGATGGCAGGCAAGAAAACTTGGAAAGAATACCAAATCTGGGAAGTCTAGAGGCAGGGGTCAAAGATGTAGAAAAGAGTCAAGACTGAAACTTGAGCAAAAACTAGTGAGACTCAGCTAGAACAGTTCCTTAGAACCCCACTTGGTGTGGAGGTTAGCTTTCATGAGCTGGCAGGCACAGGATATTAGTGTTTGGGTCTGGCCAAAAGACCCAGGAGCAAGGTCACCATTTGTGCTCAGCACTGTGTTAGACAACACAAAGATGTCTGGGCTGTCTCCGGCTTTCAGGAACTTTTAATCTCATCATTTATCTAGGGAACACCACTGCCAATTGTGAAAAAGGAGAAGCCATTCCTGTCTTACACAGGCTGGTTCTCAGGACAGGAAGAGTCCACGTCCTGCCTCAAAGTTGTAAGCCGGAAAAGCTCAGCTCCTCTGGTAGCAGCTCTTAGCCCCAATGACACCAAAAAATGGGACATCATTTTTTGAGATAATGCCCATGACTAACATTTATTGAGCACTTACTCTTTGTGTAATTTTAATTGTTTCTTTTTCTGTATTACTAAAGCCTTCAATCACTCAATGGATCATATACTTTTATTATCATCCCCCTTTTATACATTGGAAAACTGAGTCGCTGAGAGGTCAGTCAACTTTCTCAAGGTCTTACACAGGGTCAGGTATTCAATGTCAGGCAGTCTGATGCCAAAGCTAAGAGGAGGGCAGCACTGCTTCCCAGGAGTCAACATCTTTCTGTAGAAAAGATTCTTGTGTATCTAGGAAGGGGGATGCACTGATGCTGGAGAGCTGTGCTCATCCTATACTGTGTGGTCCTCGCCTCTCTGCACCTGTTTCCACTCTTGTGAAATGAGGTGATCATCTGATATGCCCTAGGTCTCTTCTTGCCTGGAGATCTGTGAACAGTCCTTTAGAAGGTGAGGCAGCCATTGTTGATGCTTGGAAGAAGTTAAACTCCTTCTAGCTCTTAAATCTTAGCTGCACTGAATCCTCACAGTCACAGTGACAAAGAGCATCCAATAAAAACCCCAATCATCATACTGTTGACAGGAACAAGGAGGATTCCTAGTGGGAGGACCAGGTGCAGGGGAAGGATGTGATAGAGCTGGAGCCAATATGTGTCTCTCATGATTCCTTTACCTTAGGAAGAGGCAGGGATTGTGAGCAGGCCAGTTCATTATAACTGTATTTACTGCATTGATTTCCATTGCTTCGATAAGGAAACATTCCAACAGGAGATGCAAGTTGCCTTGGGACCTATAAATCCTGTTGGTACAGCCCTGGCATTCTCGGTCCAGAGCAGCCAGTGTGTTGGTTTCTTCTCCTATGAAGAGGTATCTCTGATTTTTGGACAGGAAAAGAAGGGCTCAGGGCCATATGGTAGGAAGTTCTAGCCCTGGGGTCTTGGCCTTGGGAACCTCCACTGGTGAGGATCTCAGCTTCCCAATCTGTGGACACAAAACACTACCACTAGCAACGTTTTGCTGTGAGGCAGACAGCTGGCTCCACCACTAACCTTGAACAAGATACTGAACCTCTGTAGAGTGGGTTTCTTCATCTGTGAAATGGGGATAATAGCAACACTTATAGAATTACTGTGAAGAGTAAATGAGTTACTCTATATAAAGCAACTGGTTCATGGTAACATACTATAGAAACCTTGGCTCCAAACATGTTTGTTGAGCCTAGAAGCTTCCTGAGGGCAGAGATCTTGACTCCCTGATACAACACCACGCCTACAGTATAGGGCGCAGTGCCTGGTTTGTAATAGAGCTTCACGTATATTTGTTGAATAAATGTAGAATGAATGAGAGTGCTTTGCAAACTGGTAAGTGCAACTCAGGAGAGTGGCAGAATTATTATCTACTACTAGTTGTTATCCCTGGTTTCTCGGGATTATCAGGTAGCTCAGAACCTGGAGGATACAGGACATCCTGGGTCTGGTTCATTGGTCTGATGTTTCCTGTTAACTCTTTTCAGGGTCTTGGGGACCAGTCACTATCATTAGTCAGGGTCTCGAAGACATAGGTCAATTGAGAGGGAGGAGACAATAGCTCAGTATTGTAGACTCACTGTAAATCTTTAGCCAAAAACCTCCTTTATTAGCCAAAGCAGACATCTGCAATGTGAAATCTCCCCATTTGTCAAATTGGTCTTTACACAGTGTAAAAGGCTTTTGTGTGGTGTCTCGTACCTGCTTATGGAGGTAAAATGACAAGGGTGAGGGGACAGAGGCTTGGAGAAACTGAGAGGCTTGTCCAAGGTCCAAAGCTGAGACTCAAACCCAGGTCTCCTAACACCAACCCAGGGGCCCTCCTGATTAGCTCACTGGTGTTGCTGGCTAGAACTCTGCCTCCGATAGGATGTGTGCATGTTCTCGGACAAGTGACTTTTCTCTCTATAAAATGGGAACAGCAGTAAAACCTACCTCCCAGAATTGTTGCAAGAATTATATGAGGTAGTGTGAGAAAAGAGCTTAAGTCAGAACCTGACGTGAAGAAAGTGATCAAGCTTTTGCCCCCTTGTAGCCTGTAGCGCCGTATGTCATGTGCTAACAGTATGCAGAGAGATGGCCACACAGGGAGGGGCGGAGGCACCCATATCTTCCCTTAACAAATATTTACTGAGGGCCTCCTATGTACTAGGCATGGTGCCAGGCACTTGGGTGACAGTAGTGAGCAAATGGGCTTGATCTAGTCCAGTGGGACTTAAAATCCATCAAGACAGGCAACTGTTAATGGAATATCCAGAGACAAAGTAAGGCTTGCCCCATCCTTGATACGTGTATAAAAGGATCCCTCCTTGATACATACAAAAGATAGCATTTACAATACATACACAATTCTGGAGAAGTGAGGTCTAAGCTAAGATCTGAAGGATGTGGCAGCATTCAGAGGATTAAGAGCCTCGTTAGGCCCAAGATGTCTTGGAAGGTGTGCATGGTGAGCTAGACAGGTAGCTGGATCTGTGGTTACAGAGCTCAGCAGAGAGGCACTGATGAGGATGGAGACTCAGGGCCTGTCATCACACGGGCGGGATTCAACTCATGTGAAATGAGTTTACCCAAGGAGTAAGGAGCTCCAAGAAAGTGGCTGAGACCAAAGATATATGAGACCTGGTTCCTCCCACTTTGGGGAGCTTGGAGTATTGGCTGGATGGGGCACGAGTTCCCACGCTTGGTAAGTGGCTGGAGGCAAGCTGTCAGGAGCATAAGCCAGAAAGTGAAGAGAGAGTTGGAATCCAGTTAGTTAAGGAAGGATGGAGAAGGGCATATTCTGCTAGCTGGGCTTCATCAGGAGGAGAGACTGGGTGAGGCTAACAATGCAGAATACACCCAAGATTTCTGTGTTGCCCCAGCAACAGCACCCACAGGCTTTCCAGCACCAGGAACGATTGATGGTGGCCAACGAGTCAGCACCAGAGGCAGATGGCGAGTGTGAAAGCCTAGTGCTCTCATGTGTGTGTATGTGTGTGTGTGTGTGCACACGCACATGTGTGTATGCACATCTCGTCTTTTAAAAAAATAAGTTTTTAAAAGCTCACTTTGAAGCTTCTAATGTCTAAATGGTTTGTACTGTGTGTTAATACTGTGAAAGCTCAAAGTGCCCTGAATTTGAGAATGTTAATATCTCCTGCAGGTGCTGTTTTGGTTAAATATATTTTCCCCGCTCGGCGCTAAGTGTTGTAATTTTTAGAAATCTCTTGTGCCTGTTTCAAATGTTTGTTTTTAGGTCACTGCCAGAGTTATCTGGCTTAATGACAAAATATATTTGCAAAGCAATTCCTGGCAATTCCAATGCCAATTTTTATTGGCATTAGGCAAGATTTCTAGGTGGCCTTTCTTTCATTCCTTTATTCATCACTCATGATCTGAGCACCTATATGTGGGGAAGGAGAAGTTCTAGGAGAGCTGGAAGGAAAAAGCTCAGGTGGGAGGGTCTGGGATACAGGGATGAAGGGGCTATAGCCTAGGAGAGAAAGAACCGAAAAGTATACAGGTCAGTCACATACACCTAGAAAAGAGTACCACGATGGGTAAGTGCCACAGTGGGTAGGTAAGAATGAGATGCTTTCAGCTACAAATAGCTAAGAGTGGAATAAACGAGAAGCTTTAATTTAACAAGAGGCTGGAAGAAAGCCATCATAGTGTATTATTCCTATCCAGTTCATCCAGGATTGTGGTTTATTCCATCCTCCTGCTCTGCCACTCTGCTTGTGTTTGTGATGCCTCATGGCCTCAATGTGGCTGCTACATCACATGCTGGTAGGGTAGCATCCCAAGAAGGTAGGAATGGAGGAGAATTTCTCCTCAAAGTGCTTTCCTTCCCCCTTTCTCCTGCTCTCAAAAGATTACCCAGTCTTTGGGGGTCCAGGTCAAATGCCTCCCACCCAGTTTTCCCATAAATATAGCCCACTTTTCTCTAAATTTCGGTAGTATTCGGTGTTCTCCAACTTGCCTCAGCCCACATGTAGTGTTTTGCGTTATAACTACTTGTGCTTGTGAGCAGATCTTGTTGGTCCCCTTTGAAGACTCATGACAAACTCTCGTGACCATAATGGTATTTTTCGCTGGTGAAAGAAAATCTCAGTGTGACACTGAGCCATCATTCTGGAAGCCCATTCCTATGGTCTGGGCTCAGAGGTCCAGAGGATCGCAGATGAGAAAACATTACTGCTGGAATCTAGAGACTTCCTGGATAAGAATAGGCTTTCCTTTCATCCACAGGGAGATTGATAGTGAGGTTCAGAAGGCTTAGGAAGCTTTCCCAAAGGTATCCAGCTGAGTTGGAATTGAGGCCACAGGATACCCTGTCTGTTTTGATTTTAAAAAGCACCAGAGAGAGCCAAGATGTCCATTGACAGACGGATGGATAAAGAAGATGTGGTATATATATACAATGGAATATTATGCAGCCAGCAAAAGGAATGAGATCTTGCCATTTGCAATGACGTGGATGGAACTGGAGGGTATTATGTTGAGTGAAATAAGTCAAACAGAGAAAGACATGTATCATATGATCTCACTGATATGAGGAATTCTTAATCGCAGGAAACAAACTGAGTGTTGTTGGAGTGGGGGGTGGGGTGGGAGGGATGGGGTGACTGGGTGATGGACACTGGGGAGGGTGTGTGCTCTGGTAAGCGCTGTGAATTGTGCAAGACTGTTGAATCTCAGATCTGTACCTCTGAAACAAATAATGCAATATATGTTAAGAAAAAAAAAGAAGAAGAAGGTAGCGGGAGGGGAAGAATGAAGCGGGGGAAATCGGAGGGGTAGACGAACCATGAGAGACGATGGACTCTGAAAAACAAACTGAGGGTTCTAGAGGGGAGGGGGGTGGGAGGATGGGTTAGCCTGGTGGTGGGTATTGAGGAGGGCACATTCTGCATGGAGCACTGGGTGTTGTGCACAAACAATGAATCATGGAACACTTCATCTAAAACTAATGATGTAATGTATGGGGATTAACATAAGAATAAAAGAAAAAAAAAAGCACCAGAGAGTTTCTTATGATTGGCTTGGTTTTCCCAAATAAAACCTGGTGGGAAAGGTCCTAATGAAATAGTCCAGTTAGTTGGAGAGTGACTGTTAAATGTGTTCTTGTTCCTCAGGTGTTTATGTGATGATGAGCTTTGTTTCATGCCATAAGTGCCTGCACGTCTTTCACTTCCACTTTCTCCTCTTTCCAACATACTAAGTACGTAGTACGTGCTCAATAAAGAACTGTTGGATTGAATTGTACCCGCACGCATGTGCACATCTCCCCCTCCATATGCCTTACTAATGGACTGTGGTGACAGGCTTTACTTAAAAGACTGGGATTAAAGTTGGAGCCTTGATTAGTAAACATGGTACTATATAACAGGAGGGATAATTTATTAGCTTCTGGCCACCAAAGTTTAATTAATACTCCTGTAATACTATTTAGTGCCATTGGATACTCACCATGGGGGAATGCCAGGCACCTCCAGGAAATACACACACACAAAATAAAAACACTCAAGGGTGCCTGGGTGGCTCAGTTGGTTAAGCGACTGCCTTCGGCTCAGGTCATGATCCTGGAGTCCCGGGATCGAGTCCCGCATCGGGCTCCCTGCTCGGCGGGGAGCCTGCTTCTCCCTCTGACCCTCCCCCATCTCATGCTCTCTCTCTCTCATTCTCTCTCTCAAATAAATAAATAAAATCTTAAAAATCTTAAAAAAAAAATTATAAAAAAAAAACCACTCAACCTTCTAGGATTCTCATTGGCTGAGGCCCAGAAATGGATGTTTCTGCCCGTGTAGCCTTGTTGGCCTAATGACTTACTCATTAGATACTTTTGGTCCACAATTTACTTACTCTGCAAAGTCTGGCTTTAAATGCACAGTTGGTGCTACATTCTTCGTAGTGGTTGCTCTATATTCTTCTTTCTTTATCCATTGGTGTATCATTATTATCTGTACATCTACCCACCCACCCATCCATCTACCTACCCCTTCCATGCACTCACTCACCCGTACATCTATCCATTCATCCACCATCCATTTGTCCGCCCATCCATCCGTCCATCCATCCCTCCACCCACCAACCCCTCTATCTATCAAGCCAGATTGCTTTGAGTATTGTTTTTGTATCAGGCATTGTTTAAAGATCAGATCCTACACAATCGGATTTTCCCTTGCCTTAGCCCCTACCACCTTCTCCTTCACTCCTCTGAGTATGATAGCAGCCTTCTTGTTATTCCTTAAATAAGCCAAGCTTATTCTTGTTCCTCCCTAACCGAATACTCTTCTACCAGATTCTTTAATTTTTTTTTAAGATTTTATTTATTTTCTGACACATAGAGAGAGACAGCAAAAGACGGAACACAAGCAAGGGGAGTGGGAGAGGGAGAAGCAGCCTTCCCGCCGAGCAGGGAGCCCGATGCGGGGCTCGATCCCAGGACCCTGGGACCATGACCTGAGCTGAAGGCAGTTGCTTAATGACTGAGCCATGCAGGCGCCCCTCTTTTACCAGATTCTCGCAAGGCTTATTCCTTTATTTCATTCAGGTTTTTGTTCACATGTCCCCAAAGTACCCTTACCTCCCACTGCAGTTATCCCATTTACCTGTTTTGTTTTCCTTTGGGTCACTTGCTGATCACTTGAAATTGTAGTATTTATTTATCATCTATCTCCACTACTAAATTGCAACATCCGTGAGGACAATTTTCTCTATCTTTGGTGCTATCTCCTTAGCACCTTAAAGAGGGCCTGGCACACAGTAGGTGTTCAAGAAATATTTGTCAATGACTGGATGACCATGGCCTTACTTTTGCCCTTGACCAATTTACAGTATATCTGGGAAGACAGAAAAGATATCTAAAGAGATTAAAATAAGAGGTGGCTTATGGCAAAAACTAGATGCTTTTTTTCCTGATGATTAGCAGGTGAGATGATAGCATTTGCCGAGAAGGAGGGTGTCTTGGAGGGTGGGGGTGGTGTAGCTGATACTATGGTTGCCCCACTCACATCTCGACTTTCCTCCCAGTTCACCTGCATCTGTGATCATGGCCATGCACGCTGGTATTTCCACTCATGAGCTCAGGTCCATAGTTCTCTGGGTTTTTTGGTATCATGAGAGCTTGCTCAGCTTGGGTGCAGGGGGACCCAGAGGTGCTGGACATAAAAGGCTCTGGGAGTGAGTGAATAAATACTTGTGCTTCCCTGTTCAGCAGTGGGACAATGTGGAAGCATGTTTTCTATGGTCCCTTCTGGTGGGAGTGAGCACAGGTGCACAGAGCAGTAACCCCCCCATTAGCAAACCCCCACCCCCATATTAACTTTCCTCCCTTCCCTGTCTCATTTCCCCTCCACCTCACCTGATTGTCCTGGAGTAAACCACCAGCACCAACAATCTTGTCTCAGGGTCTGCTTTAAGGAAACTCAAACCAAGATTGGCAGGGTGAGGTAGAGGCACTTTAGAAACAGTAGAAAAAGTCAGTAACCCAGATTTCTCTGTGGCTCTGACTTCCCAGCAGTCGAGGGAGCCTCTACCCGCTCCCACCTTGCAGGCACCATCGCCCACTTGCTCAAGAGAGAAGGGAGGCCTTGATTGCAACGGGGCAGCTGAATGTAGGGAAAAGGCGAGGGTCCAGGCAGCAAACGTTTGCCATTAGCATGCTGTGTGCCCTTGGGCAAGTCCCTTCCCCTCTCTGGACATCAGTCTTGTCACTGGCCCTGGGATGTGGGTGGACTGTCTAACCTCTCAGCTCCTTGTCACTCTGGGGCTCCACGACACCGTCCTCCTTTTTTTTTCTTCCTTTCTTTCTCTCTCACGCCGGTTCCAATCATCTGCATTTTCCTCTCTGTCTCTCTCTCAAGGTCCAGTTTTGGGAGATGGGCTGATAAAATACCCAGCTTTAGTTGTCCCTGGTAAAGATAGGTGAGGCTTATTCCACACAGCATCCTTTGGGATCCTGGAGAAGACTGTTTTCTCTCTGCCCGAGGTGTCATTATGGTTAATAATGATGACATCAATCTACCTCATCAGGACCCGCAAGTGCTTAACTAAGAAAAATGTTTTTGTTGCTGTTAGTATATATAAAGTGTGCCTACTCAATCAGAATGCCACCCCCAGACAGGTGAGTCTGTTCCCTTCCCTGTGCCCTGACTGCTCGTTTGCAATCCTGCCCTTCTTCAAACGACAGCGTTTATTTTTTTATTGATGTTTCAGCACTTTGACAAATACATTTTTCCCTGAAGAGAAACATAATTAACTTAAGTCATTTATATTCATCACAAAGGGGGAAAATCATGCAAAACGTGTAATTTTGTATTGAATAAGGCACGTTATCTAATGAATATAGATGATACTGATTTATGTGCTTATCCAAAAAGCATCAGTAGTGAAAAAATGCCAACCTCTGAGCCCCATCCTATCCTCCCCCAAAAGCTGAAAAAAAAATCCCTCAAGTTCTATTTAATGATGCTGCCTCATTTGGTGGCATTCTGCCCACAGACTGAAAAATAAAATGACTTTTCAAGTGTTTACAGAGCTTGAACAGCAAGAGAAATTCTCTCCCAGCGTGGGTGTCCTCTGCCTGAATCCCAGAGAAGCTGTAATTACTTATTCCTGCAAACACTGGGCCAATGTGGCTGGGTCTACGCCGGTGGGATGGTGTGGACTGCTTCATACTGAAGCTTTGGGACAGGTCTGAGGGCCACCGCTGCAGGCTGTGGTCAGCAGGGACCCGGCCACGAGAGCTCAGATTCCCCAGGTGTGTGGAACGACCGAGGTGGATCTATCCGATGGGAAAGTTGCAGTTGGACTAATTGGCTGTTGTGAAAAAACAGTGTAATGGCCCCAGTTTCCAGCCTCGTCTCCCCACACGTTTGAGTACGGCAGCTGGCTGGAGCTCACAGGTACGAGGAAGAAAGGGTCGGGGGGGGGGGAGGAGATAAGGACGCATCACAGGAGTGTCTCTAAATCACAAAGGGTTCGAGCCAGGAGCCCATACCGAACACGGCCCGGAACCCCCCCCCCCATTTCCCCATTGAGTAAACGAAAACCCAAGAACAATAATTGGTGCTACCAAGCACTCCCCTCTGTATCAGGCATTGTTCTAAGTGGTTTTTTGTGTGTGTTTTAATCCTCACAATAACTTATGGTATAGGTGCTGTCATGGTCCCTATTTTACAGCTGAGGCAAGTCAGGCTCAGAGAAAGGAGGCGGCCTCTGCAGGAGCCCGCAGCGAGTCATCGGCTGAGCAAGACCCCAAACTTTCTGACCCCCCCATCCAGGATGGAGGGAGCGGCTCGTCCCGAGTGTGTGAATTCTCATACAGGGAGTTTTTGAGCAAGACTTTGGAAACTTTTAGAGCTTGGTTCCGTCTCTCTTCTTTTTGTTTTATGTGGGTTGTTCCCTTTGCTGTCACTAGTCGTAAATATCTCTACATAATCTCAGAGGACTGTGAGCTTGCCTCAGGGACACAGAGGTGAGAGATTGATGAGCTATGAGATGGTACTCGGTGGGGGTGGGATCCGGGTTGGGATCACTGGGTGGAGGCAGTGAGTGTGCAAAGCCAGAGGAGCCAGGGTTGGGGGTTTGTCGAAGAGCAGAGGGAGGCCAGCCCTGGAGCTCATTGACTGTGTCGTGGCCGTAGCTGCTCCATTTGCAGCTGGAGAAACAGGGTGACCTGTTCCTGACCAGGAAGCTGGATCCTTAGTTTCTTCTTCCTGTTGTCTGTCCTGGACCTATGATGGTATCCCCTCTACCTGAGACCCTCAAATGGTAGTCTCGAGGTCAGTGGACCCAGGCTGTCTGGATTCAAATCCTGTCTCTGCCACTTGCTGTGTGACCTTGGGAAAGTCCCCTAACCTCTCTGGCCTCAGTTTCTTATACCTCCACTAGTGGACGGCTAAGGATAAGTGCTTAGATTTAGGACAGTGCAGCGAATCTCTGTCGGCTATTATTATAATTTTTTAAATTATTTATTTATTTATTTGACAGAGAGAGACACAGAGAGAGGGAACACAAGCAGGGGGAATGGGAGAGGGAGAAGCAGGCTTCCCGCGGAGCAGGGAGCCCAATGCGGGGTTCGATCCCAGGACCCCGGGATCATAACCTGAGCTGAAGGCAGACGCTTAACGACTGAGCCACCCAGGTGCCCCTATTATTATAATTATTATGAGAAGAACTCGAATCCCCAAAGCACCCACCTCCTTGTCTGTGACCATACAGAAGTCATAAGCAGACGTCAGGTTTGGGCAGGCCTGGCGCAGTGTGGAGGAGCAGGGAGCACAGGAAGGGCTCTCGGGGTGGGTGCAGGAAGGTGGGACCAACCAGAGCCTGGTTTCCTGGCTTCCTCTGCACTCCATGCTCTGAGCCGCCGTGCCCACTGACCAGGCTGCCATCTGTCTCTTGCCTGGTCTGTGGCTCCTTGTGCAGCCGGGCCAAGCGGGAGCCAGGGCCCCATCCATCCTCGCCTGCTTGGACAGCGGCGCTGGAGAGCGCATCTCTCACTGTCTCCCGTAGCATGGATGACTGGCATGTCATCTTTGACAAATGTCTATGCCAGCAAGCTCTGCGTGGCTGTGGATAGTTATAGACACTGAAAACGCACAAACACAGATGGGCCGCTCCACACGTCAGCAGACACAAAGGAGGACCAAGGCTACAGATTGGAGGGGCTGGGGAAGGGGGACAAAGAAGGTGGGACGTCAACTTTGAAGATCTGGGCTCTGCCTCCTACTTTCTCTCTTTTAAGGTTTTATTTATTTGTGATACAGAGAGAGAGAGCAAGAGACAGAGCACGAGTAGGGGGGAGGGGCAGAGGCAGAGGGAGAATCAGGCTTCCCGCGGAGCAGGGAGCCCGATGCGGGACTCGATCCCAGGACCCTGAGATCATGACCTGAGCCGAAGGCAGACGCTTAACCATCTGAGCCACCCAGGTGCCCCTCTGCCTCCTACTCTTCACGAAACTTTGTGCAAACCACTTCCTCTCCTGTGGCCTGGGTTTCCCCACGCATGAGGTGGTGATAAATGTCCGTGCCCTGTCCTCTGTGGTGTTACAGGAATCAGTCATGATGTTCATCACCCTGTTAGCAAAGACAGCAGCTACCCCTTATCAAGCACCTGCCTTGGGTCAGGCATTTTTGTGCCTGCATGCACGAGCTCTCCAAATTCCCCGAACAAGCCCTTTTTACAGATGAGGAAACAAATTTAGAAAGGCAACTTACCTGGAGTCACACGGCAAGTGACAGAGCTGCCTTGGCTGGCGGGCAGTGACCACTCTAGGCTGGGAGCCGGTAACCTGGATCTGCAAAGGACCAGACAGTTGAGGCTTTATGTTTCGCAGGCCGTGTGGTCTCGGCTGCATCTACTCAGCTCTGCCGGGGTTGTTCGAAAGACCGACAATAAATAAGTGTGCGTGGCTTCGTGCCAATGCAACTTTATTTACAACACAGTTGGCCAGCTGGATTTGTCTTTGGGGCTCTCAGGCCATAGCTTGTGACCCCTGCTCTAGGCTGCCAAATCAAAGGAGAAGATGAGCACTGAGGACTATCTGCACTTCAGGGAGGCGTATCGGGGATGGTTGAGAACACGGACTTGGGAGACCGACTGCCTTTGTGCCAGCCCCAACGGGACCCCTTACTGCTTGTGGGACCCTGGGCAAGTGACTTAATAACCCTACGCCTCAGTTTCTCCATCTATAAAATGGGAATACTAATATTGTCTACCCAACAGCCTTGTTGTGAGAATTACATGGTTAACCATGTGCCTAGCACATCATGAACACTGGGTAAATGTCACCTATTATCACACACCAGGGAACATTATCATAGACACCTGATGTTAATTTAAATGGTGAGTCAGACAAGATTTCCTGGCTCAGCTTTCTTGGTTCCAGCTTTCTGCTTTCTTCCTGCCACCAGCCCAAATCTTCAATGAGGGGAGTGGCCGCTTGGCCATATGTTGATCTCCTAGGCCCCCTGGGATGCCAGACAAAGGGACCTTAGGAACTAACCTGCTTCTTACCATTGTAAGGACACTGAGGTCCAGAGAGGGGAAGGAACTTGCTCGAGGTCACACAGCCCTTGGGTGTCAGATTCACTTTTCCTCTCTCCCCAGTCAATGCTCCTTCCCAAGTGGCTCAGATGGGCTCTCCTGGCTCCGTGAAAGGCAAGGCATCTTCTTGCAGGTGAGGTCATCCAGGAGGGGTTGGCTCTCCACTGCCTGGGGCTGGCAAACACAGTCGTGAAGGACAGACACTGAGGCCAACCTCTTCCTATCCTGACACCAACCTTGGAGAGCCTCTGTCCATCCAGACACCTGAGCCCCAGAGCGTCCCAGCTCAAGGCCCTATCTCCTCACCCACGATTAAGAAGCCTCCATCTCCTGGCCTGCTGTACTCTCTGCGGAATGACCGGAGGTAAGATTTCCTGGACAAAGCTGGGAGTAGACACTAGGTAGAATTTGTAAACAAGTCACACGAGTCAAGGGGCAGTGAGTTCTCTCATAGTTGGTACTTCTGGTTGTATACTGAGAAAGAGAAGCTGGCTTGGCAACTACGAGCTAGGTAGGCCCTGGTGGCTCCTATGAACATAAATCACGTGACACGTTATCAGCATCAGACAAGGGCTTCCTGGGACCATAATGGAACAGGATAAGCACACGGATATTAGGAAACCCCCCAAAATGCATGAACATCCTTGTTACAGCTCTAGCCTCACTTTATTCCTCTTGCCTCTTTGATACAAATGATTAAGATATCCAACCAGCAACATGCCCCTGCTCCCTGACAGCATGAAATCTAGAACAACACTTGCTTCCTCAGCCCTCTTTAAAATCATGCAAAACGAGCCCAAACCCTGGAATGGCCTCTCACTGATGCACCCCCGTAGTTGCCCATGGTGCGTGCTCTCCTGTGTTGACACAAGTTCATAAACCTCACTATGCTTGATGAAGAGGTGGTCCTGGTGATCTTTGGATTTTGGGCTTTATCGGCATATTTATTGATATTGGAATATGGATGAGTGAGGCAGAGAAGTGTCCAATGATGAGATAGAAGGTGCAGTCAATCCCTGAGTTCTACAGAGAATCAGATGCTTTAAGTGTGATAGGTAGCTCTCGTGAGGTAGATCCTGCCATGAGCACTATTTCATTTTATTCTCTTAATAATTTTGGTGGAGTACTAACATTTCCATTTATAGACAAACAAACACACAAAACCCCCCTGAGGCCCAGCAAGCTTCAGGACCTTGCCTGCAGTTCTGCAGCTGGTAAGGGGTGGGTCCAGGAGCCAGGAGTCTTCTGATACCAAGCCTTCCAATGTAAGGCTAATCTGTGGTCTACACAGCAAGAAGGCCCTATGCACCACCGTCTTGTTCTCACAATTGATGGCATCGATGACAGCATCGAAAACTATCAATGGGGTCTTCTCTAGAACAGGCTGACCACATCGTCTGAGTCAATCAAGGGGTTTTGGTGGGCAGTCTTTCCATCTTCAGGGTAGACATCAGCTCCCAGGGCTAGGCATCCAATCACTTGGTCTGAAGGATGGTATTACTGCTCGGCTTGCACTGGTAGTTGAGGATTAGGGAGGAGCCCCATGGACACTATTCCCTTAACCCTGACCTTGGATGTGGAGAAAGGGGAACCCTCTTACACTGTTGCTGGGAAAACAAATTGGTACAGTCACTCTGGAAACAGTATGGAGATTCCTCAAAAAGTTAAAAATAGAACTACCTTACAACTCAGCAATTGCACTACTAGGTATTTATCCAAAGGATACAAACATAGTGATTTGAAGGGGCACATGTACCCCAATGTTTATAGCAGCAATGTCCACAATAGCCAAACTATGGAAAGAACCCAGATGTCCATCGAAAGATGAGTGGATAAAGTATATATATATGTATATTATAATACAATGGAATATTACTCAACCATCAAAAGGAAAGAAGTCTTTCATTTGCAACGATGTGGATAGAACTAGAGGGTGTTGTGCTAAATGAAATAAATCAGTCAGAGAAAGACAAATATCATGATTTCACTCCTATGTGGAATTTCAGAAATGAAACAGATGAACATAGGGGAAGGGAAGGAAAAATAAAAAGACAAAATCAGAGAGGGAGGCAAACCATAAGAGATACTTAGCTCTAGGGAACAAACTGAGGATTGCTGGAGGGGAGATTGGTGAGGGGATGGGGTAACTGGGTGATGGACAGTAAGGAGGGCACGTGATGGACATTAAGGAGGGCATGTGATGGAATGAGCACTGGGTGTTATATGCAACTGATGAATCACTAAACTCTATCTCTGAAACTAATAATACTCCCTATGTTAACTGATTTTAAAGAAGTGAAAAAACACAAAACCTTGACCTGGGCATCACCACTCCATATTCACTTTCTTAAGCATCATGTCTGTAGAGAGAATACACAGAGGAGGCAACCAAACCTCATCCAAGAATGTCTACAGCAGAGTTTTCGTGAAGCTACTCTCCCAGCTATTTGAAGAGGCACCTTGCCCATTAGGTTCCATGGGCCTGCATGTTCTGCGTGGAAGAGGGGTCATCTGTAGGTTTGCATGGTAGAAAATGGAAAAGGCAGAAAGAAGGGCAGGAAGGGGAACTCTACAGAGGTTCACTTTATGTTGGACAGTATGTTGGGTGCTTTTCATAGGTGTGGGAGCCCATTAGAGTTGGCTTTTAGTGTAGCGGGAGAAGTGTCACTTGGAGGCAGGTGGCAGCGTGAGGATTTTGGACATTGCAAGGTGGGTTCATCTTTGAAGCTCACTTCCCTGGTTTTAGGCCCCTGCTGGGTAGAGAAATAAACACCAAGCACCCAGCCATTGTTCTTGGAGAACATGGTGATATCACCCAACAGACAGAGTGTGTTCTGTCTAGCCATGGAGATTTTACCAGTCAGTGCCCTTGAAGTAGAAAATGTGTCACCCGAACTGCACAGGCCTTTGGAGTCCATGGAGACACAGTGTAGTTTCAGGGTGAATAACGAGGATTGGGAGATGTATCTTTCAGCTATTGGAATGGCTTTGCCTGGCCTTGGGAGTCAGCCCTGCCCTATGGGTTTAGATCTGGGGTTCCCTTGAAGAATGACATCATCTCACCTTTCACTGGTTCTGTAGTTTCTACTGGGAGATTGGGGGAGGGAGGTGATTCTGAAGCAGGAGTGCTCAGTGGGCCTGCCACATGGTGCCTGCCAAGAGTGGGCAGAAGCCCTGAGCTGAGCACTCAGCCTGTCACCTCCTGTGCTGTCCTTGCTATGTCACAGTTGTTCAGTGGAGCTTTGCTGGACATCCCTAATCTGGTTGCAGCAACTGGATGATGACCATCCTGTTCTCCACTACCCCATAGAACACTGGCCTTCTGGAATTGATTCTCCAGGGCACTTGTGCCTGCCCTGGGGTCTTCACATGGTGGCTCCCTGTGCCTGGAATGTTCTTCCTTGCTCTTTCTTCAGCTGTTGCTTCTTCTTCCTTTTTTTTCCTGTCTAAAAACCCAGTCTCCAGTGCTCTGGCCTACGAAGGCAGCCACTGCCATCCTAATATTCGATTTATGGAACTATTACAGCCAGCATCCTACTAAAGAACGGGTGTTTATTTGCAGGACCTGGAGGGCTCTTGAAAGGTAGGCATCCTCTCTCATTTATCTTATAACCACTCCCCCAGCCCAGGTTTTGAGGCCCTTATGGCTCCCCTGTTACAGGAAAAGGCATTTCCATTGGCCCAGGGTACAGAGGCTTGACCTTGAGCACCGACTCTGCTCTTGGCCAACCTTGGGTGACTACGGCAGAAGCTGCTTCTCTTCTTGCACCTTATAAAAAAAAAGTGGGGACCAGCCACCCTAGGTGATTTTCAAGGCCCTTTTCCTGCTCTGGCCCTTTGGTTTCATGAAGAGGCCCATTTTAGGGAGCAGCTCTAAGACTAGGGATGTCCTCAGCATTTTTCAGCCAGGTCAGGGCTGAGCTTCCTGCTTTCTTGGCAGAGGGATCATTAGGGAAGCTGAGAAAGTGGACAGGTATATTTACCTTGCTCATCTGTAGGGGTGTAGAGTAGAGGCAGAAATCTCAGCATCTACCACTGTGGCACCTGAGGTCTGTGTCCAGCTGGCCTCTTTATCTAACTGGCTGAAGGCTAGAAGCTGAAATTTTAAGTGCCTGGGGGAGCCCGGTGGCTGGGTTGGTTAAACATCTGTCTTCGGCTCAGGCCATGATCCTGGGGTCCTTGGATCGAGCCCTGCATCCGACTCCTTGCTCAGCAGGGAGGCTGCTTCTCCCTCTGCCCCTCACCCCGCTCATGCTCATGCTCTCTCTCCCAAATAAATAAATAAAATCTTTAAAAAAAAAGAAATTTTAAGTGCCTGTAATAGCTCTCTTTATGCCCCAAACTGCTGGTGTGTTTGTGTGTGTGTGTACGTGTGTGTGCATATGAGTGCATGAACAATGTGCCAGTGTGTGAAAGTATCCAACAGCTAATGAATAAGAGCTCAGGGATATGAGCCAATGTAACAATGGCAGCAAGGACGCAAGAGCCTACTTCAATTACCCAGCCCCCTCCCAGATCCTTGGTCCGCACCCCTTCCGGGCATTCTGACCACGATTCCCACAGCTGAGGGTCTGCAGACCTTACTTGCATCGCAGGTGCGTGAATGTTTCTCTCTGGGAGTAGGGTGGGCTTGCCCCTCTTCAGGGCTCTGCCACCAGGGCAGCAAGGTGGTACCGAGCCCATTCCAAGCCTGGGGTCCTGCCCTCCGATGTGCACCACTTTCTCTCTGCCACTCTCATAGCTGCTGCCTGGGGGTCAGAATGGAGGCTGCACCCACCAGTCGAGGGGTTGGGCTGGCGGTGAAGTCATTTTGGCAGGACAGCAAGTGTCTCCCCATTGTGGCAAGGCATGTTTGGGGACAGGGTGGGGTTGGCCACCTCCGCCCTTGCCCTGGCTGAGTTGGCGATGCTCCACAGAGACTAGGTGGAGAGGAGGCGGTTGGGGAATGCCCTCTGGGCTGAGTGTTGGCGGTTTTGTGGGTTTGGCAAGTGGGAGCCTTCAGAGCAGTTGCCAAGTGGGCACTGAGGGAAGAGAAGGAATTTTACAGAGTTTGTGGAATTTAAACTGGATTCTCATTACTATTCTTGAAGAGATGCAGAAAAAAATGGACACAAATGTAAAATTACTTTTGGCAACTGGACTGTGCTCATTTATATGTGATGCTGTACAGAGAACGCATCACATGGGACACCAGCTTATGTTCAGGTTACGTACGCTTGTGTTTGAAAGAGGTTTGAATGTGAAAGAAAAAGTGTAAAAAAATGGCTGAGTGACAGAGATAGGAAACCTGGGGAAGAAAGAGATAAGGAGAGAGAGAGAGAGAGAAACAAAAGAAGAAAAGACAAAGAAGAATAAAAGAGGGGAGAGTATCAGAGAAATGGACAGATGGGGTAAATATACACAGAATTATTGGGGAAGTAGAAACCAAGGAAATTAGGATTGTCTTCTCTCTGTATCCCAAGGCTTTCTAGCGCTGCTTCTCAAACCTTTCAACTACGATCAACTACTAGGTATATATTTTGCATTGCTACTCACTATTTATACACATACACGATTGGAAAAAAAAGATTTTTTTTAAGGAACCAGTGTTTGTGGTCTGCTATGAACCACCAGCATTCCTGTCCTTTTTTGTCCCCTCTCAGGGTGACTTTGGACTTCAGCCACAGGACATTAGCAAGGGTAATGTTAGTAGAGATGAGATAAGCTCTTGCACATGGAAGCTTGTCCCCTGGGAAGGTTTGCTCTTGGTGTGTAGCCCCTGGGATCCCAGATGTCATACTATGGAAACAAATGAGCCGTATGGATGGAGAGTCCACTTGCTGGAGCATGCAGGCCCTAGCTGACCACCACAACGGAGTTCTCAGCCATGTGGACGAAGTCATCGTGCAAGTGGGTGCTCTAGGCCCAGCTGAGTCACCATAACTCTTGCCATTGGAGCAGAGATTATCTGTCCTCACTGAGCTCTGCCCAAATTTCAGAATCGTGAGTAAATAAATGTCATTTTAGGGCCACTAAGTTTTGTGTTGGTTTTTTTTATGCAGCAAGAGATAACCAAACATCCTTACTAAAGGCAAGGCACCATGGTATTTTCTATCATATTTAATTCTATTTTATTTTTCAGAACACTTCATTGATTTCATGACCCACTGATGAGTCATGATCCAGTCTGATGGTGTCTATTCAGCAGACATGGCTCCTTCTCCCGCCACCCTAATTGATAGCAGATGTGTTTGAGATCATGGGTCTTCCAACCTTTCCCTCTCTCCTGTTGCTCTTAGAATCGTGGCATGTCAGAGATGAAAGGCAATCTTAAGATGTCACCCAGTCCAGGGCTGTGTCTCAGAAGAGGCTTCCCTGAGCCATTTGGGTCTCCAGGTAGACAGTTCTACTCAGTAGATAATTTTACTCAGGGGAGGTAGTTAGCCTTTTTGTATGCCTGGCTCTGAATCCTGTTAAGCATAATTTACAGCCAAGCATGGTTTGCTGGTACCCGATTCTGCCAGAAACTGAATTCATCCCTACAAATGGAGAAAGGATATCACTCACCCTCCTGCCAATACTCATCCTTATGTCCCTCTGTTTCTCAAGTCTCTGGTTTAAAGATAAAGGAAGCATCTTCATATGTCATTCAAGCTTCCTATAACACAGTCTTACCAAATACATGTTTTTTTCTCTGATCCAGTGTTTCCTGCATCATATGCCACAGACCAAATATATCAGGACCACGGGGGGATGGGAGGAACTTTTCAAATGCATATTCCTAAGCCCCTCTAGGAGACAGGGCCTCCAAAAATCTCTGGAACGTGATGCCTGGAAATCTACCTTTGAACAAGCTCCCCAGTTAGATGTGTTACGCATTGGTGTTCAGGTTCAATGATGTTAAGGGCTATGCTCTGGATTAGTGCATTTCAGCTTTTCCTACCTCAGGTCATGGTAAGAAACACTTCTACATCTGTCCGTATGCACACGCACGTGTGTGTAAAGAAACAGAGCACTTGTCAAATTCCACACTTGACGAAAGCTGCACTCTATATTTCCTGTCTTATTTTATTTTTTCTAATGCTGGTTTTAACTCATTAAACTGGTTTTACGATTCACCGATGGGTCACGCTATATGGTTAATAACACAGCCAACCTAAGCAAACACAGGTTACGTGTGTATTCAGTAGACATGGCTCCTTTTCCCGAGTTCTGCTGTAATAATGACTATTTGGCACGGTAAACCCGCTCTCCATCTTTCCCCAACGTGCCCTTGATTCTACTGTTATGAGGGCTTACATGCAGGTAGCACTTACCAGCCACCTTCCTCTTCGTCAGGGCTGGACCTGGGCTGCAGCTCAGGGCGCAGCTGGACTGGGGTTCTGGGGATCCCTCTGGGCTCAGTTTGTCAAAGCCAGTAGCTCCAGGAGCTTTTGGTTAGAGGGAAAAGGAAATAGCAGGGTTGTGACGGCTAACCTCTGCTTTTTCTCCATGATGACTGTTCTTGAGTCCTCAGAGCCTGAAGCACCTGTGAGGCACCTCTGGGACCCCCAGAAGTGAACTGGAGAAGGCTGTTGAGCCAGAAGGTGGGGTGCCCTTATCTGTGTGTCCAGTGATTTGGGTCACCTGCTCCTGATTTTATATTTTCATCTGCTGTCACTTATTGGGCTGAGAAGTTCCTTAGACCCACTGCCTTCTGCCTAAACTGGGCTTGTTTACCCCTCACCTGACTCTCTCAGATGCAGCGTGGGAGAGTCTCCTGGGCTACTCCAGGCCCATGGACGGATCCTCGTTCCCTGTTCCACTCTCTCTGGACCTTTGATCTGCTTCTCAGTCTTCATCCTTTCGCCAGCTGAGGCATCATCTTTCCTGTCTGTCCTCAGACTTCAGTCTCTCCATCCCCTCCATCATTTTGGACATTTGAGACACCCACAGGATATCAAAACAAAATAAAAAATGTGCCAATTAGGGTGGCCAAGAAAGCCAAACCGATTCCCCAGATGACTGATTTAGTGGTTGCAGCTGGGCCTGGATGCAGAAAGACAGCTAATGAGGTAATTTGTCTAAATGCACGGTGTAAACAAGATAACACCTCGCCCCCCCCGCCCCCGCACCCCCACTGCGCAAGTATCTCTGGGTTTCCATCCCTCTCCCTCAATTTTCTGCAAAGATGCACACACCAGTTTGCCTCGTTCCACTGTTAGGAGTTGAACTGTGGCCCCTCCCAATGATATGCTGGAGTCTTAACCCCCAGTGCTTCTGAATGTGGTCTTATTTGGAGATGGGGTATTTACGGAGGTCACCAGGTTACAGTGAGGTCATTGGGGAGGCCCTCACCCAATATGACTGTTGCTGTTAAGGGAAGGGGAGACTGTGGACACACAGACATGCAGAGAGAGAAAATAATAAGAGACCCGGAGAAGACAGACATCTGCGAGCCATGGAGAGAGGCCTGGAACAGATTCCCCCTTGCGCCCCTCAGAAGGACCCACTCTGCTGCAGCTTGGTCTTGGACTTCCAGCCCCCAGAACTATGAGATGGCACATTTCAGTTGTAGAAGCCCCCTGGTCTGTGACAGCCGCCCCAGCAAACTAATGCACACCCGTTGAAAATCTTCGGGAAGAATGAAGGGGGGGATCGGAAGGGGGGACAAACCATGAGAGAATATGGACTCTGAGAAACAAACTGAGGGTTCTAGAGGGGAGGGGGCTGGGAGGATGGGTTAGCTTTGTGATGGGTATTAAAGAGGGCACGTACTGCATGGAGCACTGGGTGTTATACGCAAACAATGAATCATGGAACACTACATCAAAAACAAATGATATAATGTATGGTGATTAACATAACATAACAAATAAATAAATAAATAAATAAATAAATAAATAAAGGAAGAAAATGGAGTAGGCAGATTTACAAAAAAAAAAAAAAAATCTTTGGCTTCTGTGTTCTCTCTGTTGGTGATTCTCCTTCCTGAGGTAGGGCAGGGCAAAGAAGGTGAAGGGTGGGGCAGAATCCTCCAGGGAAGGCTTGCCCTTTGGGGCCCTTCCAGAGCCATGGTGGGACACACTCGGGTGCCTTCACATGCTCATAGGTTTCTGTAAAACTTGCAAACGTTATTCAGACTGCAGTCAGTTATGACTGCTGATGTTCCTCACTGCAGGTTTCCATCCAGCACCCTTTTTAGCCCATCTGGTGGTCTTTGAATGGCCACACAGAATTCCTAGACCCACATAAGGGAATTGGAGCTGAGGAAGTATTCACGGGGTTGAGTGCGATATATGTATGGCTTGAAGTTACTTCCACATAAAATCCACATGTAGGCATGGCCTCCAGGGATGCTCTTACTTCCCTCTGTCCGTTCACCTTGGAATGTGACATAAAAGTATAGACCACGTCGTATCACTATGTGAACAGAGCCCAAGGCACCCACCACCCGACGTATGTGGGCAGCGGAGAAAATTCACGTTTGAAATATAGAGGCGGATGCCAGCCAATGGGAATTCTTCCCTCATCAAATGTGGAAAAAATTGTAAGCCCTTATAAGCAGTTAGTTAATACATTTATTTTTCTGGATTGTGTGACTTTTGTGGCATTTGTCAGTTTTTCAGAATTTGTAATTTATTTCTTTCCTTATTTACTTGAAATATTTGCTTTGGGATCGGATTTTGTGTTCATATCGTGGTTTTCCTTAGTATATGTGCTGCCGAAGAGAGCGTTCATGGTCTTTTCCTTAAACGGGCTTCCTAACATGGTACAAGCTTCAGGCCCACCCAACTTCGAGCTGGCCCTGGCTGAGGGAAATGAACAGGGAGGGGGGCGCTGTGGTGGGCAGGCAGGGCACTGCTGAGAGCCGAGGGGGGCATTAGACTCACTGTGGAGAGGGAAGCAAAGGAGGAGGAATAAGCTGGGGACAGTGAGCAGGGCTTCATACTGGGAGACAGAAGACCCACAAGCCCGCCCAGCTCTGCCTCTCAGTTTGTTCCACGCCCTCGGGCAACTCAGTTTCCCTCCCTGAAATTTCTTAATCTGCATAAGAGCTGTGTGCCTTGCGGGGTGACTTCTGATACATCTTAGGCTCCTAAGCCTGTTATCCTAAACACCAAGGGGAGAAAATGGAGTCCAAATTGTTAGTGGTTGGTAAGGCCATTTTCTGAGGGAGGAGAAGCACCTGAGGATCATCTCTCAGATGAGACTGGACTTGCCAGAGCCCCAGACAGGTGTGGTCTCTACAGTCATTCCCTCTCGTCCTCACCCGTTCCTTCCTCCGACAGCTGCACACGAGGCAGATCCTGCATGCCAACCCTCCACGGGCACTTGGGAAAGCACAGTGAAGGAGACAGCCCTGGCTTCGAGAAGCTGGCATTCTAGGCGGGGAGACAGAGCATCCTACAGGCCACCTTATCACAGAAGTACCTGTCCTCTTGCTGGGGCTTGCCCTTCTCCAGCAAGGAGGCTTAGTGACGCTGGACGAAGTTGATGTGTGTGTTCCAGGCGTCTGAGCCTGACAGATGGAGTTGAGACCCCTGTTCTATAACCTTCTTCTGAACCGTAATTGTGCAAAGGAATCCCCTGGGGATCTTGGTCAGGGCAGATTCTGACTTAGTAGGTTGGGGTGTGAGATTCTGGGTTTTAAGCAGCTCCCAGGTGGTGCTGACACTGCCCTCGAAACATCGGAGCTCTGAGGTCTGGCCCTCACGTCCTCTGATCGCATCTCCACCTATGTTCCCCTCGTTCTTCCCGCTCCAGCCACACTGACCTTCTTGCAGATCCCGAAACACTCCAGGCCCACTCACTCCTTGAGGTCTTTGCACACACTCTATCTGGCACATTCATCTCCCAGATGTCCTCCTGGCTTGCTCCCTCACATCATTCAGGGGCCCGTGACAAAGCACCCTGATTGAGATTCATCCTTCAAACCTTCTCAGTCTATTAAACAAGGGAAATGGATTTGAAATTGAGCACACATCAGTACAGCTTTGGGAAACCACTTGTATTAATCAACATTGATTTTATTTTTCAAAGTCATATAATGATGCTTTAAGTTCTCCTACTAAGCGGGGGTTGTGGGGCAAGTTGGAAGTAATGGCCCTGGACTATGTCTCCTCCAGCAGGACCCTAGGGGAAGGCTGATGCCTGGTTTCTCCAGAGACTCAGGTAGGTTCTCTCCAGGGGCTACATCAACGGACTCTCCTTCAGCTAGGACCCATTCGGTACCTGGAGAATCTCCATCACACCTGAGTGCCAGAGGGAAGCAGATAGCCTTGAGCCTCAGGATTCCATGAGGGTCTTTCCAGGAGATTAAAGGAGCTAGGTCATTAAAACCTAGCAAAACACTTCCCCCTGCTCTGGCGATGTGGAGCTGGATGTGCAGTGATTTGGTCAGGAGGGGTCTTCGGTAGATAAACTGCATGTGGCAACTCAAAGACCTCCTGCTACACATTTAACATGAGAGAATGATGAAGCAGGGCTAGTGTCTTTGTCCAGAACAGGGATGTTCAGTGAAGGGCCATCCATTGCATGCAAAGGGACCCAAGTCTGCTGCCCTGTGCCTGGCACATAGTAGGAACATGATGTAAGTGCATTTGAGTTAAAACTATCGAATGATGGCACCCACCTTTCCCAAAGAAATGTTCCCATCGTTCAGTCAGCAAACATCTGCCCTCCACCTTCTGTGACCCTGCATATACCATCCAGGTTCTGCGGGTGACACAAGGACATGACCCAGGGTCTCTGCCCTCAAGGGGTCTCTCAAGTTGAGGACATGGCCAGGCATACCTGAAAGAGCAATGGGAGATTCCAGTGGGGGCATGAACTGGTGCAGGAGAGAGGCTGTGGGGTTGTGAGGAAGATCTCTCAGGGAAGCATCATAAATCCCCGTTTTAAAAACACAAATTTTTGTGCAGCTTCATGGCCTTTTCCGTCCAGAACTATGATTCCGGACCACAGCTACACAGAACACATATTCCTGCCTGGGCACATCGAGGAAATGAGTACTGAGCACCTGCCATGTGCCAGGCACCGAGGATCCCAGAGTGAACCAAGCAGACAGAGAGCTTAGGTCAAATCCGGGAGGAGGCTTACACCACCAGCACCACGAAAGGACTGCCTTTTGCATCATCGCTGAACTAGCTTGTATCCCTTGGGGGAAAAGGTGGTCATTTTCAGGATGAAAGAACATATTCTTACGTCACTTCCTAATAACACTTGCATACAGGACAGACGAAGAGAGTAAAATAAAACAGTTTAAATTTGGGTGTTGGACGGTCTGCTGGGCTCTCTCACTAGAGAGGTCACTCAATTCCCAAACACCAGCCCCACCTCGAGATGTTAAAATCCGCCTCAGCATAGTTGCAAATTACCACTCAGAGGGGCAGTTGGGCCCAGAGTTCAAATGCTAACTGTTATACCTGCTTTTTACCACCTCAGGGGGGATTACCTGAAAAGGGAGGGGCTGACCAGGAGGGGCTTCTCTGTTCATTCCCAAATGAACACAGCTGTGTTTGAGGACAACCAATTTGCCAGCCAAGGGACGGGAAGATGAGTTCAGAGCAGAAACATAAGTTCTTGGTTCCTCTGTGAATTCTGGGGAGAGGTCTGGGGCTCAGGCTGACCATGGCACCTGGACCAGAGCGGTAACTCAGTGTGGAGTTGGCAGAAGGAGGGAACTCGAGAATGGCTCGAGAATGGAGGGCATTAAAGCTAGCAGCATGTGAGGGCCTAGGCCAGGCAGAGAGTGAACAGCAATCAGGCTCTGCGGCCATGCTGGCCTGATTCAGCATCATCCAATCATTGTCCTCATTAGAACACTCAAACCCAAGTGGTACGTCTGTGATTGTGTGCTTTTACACTAATTAATTTATCCTCATCAGAAGGCACCATCCAAGTGCTCGGTCCCCCTCTCCAGGGGTGGATGAACCACAGGCCAAACTTTCTAAACTTAGGTGATGTTGCAGGAAGGAAGACAACATTTGTCGTCATGAAGTATGGCTGTGTCTTCAGCAGGTGCCCTGTGCAGGAAGGCTGGAAATCAGAGATATATTTTTGAGACTGCTTTATTATAACAGCCTGTGAGAACCTCCTTCTTTGTTTTACGCTTCCCTGAAGCAGAGCCTTGGCACCATGACTCCTTCCCAAAAGCAGCCTTGGCTGCTAATCAAGACAGTCTTGCACCTATAGGATGCAGGTGGCCAGGGATGGCTCTGGACGAGCATCAATCTTTCTCTGCCACACCTTGAGGTCCCTCGGTCAGCAGCAGCCAACTGTCTTTGTGTCATTTGTGGCCACAAAGGCAGAATAAACCTATCCCCATAAAGCAGGTCTTCACCCTTGCCCTTAGTTGCTTTTCTACTTACCCAGTTGCCACCAAGTTGGGTACCCGTACTCTATGAAGCCTTCCATCCCAGCCCGCGAGACCTCTTCCTCCGCTGATCCTTGCAGACTAGCCTCAATTGGCAGTTAGCCTAAGCCTCTTGTTCTTCTCTTACCATTTCTTTTTCCTTTCAGGTTTGAGCCTCTTCTTAGCCTCCCCCAATAAATTCATGCTTTGAAAGGAAGGACTGTGTTTTGTAATTAGGGTGACATACAATCTTCCATTGAAACCAGGATACTTCCACGAGTGGTATAGATGTTGCCCAGGCTTGCTCATATTTTCTTGACACTCACCGTTCTTGTACCTTCTGACATTTTCTTACTGCAAGCTGGAGGCCTTCCTCTATTCCGTGGAGCACCTGGAAAGACCAGAGTTAACCCACAACACGGGAGTAGCCAGAGCCGGCAATGACCCAGAGTTGGGGCGGAGATCCCCAGCTTCTTTCCTTTGGACAGCTCTGAGGGCAGCTCCCCACAGTATCCCAGGGTCCCCCAGTGGGGTTGTGCCCCAGGGGCTCACGGTGATAACTTGCCCATGATCAGGCCCTGGACAGGCTCCTTCCCTTCCTGTGAAATTTCCCACATCCACCTCCCAAGTCTTTGTCTCAGGGATAACCCTGGGCCAAAAGGATGTGCCCTGCTCCCAGGCCTCTTGGTCAGGTCCCGCCTAGCACGGCACTAGCCGAGAGCACTCACTCACGTTTTGTCAAATGAACGGATGAATGGGTTTATTTTTATTTATTTATTTATTTTTAAGATTTTATTTATTTGCGAGAGAGAGAATGAGAGACAGAGAGCATGAGAGGGAGGAGGGCAGAGGGAGAAGCAGACTCCCTGCTGAGCAGGGAGCCCGATGCGGGACTCGATCCCGGGACTCCAGGATCATGACCTGAGCCGAAGGCAGTCGCTTAACCAACTGAGCCACCCAGGCGCCCGGATGAATGGGTTTAAAGAATACTTCACTGTGTCCCCGTGAAGACATGCGGGCCAGTTTCTCATGGCCCAGAAAGAAATTCTTCCTTTCCTTTGTCCGTTCTTGTTTGTACTCCATTGTGTAAATATTTTGGAGCTTCTTCCATCTCCTCCGACTCTATCCTCCCACTCAGCTGATGACCTTGCTTCTTCTTTCCTTGGGAACACAGGAATCACGGGAAAGGGACTTCCACATGCTCTCCCACCCACACCAGTGCTCAGGCAATCTGCCTGACCTCCTGTTACTGCAGATGACCTGCCGGTACTTTGAAGATGCCCCAGAGCCCTTGCAACTCTGCCCCCTCTGTTTCCCTCTCCTCTTCCCAGTCTTTGGTCAGGTATTGCCTCTCAGAGAGGCCTTCCCCAACTAAAATCTCATGCCTCTCCTCATGGCTTTCCTCTGTTTATTTTCCTCAGTAGCTCTCTTAACCACCTGGTGTTCTGTACATTTTGCTTTTTTTTAATCTGCTTCCCCTCCCATGTACACTCGTATGGGCAGGAGTCTTTGATTTATCGTATTAAGAAATGTTCATGGAGGTCGCCTGCATGGCTCAGTCGTTAAGTGTCTGCCTGCCTTCGGCTCAGGTCATGGTCCCAAAGTCCTGGGATCGAACCCTGCACTGGGCTCCCTGCTCAGCGGAGAGTCTGCTTCTCCCTTTGAGTCTCTCCCCCTCATGCTTTCACGTTCTCTCTCTCAAATAAATAAATAAAATCTTAAAAAAAAGAAAGTTTCATGGAAAGAAGAAAAGCAGGAAGGCTTTTGAAGTGAGAGAATGAAAACCATTTAGTATGTTCTCATTTTATAGATGAGGGAATGGAGGCCCAGAGACTCCCAGCAGTTAGGTGAAGAGCTGGGATGGGAACCTCCCAGGCTCAGACCCCCAGTTTGGGAGTTCATCCCACAGCTAATCATCACAGACTGGGGGGCCAAACCTCTAGTTCTGTGACCCTCAGTGATCAGCTTACTCTCAGGGCTACTGCAATTTGGTCACTGTTTATGTTCTCTAATGTGGCATGAGCTCCCTCCCCTAGATCTCAAAGCGTTTGAGATCATGAACCCGGCTTCTTCCTTTGAAATTCCTGGGGCATAACCCAGTGCTTCCTGTTGTGGGAGCTGGAGGCCCTGGGAAGACCTCCTGCCCTCCTCTAAGCCCGCGTTTACAAAGATCGCCGGCTGCCTCCATGTGCTAGGGGCTTCGGGTACGTTAACATTTCAATCTGGAAAAGCTCCCTGGGAAGGTAGGCACTGTTGACCCATTTAGGGAAAAGGACACTAGGGTTCAAAGAGTTGAGCAAGCTGCCCTGAGACTGATCATGAGCTAGCAAGCGGTGGTGCCAGAATTCACTCGAGCTCCAGGATGGACAGAGAGCCATAGGATGGGGGAGGAGAGGAAAGATGGAAGATTTGAGAATGTACATTTGCCACCTGCTTCTTCCCTGATGCCCAAAAGTCCCATAGGAATGCACAAAGCTGTCCTTTGTACAGGGAGAGTTCAAAGGCTCGATGTCTGAGAGAGATTCTCCCCTGAGACAGAGTTTGGATCAGGCAAAGGAGTGGGATGGATGGTACTAGGTCCTGGAACAAGGCAGGAGGCCCAGAAGGTGCCGAGGCTGTGGGAACAGGTGGGGAGGGGTACCAGACAAACTGCCTTGTTCACAAGTTAGCTGGTGGCAAAGGACAAAGAATCAACAAGTATTGATTGACTGCTTGGTTGATTATATCTGACATATACCATTTTAGCCCCAGAAACAGGGCCTAACGTGCCAACTGTCTGCTCGATGTGGGATTTTAGCAGTTATGATTTTCAAGTTGGAACCAAATATAGACCCACATTGAGATGGAGCACTTTGCCTGCAAGTAAATCACACAGCCTTCAGAGCCATAAACAAGCTTAGATAAATAAAGGCTGGGTCGATTTCCTGACTCTGAAATCTCAGAATGCTCCCTTGGTGGTGTTGATTGATAGGCTAAGATTCAGAAGTGAGCATCGCACCTGCCTCTCCAGGACAAGACAACTCTGCACACCTTCCCAGGCAGCTCCGCGGAAGGAGGGCCTGGCCTGACTCAGTGGCTTCCGGGCCCCAGCAGGGCCTGGGCCTCCACGCCCCAGAGCATGAGAGGAGAGAGACAGTTGCCCCTTGAGGCCAAACCCATGCCTTCCCTGAAGGGGAAACTGAGCCTCAGTGGTCGGCAAATCGCCCAGGGAAAGAGATCATTAGAGGCCACAGTAGAACTGGAAATACCCCTGGGCCCTGCAGGTACGTCCCTGGGCCTTGCTCCTCTGCCATTTTGGGCAAAGTGAACCGTCTGGGTCTAGATTTCTATAGATTTCTTTTTTTTTTCCTAAAGATTTTATTTATTTGAGAGAGAGAGAATGAGAGACAGAGAGCACGAGAGGGAAGAGGGCAGAGGGAGAAGCAGACCCTGTGCTGAGCAGGGAGCCCGATGCGGGACTCGATCCAGGGACTCGATCCAGGGACTCGATCCAGGGACTCGATCCAGGGACTCCAGGATCCTGACCTGAGCCGAAGGCAGTCGCTTAACCAACTGAGCCACCCAGGCGCCCCTGGGTCTAGATTTCTAAAAACTCCACACCGAGGGCATGCTCTGGGCATCCTTCTTAAAGGCAGGGCCACCTGGGCAAAGGCTCTTCCTAGAAGTACACTTAGAGAAGGTTTTTCTGAACTTAAAAGGAGTCCATGAACCAAGTCAAATGATGCTGCAGCTCCCGGGACCTGTACTGGGAAGAAAACGGCTTGTACAGACATTTTTGAACAAGAGAGCTACACCATCGCCTGGAAGAAAAAGAGTATGTAACAGAAGATAATAAAAAAGTCCCTTAATGGTGTGATATGGGTGTATTTCTCCTGAGCTGCTATCCTCATTCAAGACTTTATTACTTCTCTCCCAGACTCCTACCCTTGCCTTGGAAAACAATGTTTAAAAAAAATTATTAAAGGATTTTAAGATACAAAAAGATGCAGAGAAAAGCATGCCATGTGCCCACCACCACAATTTAAAAAAATGCTTACATCTCATTCCATACTAGTGTATGTTATATATATTCCATGCATTTATACATAACATACATATAACACATACATTCTATACATGGGTGCATATATAATCTTACAGCTGAAGCCCCTTCCCACCTCCCCGCTGTCCCGTTCCCACCCTCCCCTCCCCAGTTACCACTATCCTGCAATGGCTCTCTATCATTTCCAGCTGTGGTACAGAAATGGTCTCCGACTGCATGTGCTTTTTGTAACTTAGGGGTTTTTTTGACACTTATTTTTAATTTTAGAGAGGGAGGGGCAGAGGGAAAGAGAGACTTTTAAGCAGGCTCCACATCGAGTGGGCAGCCCGATGCGGGGCTTCATCTCATGACCTTGAGATCATGACCTGAGCCGAAACCAGGAGTTGGACGCTTAACAGACTGAGCCACCCAGGTGCCCTGGGTAACAGGTTTTCATTCAATATTATGTTTTCAAGCTGTAGCCATATTGATACATGTAGATCCAGTTTCTACTTTTAATTGAATTAATTTTAATTTCAAGCTTTCATTGGAGTCCACTGTATTTGTTTGCCCGGGCTGCCATGACATAGTGCCACAGACTGGGTGACCCAAACAACAGAAATTTATTTCCTCCCAGTTCTGGAGGCTAGAGGGCAAGAAGAATGTGTCGGCAGGGTTGGTTTCTTCTGAGGCCTCTCTCCTTGGCTTGTAATGGCCTCACTGTAACTTAATCACCTCTTTAAAGATCTATCTACAAATATAGTCACAGACTGAGGTCCTGGAGGGTTAAGATTTCAACATATGAATTTTGGGGGAACTCAGTTCAGCCCGTAACAACCATTTTGTTGGTGGTTTCTCTCTCCTTCTCTGTCTCTGTCTCTGTCTCTCCCTCTCTCTCCACTGTTACAAGGAATGCCCTAGTGACCATCTTTGTATATGTCTCTTTGAACACATGGGGGTATTTCCCTGGGACCAGTACTGGGAAATGGAGCGCTGGATGCAATGGTGTGTATGTTGCAGCTTGATTAGACGTTGACAAATTGCTTTCCAAAGCAGTCCTAGTGAGTGTTGAATGCTCGGTATGGCCAGACTTTCAAATTTTGCCAATCTGATGGCGGTGAAATGGCAGCGCATTGTGGTATTTTTTTTTAAAGATTATATTTATGTATTTGACAGAAAGAGACAAAGCGAGAGAGGGAAAACAAGCCAGGGGAATGGGAGAGGGAGAAGCAGGCTTCCTGATGAGCAGGGATACCAATGTGAGCTCGATCCCAGGACCCTGGGATCATGACCTGAGCCAAAGGCAGACCCTCAACGACTGAGCCACCCAGGCGCCCCACGCATTGTGGTCTTAATTTTAATTTTCTGGGTTTTTTAACTTTATTATTTTTAATTTTATTATGTTATGTTAGTCACCATACAATACATCATTAGTTTTTGATGTGGTGATCCACGATTCATTGTTTTTTTTATAACACCCAGTACTCCATGCAGTACGTGCCCTCCTTAATACACCAATCCCCCTTCCCCCTCCCCTCTAAAACCCTGTTTCTCAGAGTCCATAGTCTCTCATGGTTCATCTCTCCTTCCGACTTCCCCCCCTTCATTTTTCCCTTCCTTCTCCTAATGTCCTCCATGCTATTCCTTATGTTCTATAAATAAGTGAAACCGTATGATCATTGACTTTCTCTGCTTGACTTATTTCATTTAGCATAACTTTAATTTTCTTGATTGTTCATGAGGTTGATATTTTTACATTTATTTAATGGCTATTCATGTTTTCCATCCCATGAATCACCTATTCATATCTTGGCCTATTTCCTATTCTATCTTTATTGATCTGTAAGAAATTTGTAAATATTCTCAATACCACTCCTTAGTTAATTCTACTGATCTTTTCTCTGGTCTCCTTGTTTCCAGTGTCTCCACTTGTCAATTCCTCTTCAAGGATCTTTACACTCTTCCCAGAGACCACAGGATAAGATGCAGACTCCAGGCCCTCACGATTGAGCTGGAACCTGACTTTCCAGTCTACCTCCCTAACCACTCTCCCTATAGATTCCAACCACCCAGGCTAAGCCCCAGCTCCAGGAGCACGAACCACGTTTATGCTACTAGACCTTCGCATGCTGATCTTGCTGCCTGGAATATCTGGCTTCTCCTTTGCTGCCTGAAGAAATGAGATATGCCTTTCCAAATCCAGCTCCGATGTCAGCTCTTGGGTAAGACCCCACAGTCCCTTTGCAGTGGGAGGACAGTTTGTACATACCATCACCATGCTAACTGCTCCCACTGCTAGGGTTTGTTGTTGAGCTCTATATCCTTGGCCAGAATGTGAGCCCCATCAAAAGCAAGCAATTTTTTCTCCTTTATTCATCTTCATGTTCTCAATACTGGTATGTGATAAGTGCTTGGTGTTCGTTGAATTTTATTTTTTAAATCCTTATGTGTTATTTAAAAGATTACAATTATTAATGAGTAGGCAGTGGTAATAGAATTGTTTAGCTTCTTCTTCTTGCTTGAAATTCACTTATCCCTGAGGTCATAAACTTGGGTTCACAAAAAACTCTGCAGGATATATGATGGAGAGATGTAGCTTAGTGTGTAAGCCTGAGTTGGGGGGATTAGGAGAAAACACCCTGTGAGTAAACACTGAGAGGTGGTTGCTATAATAGTTACAGCAATGCTAAGGCATAACAATGAAATTGCTGTGTCTAGAATGAGACAATAGTCTATTCTTTCCTCAGATCAGTGTCGGAGTGTTGCTGGGTTCTGAGCATCATAATTTAAGAGGGAGGGACAGACCAAGTAGAGTTCCTTCAGGGAGGGAGTAAGGGGGGGATAAGAGTCCATGTGATCTGACGTAGGACAGACAGAGCCCAGGCTGTTTATCCTAAAGCCTGGAGACACCAGAGGGTGTATAACTGTCTTCACACACCATGCACAAAGGGCTCTCTTTTGAAAGAAGGAATAGAAATGTCTTGTATCTTTCCAAGAGAGACAACAAGGGCTGATGGAAGGAATTTATGAAAAGGTAAACTTTTGCCAAATAGATTTAAAAATGTTAAGCATACAGACTTGAGAAGACGGTTTGGCTCTTTCGAGCAGGGAGGACTACTCCATCAGGGGGAAGTATTTATGCAGTGATTGGGTGACCAGTTCTTGAGGGATGATATCTAGGGGGTTTGGGGATCAAATGTTGATTGGTTTTAGATTACATGACCCTCATAAAGGCCTTTCCAAAGCTGAAATTACATAAGTCCGTGATTTTGAGTCAGATAGATCCAAGTGGAGGACCAAAATCTCAAAGCATCTTTGTGTCTTGCTAAATGAAATCTACTCTTTGATAGTAAGGAACTCTGGCTAACAGTCTTCTGTTGTCCCCCTACCCCAAATCCCGTCACCATCTTAAGCAACTCCATGTCTATATAGATGTCTGAGCCAATGAGCTATCTGTACTTCCCACCTCCAGAGATCTTCTCCACTCTTTTGTGTACCTACTCATGTGGCCAGACCCTAGACCAACAATTCCCAAACTGTATTTTATACTAGAAAAATATGGATAGCTTGTTAAAAGCATAGATTCCTGGGATGTAGGAGTACAGTGTATGATCTAGGCTTAAGGCATCGGCACACTGTATTCCCATGTCTCTTGTAATTGTTCTGGGGTTTGGCATGTAAGCAAATCAGAGCTGATGAAATTCCATGAGTATTAAGGTAGATGGTGATACTCTCTTCCATCATTAGGTTTGAAGCTTTCACCATTGCCATCATGTTAGCAGGAAGGGACTAGAAGCAAAGCCAAAATATGAGAACATGAGGTTGAGAGATTGGGAAAACCTTGTTTAATCATAAAATTTGTGTTCTGAATCTAAATACATCCAAAGCCAGACTGTCCCTGGGTTTTGTGATTAACTGCATGAATTAATTTCATCTTTTATTTAAGCCATTTGAATTAGGTTTTCTGCCACATGAAAGTTTCTAAGTGATAAAAACCTAAACACCATTCCTTGTCCACAAACATGTTTGGGTTTGGCTGCCAGAAGAGGTATGTTTAGTTTGTAAAATTTGTGCCCTTGTTAACATGGCTGCCACCCAAGCTCTGGTGGGTCAGCACTTACCTATCATGGATTGAAGCTCCATCATGTACCAAGAATTCTGCCAAATCAGAAATAGAAAGCTTGATCCTTCTCCTCAACCAGTTTGTGCTCTATCAGGTGCAAGACAAAATATGAGGCAAATGTCAAGTGTGTTATGTGGGGGTAAGATCTTGGGGGGAGTAATTGTGCATTGGGTTGGTCAAGTAAGAATGCATGGACAGCTTCTTAAAGAGTATATGAGTAGAAGAAAGGAAGGAGGTTTTATGAAAAGCTGAGACAATGCTTTCCAGCCAGGACCTAGCAGAATGGCTCCCGCAAAGAAGGGTGGCAAGAACAAGGGCTATTCTGCCATCAGCAAGGTAGTGACCAGAGAATACACCGTCGATATTCACAAGAGCATCCATGGAGTGGGTTTCTGGAGAAGCCTGCCCCTCGGCACTCAAAGAGATCCGGAAATTTGCATTAAGGAGATGGAAACTGCAAATGTGCACGTTGACATCCGGCTCAGCAAAGCTGTCTGGGCCAAAGGAATAAGGAATATTCCATACTGTATTCATGTGCAGTTGTCCAGAAAACATAAGGGGGATGAAGATTCACCAAACAAGCTCTATACATTGCTTACCTATGTACCTATCACCACTTTCAAAAATCTATAGACAATGGGGATGAGAACTAATTGCTGATTATCAAATAAAGTAATAAAATTGCAAAAGAAAAGCTGGACACCATTTCTAAGCACCTTATATAAACTGTGAGTAGTATGGACCACGGAACAGAAAGATAGTTAAATAAACTTCCATAAAATTATATCATATAGTGTGTTTTGGATGAGATAATTGCACAGGCAGATGTTCCTGGGCAGAAAGATGAAAAATCCTAAAGGCCTAGGAATTAGAGACCTTTTAGATTACTAATACACAAACCCTATGTGGCCAAGAGTGGCAAAAAAATGTTTAATTGGATATATTACAGACTTTGAAATTTGCCAGGTTGTGTGAGATCCTCTGGTTCTACAGGTTAATTGCTTTGTTAATTTGGAACAGGGCTTGCCTCCTCTAAAACTGACAGTGGATTTAATCTTCATAGTGTCTCTTACTTTCTAGGGAAAGCTGGGCTGGAGAGAACACTAGACCATACTCCATGCCTGGTCCTATTTTTAGAATGATGTTGACCAGGGTCCCCTCCACCAGGCCTGCTCTCTTGCCTCCCAAACTAGGAGGCCACTGCTCCTTACTAGCACTGAGAACATTGGGGCAATACCCAAAGTCCTTCCCAGCCTTTCACCCCGGTGACTTGGAATCCTGGTGCTGTCTAGGTCCATACTAGTTTCATACGTGACGTTAGCAGACCCTCCTTTTACTTGTCTCTGCTCCACCTATTCAGCTAATCTGTAAGGGCCTTAGGGAAAGGGATCCGCATTCAATGTCAAGTTTGCAGAAGAAATGGGTGTGTTTATTTTATTCTACCACTGGACCTTGGAAATTCACCTTACTCCTGGCTGAGAAGAATTACACCAGGAGTCTGGATCATAATGAAATAGGTCTTTACCTTGCCCCTGTGTCACCTTTCCAACTCCAGGTGGGTACCTGGAAATTCCAACTCTCCTGGTATCTCCCTCTTGAAACACTGTCCCCCAGGTCCCGTTTTCATTTGTCACTTATCCATGAATATATTCCAGTGAATCCATGTTCTCTAGGTCATTATCGCACTCTTCAGAGTGGAGTTCCTAAGATTCCTGCTCATAGGTCATATGTCAGTGGGCCAAAAGACCCCAGTCCCACCAGGGTTGGGAGGGGCTTCGGAGGGGCACAGAGGTGATGGGGGCAGGCATCCACATCCTGTCTCAGAAAATAAATACAAATCTATAAAAGCGTTCCATGGAGGTTTATGGTGGCTTCCCCTGGCAAATGGCCCTCCCTGTACCAGCTTATTTCCGATGCCAGGATTTTCATCTTTTGGGATTAAAGCATTGTTTCATGTTAAACTAAAATCTTTTCACCCATCACATTAAACTATCATGTATTATTATCTCAGCGTGAGGGAGTTTTATGGGCTTTCAGGTGTGCAGATGACAAGAGGGAGAAGGGTTACAAAGGAAGGGAGAACTAATTAGGATACATTGATGGAATGGAGAAATCCAAAGTGCCAGGGTCAGGTCAAGGGCACAGAGGGCTTGGAGGTCACAGCAGGGAGAATGCGAAGGAGCATTCTGACTGTCAGCCCTGAGCCTGGAGTGAGGGAAGTAACTGAGCCATGGGATCGGGATCAACAAGCCTCATTCATACCTTCCTTCACTTTTTCAATACACATTTGCCAAGTGGTTAATAGAGTGGCTCTTTTATCAGGTAAAAGATGGCACTTTTTAGGGTGAAAAGAGTCACTGTTAATATCTATGCTGGGATAACAGGCAAACCAGGATGTGTGGTCACCTTAGTAAAATCTGCAAGACTTCATGCAGGACAGACATAGTTACCCCGTTGTACTCAAGACACCTGCAAACGAGAGGCAGAACAATGACACAGTGGTAACAAAGATAGCAAACACGCAGAAAACATTTTTTTAACGTGCCAGGCACTGTACTAAACGCTTTTTATGACTCATTTAATCCTTCTTGTCCTTGCTGATGTTATTCCCATTACACTGTGAAAAAGGAGACAGCAGGCACCAAATGGAGTCACTTGTGCAAAACCTGATGTCAGGAAACCAGGACTTAATGCCTATAACATCATCGCAGTCTCAACCCCATAGGAATGTAACATTTAGCCAGTCAAAATGGAATTTTCTGGTCAGCACTAGCAAAGCAGTCCTCCCTGTAGGCCCTTCCGTTACCCTTAGGAGGGTGACCTTACCTGAAACAACACAATTGACCCTTGAGTAGGTCCACTTATGTGCAGATTTTTTTATACATACAGTACTGTAAAATGTGTTTTCTTTTCCTTATGAATTTATGAATAATATTTTCTTTTCTCTAGCTTACTTTATTGTAAGAATACAGCATATAATACATATTATATACAAAATATCTGTTAATTGGCTGTTTATTTTTGGTCAATAGCAGGCTATTAGTAGGTATAATTTTAGGAGAGTCAAGAAATATATGTGGATTTGTAACTACACTGAGTGGGGGTCAGTGCCAGTAAACTTGCATTGCTCAAGGTAAACTGTACAATCTTTGCTAAAAATTTCCTTTTTCTACCCTCTTACCTGCCTTTAAAATCCTCTTTCCTATAGCTCTGTGGAGCTCTTTTCTACTTGGATGGATGGAATGGGATGTTGGATGGGACGATCCCCGCCTGATTCACGAATCATTTAATAAAGAAAATTTGATCTTCAAATGTATTCAGTTGAATTTTGTTATTTAATGACACAGATGGGAATATGTGCCAGCCCCGAATGGCCAGGCAGAATTCTCAAGCAGGCTGGCTGGCTCCTGAGCCAGTCTCTTCTGTACTAAGGCAAAGGAAATAAAGTGCTGAGGGATTTCTGAGGATGAGGACACACCTCCATCCGGGGAAACCAATTTGGGTTTCCTGGCAAAGGAAGCATTCAGCTGCTCTGTAAAGTAGATGAAAGGAGAAGCACGTCCTGGTAGGGAAAAAAATGGCAGGATCAGAAGCAAAGAAGAAGAAAAATGAGCATGTATGGAAACAAAGTATAAGGTTTGGGCCAGGGCATTTTGGAATCCATAATAGCTAAAGATGGCTGAAGGCTTACTAAGGATCATGTCTTTTCACCACCACAGCACATTTTGAGGGTGTCCCTATTTTTATTCCCATTTTACAGATGAGGAGACTGAAGTTTTAGTAGGTAAAATGATTGGTAAACCATGGGTCAGTACTGGTGCTGGGAAGCCCATCTTAGCAGTCTGAAGCCAGAGTACACACTTAATTTTTATACCACACCCTCTTATTATAGGGTGGGCGACACAGGATACCTGCTTCTGACGAGGCTGAGGAGGGCTTAATTTATCACGGACATAGGGGAGGAGGGGGTGAAGGACCATACTTTTGGCATTCTGTTTTGGGTGAGAAGAATCAGTAAGGCTCATTTACATGGGCTGTGTTGGTTTTTAATTTTTTGGAGGCGAGAGTATTCGTCGTAGGTGTCCAGCTTCAAATCTAACTCAACTCCAGTAATTTCTCATGAAGCCTACTACATGGCTTTAATTTTCCCTTTATATAAACAAATGAGATTCTCTAAGCAAGGGTTTCAGGATATTAGAATATTAAGTAACAGTTGTCCTGTCAAGTGGGTCAGGAAGTGAGATTAATGTGTATCATTACAGTCTTTAATGTGTCCAGGAGTCTTCTGTTACCCACCTCTACTGAAAATTCTTGTTCCCTCCAAGTACTTTGAAGAAAGGTCTTTGCTAGAAAAGGGAAAGGGGAAAATGTCCTTGATGTCCTTTGAATGGGACGGAAAGTACTTTCTTCTCGATGCCGCGATCCTTCAGCAATGTCCCCGAGCCAGGCTAAGGTTGTAGGTCAGCTCTTGCTTGGGTCAGCAGTGACAGGGCTCATTGCCAGGGCCCTCCCATGAGAGTGCATTCTTATTTCAGCAAATGCTAGCTTCCTCTGAGGTTGGCATTGCTACTGAAAACTTGAATGGGTCTCTCCATCCCTGGAGAGCTAGATGGTGTTGGCTTGACATTTTTTTGCCCCTTCCCTGGGTGCCATGACTGTGGAACTGGGTTTAGCTCACCTGGCCCAGTGATTAGGGTTCTCAGAAGGGTTTCAGCATCTCAGATCTAGTAACACAAGATTATTGCACCTTTTTGTAGAAATCAGCTCTTGGATTAAAAAATATTACCGTTCTCTAATATTTGTGAGATAGCTCTGAGCAAGAGCTTGAGAATACAAATGTCTAAGTGCAATGGGTAGTTTCCCATCATTTCAAATGCAATCCATTACAAATGGTTTTCTATTGTACATTAAAGAGAAAATTTATCCATTCATTTATTTATTCGATAGTTAGTTCATAAATGCCTCCTGTATCAGGGACTAAGTTCATGGTGGGGTCCTTGTTGAAAGGGTGGAAACCATCCTTGCCTTGTGGGACTTGCAGTTACAGGGGATAAACATGAAGTAGACAACCACACAGAGTGAAGTTGGGAGCAAGTTTGTGAGGGGAATTCCACTCGGTGTTTAAGGCATGCCTTCCAGCGTGCATATGTGGTCTGAGCAAACATGCCAACCTGCTTTTTTCTCTAAAAACTTCATGTTTTATACCACTGTATCTGAAAAGCCTTTTCTAGTGTTATTAAATTCTCAGTGGTTGCAGCAAATCTTTTCACTGGCTTGACTTATTTGTCCCGAATGAATGATAAATTCCAGCCGGATTCCTGGAGCATTTCAAGAGATATTTGGTGAAGAACCCAGAGAGACCGAGCTAGAGCACCCCTTTTACCAAAATGCTACTTAAGCATTTGTGAATGGCAGCAATGAGCCCACCATCAGCTGCCAAATCCCCCTCCTGCTAGAGACTGTGGCTGCAGTGAACTCAGTTGAGGTAGGTGGTTTCCCTGCCTTTACCCTAAAAATTGAAACAAATTGAAACAAAGGGAGGAATAAAAGTATTCTTCCCCTTAACATGAAAAGGATGGCACATAAGGTAATACATGGCTTCTCCATCTTTGTCCGGGAACATCAGTTTCCCGCACGTATGGCGTGCTCCATCACGGCCCTCCCCCGCTCGCCACTGGGTGCTGAGCCAACCCAACAGAACTCAGTGCACAGATCAGAGTTCTTCTCCCTCCAAATTTAATCATTTCTAAACTCCCCTGCCAGGACTCTCAGTGATGTCCATGACATGGGTTCTAAGTGGAGACTCAGCAAAAAAGAGGGAAGTGTGTCATAGATTCACCACGGCTTTGCGCTGGGACATGAAAGATGAGACTAATGACTTTTCCTTATCATTACCAGCTCCAGCTGTTCTCTTTCTTGGACATGGAGGAATAGGAGTGACCCCGAGTGTCACTGAATCTCACCGATGTACTCCATCAGAATCCCTGCATGGCTCTGTCTCTGCCCCCAGGGTGCTCACACACCAGATTGCTCTGGAGTCTCATGGGGTCACTGAAGCTCGGCGTTTAGGATGGGAAACGTGGAGAAGGTTGTGCCTTCCTACCTTGCGGAAGATCTCCTGGCAGTTTATCAGAGTTGCCACAGAGGAAGACCACAGATAAGCTGTGGCACTAGGTCAGTGCAGGACACACTGGGCACTGTTGAGTTGGTCACGTGGGACTTGCTGTTAGGTGAACACAGGCATCCTTTCATAGGTGAGGGGCGCTCAGGGTGGGAGGTAACAGAATACAGGCTACACTGCTTCTGGGGTCTGTTTTGTCAGGCCCCCGGCCAGCGCTGGAGATATCACAAGGGGACCCTGCTCCTGGGAAATGGTGAGTGGTTGTGGTTCTGGGCCAAGACCTGGCCTATAGAGGGCTGGGTGAACTCTGGAGGGTGCTCTTGGGTGGAATCTTGGTGTCCGGTGACCTGCGTGGCACAGGGGGCCACAGTGCGTGGGGACTTGGTGACCTCAGGCCCCCTAGACTGAGGAGGGTGACACTGTGGGCTGAAGATACTGCTGAGATTCCAGGCTGGCCAGACGGAGCTTGGGGATGTGGGGTGGGCCTGGATCTCACATGAGTTTTGAGGGGCATCTGTGAATCCCGTTTTGGGGATCCAGGGCGACAGAGGCAGGGGAAAGAGGACCTAGCCAGTCACAGGCTCTCTAGCTATGCAGGTTCTCCAGATGGAGGACCAGGGCTCTTTGTCTTCCCAGGCTCCACGTCTGCCGGTAGCCCCAGGCCGGACACACCAGGGCGCCCAGCTGCATTTCCCCCTGACTCTTTCTCACGTCACTGCTGCCTGCCCACCATCATCCGTCCATGTAGCTGGTGTAGCAGGAAGAGCTCTCCGATGGCCCTAGGATGTCTGCCTCCTGGTGGTGTTCCCATGATCACATCCCATTATATGGCAAAGGGATTTTGCAGACTTCATTAAGCCCCTAGTCGGCTGACTCTCAGGATGGAGAGCATCTGGATGGGCCTAACATAATCACACGGTCTCTTTCAAATCCTGTGTTTCCTCCGGCTGGCTGCGGGAAGGGAGGGGAGACTTGAAGCCCTTGAGCCACGGCTGGCTTTGGGTTTAGAGGGGCCACACGGAAAGAACTTGAGAGGGGCCCCTGCCTGCTGAGAACAGCCTTACTGACAACCAGCGAGGAAAAGAGCTCCTCAGACCTACCCTGCAAGGAACGAAGTCCTGCCTACAACTTAAATGGCCCTGGAAGGTGATTCCTCCCCAAAGCTTCATATAAGAGCCCAGCCTGCTAGCGCCTTCACGTTGGCCTTGTGAGACCAGGAGCTCCCAAGCCCCGCAGACTCCTGAGCTGTAGAAGCCTCGAGAGAGTAAATGGAAGTTGTTTGAAGCCACTGAGTGTGTGGTCATTTGTTACACAGCCCAGAAGAAGAAGGAGTGGGAAGGCGGGATGGAGAGGAAACCGGCCCTTTCCCGATGCTCTGCCCCCAGCCCTCAGGGTCTCAGCGTCCTGGTGGGGGAGGAGGGACTGGAGGGTTTCGGACCTCCTCCCGTTCCACCCCCTCCAGCTCTCCTTTTAAGATTCATTCCTCGGGCGCCTGGGTGGCTCAGTCGGTTAGGCGACTGCCTTCGGCTCGGGTCATGATCCTGGAGTCCCGGGATCGAGTCCCGCATCGGGCTCCCTGCTCGGCAGGGAGTCTGCTTCTCCCTCTGACCCTCCCCCCTCTCATGTTCTCTATCTCATTCTCTCTCTCAAATAAATAAATAAAATCTTAAAAAAAAAAAAGAGAAAATACCGCAACTATTTTGTCATCATAACATGGTTTATTTTCGGGACGCCTGGGTGGCTCAGTCGTTGAGTGTCTGCCTCCGGCTCAGGTCATGATCCCAGGGTCCTGGGATTCCCCGCATCGGGCTCCCTGCTCAGTGGGGAGTCTGCTTCTCTCTCTGCCCCTCCTCCCCACTCGTGCTCTCTCTCTCACTCTTTCTCAAATAAATAAAATCTTTTTAAAAAAAGTAATATGGGGGCGCCTGGGTGGCTCAGTTGGTTAAGCGACTGCCTTCGGCTCGGGTCATGATCCTGGAGTCCCGGGATCGAGTCCCGCATCGGGCTCCCTGCTCGGCGGGGAGTCTGCTTCTCCCTCTGACCCTCTCCCCTCTCATGCTGCTTCTCTCTCTGATAAATAAATGAGAGAGAGAGGGGCGCCTGGGTGGCTCAGTTGGTTAAGCAACTGCCTTCGGCTCAGGTCATGATCCTGGAGTCTCGGGATCGAGTCCCGCATCGGGCTCCCTGCTTGGCGGGGAGCCTGCTTCTCCCTCTGACCCTCACCCCTCTCATGCTCTCTCTCTCTCATTCTCTCTCTCAAATAAATAAATAAAATCTTAAAAAAAAAAAGATTCATTCCTCCCAGACATCATCCAGTTTCAGCTCACTCAGGGTCCTTCTGGGGCTCTAGGTTGACAGTCTGGGTTTTCATTTCATCTTTTCTGTTTCCGCTCTCCTTCTCACTTGGGACCGGCTCAATAGCCTTTCTTAGCCATAGTCCCTCAGAAGCTGTTGCTCCTTCCAGCAGCTCAGGCTTGGGCAGCACATTTTCCCATATTCCCTCCCTTTGGAGAGAGTGGGGGCCACTGCCAGCCTCTCTTTTGCTGCGCTGTCCTGGCCCATCACTCAGAGTCTACCTGGACGTGATGTCCGGGCCACAATCTCTTCGCCCTCTTCTGACCCCTGCCCAGGGGCCTGCATCCCCTCCAGCCCTGGGTCCACAAGCCTCTCCCTGGCCACCGGCACACTCTCTGCCTCCTCTCCGCACCCCCTCTCATTAGCACCTCTCCCCCTTGACCAGCCTGTCTCTTCCTGCTCCCCTGTCTGGCATAGTGAGCTTTGGGCCCAGAGCAGCAAACCCTCTGGATTTCTCCCTTGCTTCCCTGGTGAGGTCAGACACCACCACCGAACCAGAAGTCAGCACAGAATGGCTCACCCGTACCGAGATCAGAGCTGCAAGCCCCACGTGCATGGAGCAGAGGGCCCTGAGTGGTTCGTGATGGAGAGAAGTCCAGGATGCCCACACGGTATTTGTGAGGGGCCCGCAGGTGCTCCCTTGCCAGAGGTAGCCTCCTATTTGAACCCTGACCTGGCGTCCACAGGTGGCTTGTTTCCTACTGCGAGGTCTCCAGGTGTTAAAAAGATGTTCAAGGCGGGCGCCTGGGTGGCTCAGTTGGTTGGGCGACTGCCTTCGGCTCAGGTCATGATCCTGGAGTCCCGGGATCGAGTCCCACATCGGGCTCCCTGCTCGGCGAGGAGCCTGCTTCTCCCTCTGACCCTCCCCCTCTCATGTACTCTCTCTCATTCTCGCTCTCTCAAATAAATAAATAAAATCTTAAAAAAAAAAAAAAAGATGTTCAAGGCCATCTGTGGTTCCAAGTTATCTCCACTCCAACATGAGGTGTCCTCTGGGGATCACGACAACTTTAAAGATGTACCACTCTGGATTCAGCTCAGGCTTTATCTGTCCATAAGAGCTCCCTGTTAAACTTGCAGCTAATGTTCTATTACTATCTCTGCCCCGGGAAGGGGCTTATCAGCTCCTCAGTTCTTTTCCAGCTCAGGAATGGGAACTGAAGAAGATTTTAGAGGCAGACTGTTGGAGACAAGAGTTCCCGAAACCCAGATCTGGGAGGGGCCTGGAAGGTCCTGTGGTTCGGCCTGTCGTGTGTGGCCGGGCTCCTTGCTGGACGGTTGTTCTATTATCGCCGGGAATAATTCCGGTGACCGCAGATTCACTAACAATCAACTGAAGTAACCCATCCTTGGACCTTCACATCGACATGTCCTCCTTGTAGAGGTTGCTGTCTCTGTCCCTATAGTGTCCACACTTTGTACGACCCTGACCCTTGGGACTTCACAGACCCTTTTCCTTCAAATCCTTCCTTCGGCAATCTTTTACTGAGGGCCTATGTACTGGGCAAGGAGTGGGATTTTTAGAGAATATTATGACTCAGGCATGGCAGCAGTGACAGAAAGGAAGCCCTAGTTCTTGAGAAGGGCAGCCAGCCCCTCCCCACACCCACTCTTCTCTGGTGGGACAACTCAGAGCCTCCCAGAGTCTGAAAAACTGATGATTTTTTCAGAGTCTTCTCAAAGAGGGACTCATTGTGGTTATTCGTTTCCAGACCCACCCCAGCAAAGGCTTCCCCTTCCTCTCTGCACTCCCAGGGTCCCCAGACTGAAAGCGAGCTTATAAGAAGGAACTCTGCCCAGCACATGCTAGACACTCTGCTCCTGTATACAGAGCCAGACTGTAGACACATTAGAGGCCACCAAGAAACACTTGCTGCCGCTGTTTCCTCATCTATGATATGGGAGAAATAATAGTTTCTACCTCACAGGAATGCCTGAAGATGAAATGAGTTAATATGCAGAACAATGCCTGGCACACAGTGAATGCTACCAACACCATCACCATCACCACCATGATCCTATTAGCCATGACTTTGGAGCGGATGGGAAATGAACCCCTTCCATTTTCCCTAGGCATTCACATTTTTTCTTCCCTGTCTTGTATTGGATAGAACTGGAGGGTTTGCTTCTAACCCTGAAGAAATGATCTTATTCAAGCTGGCTCCTATCTGGTCTGTTGAGATGATAGAAGTGCTAGCCATCCTTGAGAACCATTGCCAATAATCGTCTTGCACCTTTACAACTTCCTGGGAAGTGAGTATTACTTTCCTTTTGACATATGAGGCATTTGGGTCTTTGAGAGTTAAAATTGCCCCAAGGCTGCGTAGCTGGTAAGTATAAGAACCTATGTTACAGGGGCGCCTGGGTGGCTCAGACGGTTAAGCGTCTGCCTTCGGCTCAGGTCATGATCCCGGAGTCCTGGGATCGAGTCCTGCATCGGGCTCCCTGCTCCTTGGGAGCCTGCTTCTCCCTCTGCTTCTCTCTCTCTCTCTCTGTCTCTCATGAATAAATAAATAAAATCTTTAAAAAAAAAAAAAGAACCTATGTTACAAACCCAGAATGTGATGTTTCTGCCCTATTTACTGAATCTTGGGTGCCAGAGTCTGTTCCTGCCACCAACTCATGTCCCTGTCCCCCAACTTCAGGTCACCCATAAGCAGTGGGTTCAGCAAGCCTCCTAAACCCTTGTCCAGGTCACTGCTAAAAGTTTTGAAGTTCCCAGGCCTCCAGATACAACCAGAAAGGACGGGCTTGAACGAGCTGTGCAGAGGGAGCCTTAGGGAATTGGAATCATGGAGTGCCAGAACCCACAGATGAGAGGATGAGAAGAAGGACGAGTAGGGACCCCGGACCCGGACTGCCAGGGGTCAGGACCACCACTCACTAGCTGTGTGACCTCTGCGTCTCAGTGTCTTTAGCTGTAAAATGGGAAATAAAAAATGGCAACTCCTTTATTGGTTGGTTGTTAGGATTAAGTGAGATACATTTTATAAATTTTCAGTGCAGAGCTCAACCTATCTTAGGCATGACTGTTATAATGATTGTTTCCTGTGCGTGGTCAGTGATGGCTTCTCCTTCATCAAAGGCAGAGTTGAGGCACAGACCGGCAGCTCGAGGGAAGGTGGGGACTTGGGGCAAACCCCATCTCCCCTTCTCCTTCCCAGCCCTCAGTGTCCACTCAGACCCAGGCCCTAGCTCCCACCCCTGCTCCTCAGCTCAGGCCAAGGCACCTCATTTCCTGAGCACACACACCTCAAAAATCCTACGCACATTGCCAAGAAACCACCTTCCTCATCTATTTTAAAACTCTGTTAATGTTTTAAAAGGTTATGTTCTAAAGAGGGACATGTTTAAGTAAATTATGGCACACCAACCTGATGGGATATTAATCAGCCATTAAAGTGATAATTATGAGGACTGCGTAGCAACATGGAAAATGCTTACAGATTAATAAGAAATGAAAAACGGGATAAAATTTGGATTACACAATGATTGTAACTACTCAAAACTACATACCTATGAACAAGCCTGGGAAAACCATGGTGTTGCTTTCCCTTTATTGCTCTTCTCCCTTCCTCACCCTTTCCCTCCTTCTTCCCTGAATTTCCTCCGTCTCACTTACCAGGAGGTACTGAGCTCCTACTCTGGGCAGACACCATGCTCATCATCCAACTAGGAGAGGTGAAAAGACAGTTTCTGCCCTCAAGAAATCGCACCAGAGACAAATCTGAAAACAATCTCAACAGGTCAGAGTATAAATTATTCAGTGTGACGAGAAGAGTAATTAACTCTGATCAGGGGACTCAGCAAAGCTTCCCTGATAGTATCCCAGTAGATGAATCAGAAGGCATTCAGTTGGAGGGGAAGAGGGTTCCACGCGAAGGGAACAACATGTGCAAAAGTGTGGACATGTGAGAGAAGGGGCCTCGCATCTCTTTGGACTTATGGTTCATTTATCCCTGGGTTCTGTGTCCAATAGGGAAGTGAAGGGACTACATGTCCACCTATTACCCTCACGGATCAGGGGGCCTCAACCCTACAACATATCTAGCATTCCATCATAGCCCTGGCATTCAGGAATTCATCAAAATCATTGTGAATCCACCTGATAGTTTCATAGGATCTGTGGAAGTCAATCGGGAGAAGTTCATGGAGCACCTAGCCCCCGATCATCCCAAGAAGCTAGTAGGAAATAAAAGTTCACCTCCGTTCAGGGTGTTTGGGCATTAATTGTCAGGTCCAAGACCCTCATTTCAGAAGTAGAGAGATTGTAGCCCAGAGAGGGGAAGTCAGTGATTTATTTAGTCACCTAGCAAACTACCCAGCTCTGTCTCCAAAGCCAGTGCTTTGAGCAGCACGGCACGTTCCCTTACCAGTGAGACAGGTCTAACCTTTTCCCTCCCACGAACCAGCACTTCCTCGTTTGCCCTATTCATTCTGCTCCATGTCGGGAGTGGGTGGCCTTTCCCAAGACTGTAAGAAGTTGTGTACAGTCCCTCCCCACCCATAATCTTCACTCTTCTGCCCCCACGACTTCCATCTTCCTAGGCAATCCAGTTAGCAGAGTGTCATCCCCTCTCTCTGCTCAGGAGCAGTCTCAGGGTCTCAAGGTTGCTCCCTTGAGAAAGGAAAAGTGGCAGACTGGGAAAAAGTTCCAGGGCCCCCATCCTCCTTCCTGCTCAGATGTTGCCAAGAGAAAAATCCTTCCTGACTCTGCAGCTCAGCCTTCTTATCTGGCAATGGGGGGAGACACTAGGAATATTTGAACTAGTGACCTTAGGGCCCTCCAGGCCCAATGGCCATGTGACTAAGTTTCTGAGAATCTTCAAGAGAAATGATAAAGACTAGCTACTGTAGGTAACTTTGCTTTCTTCAGTTTGACCTTCATGCTTGGGGGTACACAACAAGGACCAGGGAGCATGCTGGGGCCAACACTGGAAGAGCACAGTGGAAACTGGGCTTTCAGGCAAATATACCAACCTGGACCACAAAGGGTCTTTGGGCCATTTGCCACTTGTTTTTCCACCTATAAATTGGTTCACTTGCTTTGGCATTTATGTGGTTTCAGAACACTATTATCTTGTCAACGTTCTATAGCATTGACATTAACTCTTAATTACACAATTACTTTGTTATGTACTGTAGACCTAGTAATAAAATATTGGATGTGTTCAAACACAGACTGGGTTTCAAAAATATAATTTGAGTCCAACCATCTTGTAAAAATCACTAACACGTGTCACACTCAGAAAAGATCTTTGCTGTGTTCTATTTATTCCCCCACTGAAAGGAGGGAGAGACTGAGGCCCAGAGAGGAGAAACAGCTAGGTGGCTCACACATACAGTAATTAGAATGAGTTTTGCAGATGGGAAAGCCCACCCTCCATCACACAGCAACTAGGCAGAGCTGGAGGCTAGAGCTCAGGCCTGCTAATACCGAAACCACCGAATTTTTCCCTTGTTCATAAGGAGGTTATGCAACTTTCCTTCGGCCTTGTGTCACCCACAAGATCTGTCCAGGTCAGCCAGTCACCATGGATCTGGAAGCCAATCCCCAAGGAACTGGCTTAATCCAAGGACCAGGTCCCATGTCTCACAGATGCTCAGTGATTGAAGGAAGGAAAGTGACAAAGTCCCACTGGGCTCAATCTCTACTCCATGTCACAGAGTTACGTCTCCAGAAAGCTACTAGTAAGAAGCAAATTGCCAATTGGCAGAGGAGAGGCCTGAATCCATTTGTACTATTGGCAACAATTCGTTTGTTAGCCAAGTAATGAAGCCTGAGGGAACCACACATGAGACAGGGAAGGTGGCTGAGGGAAAGTGGGGAGAAAAAGAAAAGGAGCGGGGTGCCCTGAGGAACACGGATGAGGAATTTTTGGAGCTGGTAACAGCATAAGAATTGTCCTCAAGGGGTAAGATTTACCCTTTGGTGAAATTCACATTCTATCTCATTTCTTCCCATTGCTTGTGATCCTATTCTAACCCAGGTGTGTCAGACACTTGGCATAATTCCCCTGCAGTGACCTCAGAGGGACTTCCAGGTCTTTTTCTCTTTCTGAATTTGGAGGTAGACCCATGGCTCTTCCAGAACAAAATCTCCACTATCTTTATCTTATTTACACTCGTTTTTAGTTGAATTTTGTCCCTCAAAAGCTATGTAGGAGTCCTAACCTCCGGTACCTGTGAAAGTGACTTCATTTGGAAATAAGATCTTGGCAAATGCAATCAAGTTCAGATGAGACCAAACTGGAATAGGGTGGGCCCTAAATGCAATGACTGGCGTCCTTATAAGAGGAAGGAAATAAACTATGAGAGACTACCGACTGCAGGAAACAAACTGAGGGTTTCGCGGGGGGGGGGGGGGGGGGGGAGGATAGGTTAGCCCGGTGATTGGTATTAAAGGAGGTATTGCGGTGAGCACTAGGTGTTTTACGCAAACAATGAATCATGGAGCACTACACCAAAAATTAATGAAGTACTGCATGGTGACTCACATAACATAATAAAAAAAAAGAAAAAAAACAGAAGAGGGAATGTTGAACAAGAGGAGATGGTCATGTGATGATAAAGGCAGCAGTTGGAGTGTCTAAGAACTAAGGAACACTCTCAGACCTGCCAGAAGCTAAGAGGCAGGGAAGGATGCTTCCCTAGAGGCTTCAGAGAGAGCACAGCCTGGTGGACACCTTGATTTCAGACGTCTGGCCTCCAGAACTTGAAGGGAAATATTTTTCTTGTTTTAAGCCACCCACTTTTTGACACTCTGTTATGGCAACCCTTAGGGAAATAACATGACACACTGGGGCCTCACCTCATTCTGTCCCAGAGTTCTATCTATTTGGCTTTTTCTCCCACTAAATGCCTCCATGTTTTCCCTCTCCTTTCCTGACACTCATGTCATACCATCTCCCTGTCCCCAGATGTCCTCCTCCTATCCTCACCCACGGCTTTCTTGCCTGTCCAGGCCCAGCACAGATGGCCCTCCTCTATCATATCATCCATGACCCTTTCCAAAGTGCGTCCTTCTTTCATCTGGACCACCGCCACGTCACCACTTGAATCTCTTTAGTTTCCGCAGGAGAGGGGGATCCCAAGAAGATGAAGGTGAGGGAATGCAGAAAGAGACTTCTCTGGGTTTATTTCTGACTTCCTTCAGCCCAGCGGTGACTTGGAGGCATTGGTAGGGGACACACCATAACTTCAAAGCATGAAGTGGTTTCTTCAGACAAAGGCCCAAATATCACATCGGTATTTTAGGAGCAGAGGCTGTCTGCCTTCTTTTTTTCTCGGTTAACCACGTTTCTAGGTGAACCACTGTCAACCACATCTCGGTCTCCCTCTGGGCACACTAATTCTGTTTGGCAATGTCCAGCTGGGTTCGGTCAGAAGGATAGACCACTGCTCCACAGTTGGGAAGCTCAGATGCAATGCTTGCCAACCTCAGTGTCTATCCCATGGAGAATTTCTCTGCACTGTCACACACAGAGGTGGAGAGGCTCATGGAGATGCAACACATATGTGTGCATGCGCGCGCACACACACACACACACACCCCCTGTCTTATCTGCACATCCATCATTAGTTCAGACTGTACTGTTTATGATCATCGAGCGTACTCTGTACTGTGTCCTTCCTCGGGGTGTTCTCCCTCACTGGAATGTTCTTCAACAGGCACGAGACTATGCTTCCCTCAAGTCTCAGCTCAATTGTTGTCTTCTGGATCAAACTTTCCTGAGGCCCATCAGACTGAACCAATCACCTCTCTTCAGTGCCCCTGAGTACCACATACCCACCTCTATGATTGCACCCATCACACTGGGATGCTGGGCCTTCATAGCCCAAGGGACTGCACTATGGCCCTTCCATAGAACTGGGACAAGGACTAGGGTGGGGCTTAGCTAATCTTCGTTGAGCACGTGAATGAATGCATGCATGCTTGCGTTACACCTTGTAAAATGTTTTTATAAAGTGGATTAATTTTTATTTTTACAAAGCAGATTGTACTTATTTATATAGTGGGTAAAAAATCCAAAATTTCAAACACGGCGTGTGGTGAAAAATCTCCCGCCCACCCCATCTTCTAACAACCCAGTTCCTCTCTATGAATTGTTAGCTGACTCCTGTTTTGTTTGTAGAAGCTCTGCTAATATAAATGTACATGAATTCTTTTTCCCACTTTTAGCACAAATTATAGCACCTTGTTTTTTTACATTTTATTTTTAAGATATCTTGTAAATCCTTCAGTATCAGTCCCTTGAGACCTGCCTTGTTTTTTTTCATCAGCTGTGTCGTGTTCCACTACAAGTTTGCACTGTGATTATTCAACTTGTCTTCTAAGTGTATTTCTGGCCCTTTCCTGTTACAAACCACACTGCCATGGATAAGCTTGTGCATTCATTGACAATACTTAATCTTGAAAAATTACTTTCATATAGTGGGATTTGGGGCTCAACTATGGTAGACAAAGTGTGTTTCCTGCCTCTTTAGTGGTGGTTCCTGCTAAAGGACTCATTCAGTACTTGTTTCAACCTCTGGCTAGTGTGCTTACTCTGAGAAGCTAAAAACTATATTTCCCAGGAATCTTTGCAGATGGATTTAGGGTGTGATTTCAGGATCCACCAAACAGCAGCCCTTGGGTGAGATTTTGATTCAGAACAGAGATGCTGAGCAGAGATGGGCAGTGTTTGTCAGTGGGCATCATGGCAAAGTCTAGGTTCTGCTGCTCTCAGCTGCAGGGGCAGGTGTCTGACTGAGGGGAGGCAGCGGCTCCTCAGCTGGCCCAGTCCTGTGGTGTAGTTTGGGAGAAGATCCTGGAAGCTCAGCTTAGTGCTTTTCTTCCAGACTGTTTTCCTCAGATCAGGAGCAAATAGCATGCGCTGGCCCAACCCTGATGAATCAGCTGTATTTTAAAAGTTCCCCAGATGATTTTCATGCACATTCCAAATTAAAAAGTACTGGCTTGGACTATAGATGATCTCTGCTAACACAGTAATTATAATCACCTGGGGAGGAGTGAACACTCCAGAAGCTGAAGGCACACCGTTGATTGATGAAATCATAATCTCTAGGAGTAGGGCCTGGGGATTTAGGTGAGTCTAATACGCAGCAAAAATTTTGATGTGCTGGCCTAGAGTAGTGGTTTTGAAATCTTGATTATACATTAGAATTATAAGGGCCTGTACGGATAATAAAGGAATAATGATACCTCAGTTAGAAAATTGTCAGCTGCAATTGACAGAATAATCTTAAAATTCAGAGAGGGAATGTCTTAGTCACATAATGAGCAGATAGCAGGTAGTGGGATTCTGCCTTCATGTGTCTGTGGCAATTCCAGGCTTCACTTCCTGACAGTGAAATCCAGAGGAAGAAATGAGTCTTTTATTGGGTCTTTGACAAGAGCAAAGAAACTTTCTTAGAAGGTCTCCCAGGGAAATTCTCTCAGATGCTATTTGCCAGACCTACACTCTATGCTCACCCATGAACTGTTCACTGGCAAAAGGAATGATATGGCCAGCCTTGACTTGCTGAGATCAGTCACTGGAGGTTGGATGTTGAAACATTAACCACAATGAGACAGACGGGAGGTGAGCCTGCAACGGGAATCTGGGACTTTTAACTTAACTTCATCTTACTCTTCGAGGTTCTCTGCTCACTGATTCCACTGTTAAGGATTATCTTTTTAAGAGTGGAACATTTAAATTTGAGCAGTCATGAAGTCTTGAACAATTGTTATGGCACCATTTAATATATCAAGGAGATTTTTTTTATAACAGAATAAATCTTTTTATGAGTTATTTATTGAAAAGGTAACATGTACACTTGATAAAAAAAGATACAAACAAATTTACAGGGAGAAGTAATCTCCCATTGCGATCTCCCCTATTTGTGCCCTCCACAAGGCAGTTACTTTTAAGGATTTCTTGTATAAGCTTCCAGAAATACTATAGGCATGTTCAAACATAAACTCATCTATATTTGCCACATAAACATTAAGCAAACACTAGGTGCTGTCCTTAATCTTGTCTTTTACAAGGTGAATACTTGTATACAACTTTAAAAAGGACTTTTTTTTTTTAATTTTGCTTGAAGTGGTAAGCTATTAAGTCTAAGTAGACTGAAAAATTAGATGTGTGCACTATATTTCCTAGAGCAACAATTAAAAAATAATATAAACGATATAGTTTTAAAAGTCAATAAGTAAATTAAAATATAATAAAAAAATCAAATAATGCAAACAACAGCAGGAAAAAGGAAACAAAGTAAAAAAACCAGAGAACAAAACACTAATAAAACGGAAATCCTAATTTCAACGTTTGTTGAGTTATATTAAATGAAAATTATACCAAATTATATTAAATGTAAATGGCTTAAACTTAACAGTTAACAGAGATAAATCGGATAACAGAATAAGATCCCAATATATGCTTTTACAAGATTCACACTTTAAATATAAAAATACAAGCGGGTAAAAATTTAATGATGGAAAAGTTATACCATTCAAAAATTAATGAGAGCATAACTGAAGTGATGTAAAACGGTGCAGCCACTATGGAAAAGAGTATAGCAATTCTGCAAAAAATTAAAAGCAATTCCACTTCTGTGGAATTAAAATCAGGGTCATGAAGAGATATTTGGACACTCATGTTCATAGCAGCAATCACAATAGTCAAGAGGTGTAAGTAACCCAAAGTTGCATTGACAGATGAGTAAGTAAACACAATGTGGTCTACACATACAATGGAATTCAGTTCCAATGGAATGCAATTCAGTTTTAAAAAGGAAAGATATTCTAACACAACACTACATTATGGATAAATTTTGAAAATATTGTGCTAAGTGTAATAAGCTAATCACAAAAGACAAATACTGTATGATTCCACTTACATAGTATATCTAGAGTAGTCAAAATCATAGAGATAGAAAGTAGAAGAGTGGTTTTCAGGGACTGAAGGGAAGAGGAAATGGGAGAGATATTATTTAATGTGTAAAAACTTTCAGTTTTGCAAGATGAAATAGTTCTAGAAATTTTTTTTGTCAAACAGTGTGAGTATTCTTAACACTACTGAAGACTTAAAAATGGTTAGGATGGTACATTTTATGTGTATTTTACCACAATTAAAGAAGGATAAGTGAAGTGGCTAGATTAAAGTAGATTTCAGAATAAGGAATATAACAGGGAGAAGAGGAACTTTACAAAATGATAAAAGGGGTCAATTCACTGAAAGCCATAACATATCTAAATTCTAAATGTACCTAACAATGGAACATCCAAACACATTAAACAACAATTGATAAAACTGGAGGGAGAAACTGAAAACATACAATTATATTTGTAGACTTCAATACTCCTTTCTCAGTGACTGATACAAGTGGACACCGACATCAAATCAACAGGAGTACAAAAGACCTATGCAAGCCACTAACCTGACCTCCTAGACATTTACAGAACATCTCACAGCAGAATGCAAGTTCTTTTCAAAAATGACATTATTCTTGTGCAACCGGTCCTTAGACCTTCCCTTCTTCTCTAGCTCTTCCTTCATATAATTATTTTTCTCTTACTCCTCTCTTTCCTTTTTTTACTCTCTTCTTCCACTCCCTTTCCTTTTTCTCCTTCTCCCACTCTTTAATGGGCATATATTCTATCTAGAATGCATTTCCCAAAATTACATGCTTCCTCTTTTTACTTTAAAAGTGAGTTTGTTGGGCCACCTGGGTTGCTCAGTCCATTGGGCATCTGACTCTTGTTTGGGCTCAGGTCGTGGCCTCGGGGTCTGGTCTCAGGGTCATGGGATAGAGCCCTGCATCAAGCTCTGTGCTCAGTGGGATGTCTGCTTGGGGTTCTCTTTCTCTTCCTCTGCCCCTCCTCCCCTCCAAATAAATTAATAAATCGTAAAAAAAAAATAAAAGCAAGCGAGTTGGCTTTTTTCTAAATAAAAAATAGTCATAAATCAACTTGCTTTTCTTTTTTTATAAAGATTTTATTCATTTGACAGAGAGAGACAGCGAGAGAGGGAACATAAGCAGGGGGAGTGGGAGAGGGAGAAGAAGACTTCCTGCTGAGCAGGGAACCCGATGTGGGGCTCGATCCCAGGACCCCGAAATCACGACCCAAGCTGAAAGCAGTCGCTTAACCATCTGAGCCACCCAGGCGCCCCTCAACTTGCTTTTCACAAGAGGTGTTCAATTGATTTCTCCTCCTAGATTCTGTTCTTGGATATCTGCTATAATTTACATTGGAAATTCACAGCAAGATCATTGGAAGAAGGAAAACTTTGTGGAGGAGGAAAATTTGGAATTGGACAGAGTTTGGATTATGGTTCACAAGGATCTTCCTTTTAGTTTATTTCCCTGACTTCAAATGGTCTGGTTGGCTACATGGTATCATATGGAGGGGAGTCACAAAAGTGACAATCCCTCCCCTCTCCACTGTGCTTCTCTCTACCACCCCCCCCAGTCTGAAGATAACCTTTTATTTCCTCATAAATACCTTTTATTCCTTCACTTTTCAGATCCAGGGCCGTGGCTCTGGCCCTCTGTGATAACTGTAGGTTTTCTCCTCCTGGGACTCTTCATTTTCCCCTAATTGCCTCACATTTTCTGGCTGGGGTTTGCAATTAGTTTTGCCACTTCTCCCAGGACTGCTAGCTCATTATTGGTTTGTTTCTGGATTCCCTGCAGCTTCTGCTACACAGTCTTGCTAGCCTTGCGCCAGAGCCTTGTGCGTGACCTGGTTGCATGTTCCCTGCTTCCTGAGGACCTCTGGGAATCTCTTCCTGTTTCTGTGTCTCTCTAGGTGAATGCTGCTTTCCCCTTGGAGTGGGAGGCTGGTGCCCATGACACCTGAGAAAAATGCAGGAAAGTGTGAATTCTGTGAAGGTATTCACACTGAGTGTGCATGTGTGTGCTTGTACTTAGGGAGATGTATGTGTGTGTGCCAGAAGACAGTATGCTCATGAAATGGCCTGTGCAAGCAGCCTAGACCAACAGCATGTACTGGGTGGTACAAATGAAAAGAACTGCAGACCCACCTGGAATCCCTGAGACAGCCCACCACTTCCTGTGATTTCCCATATGTTCATCGGGTTCATATGGATTCTGAATTATGATTTGCAGGCGATCCAGCTTTTCTTCCACTAGGGCCTAAACTTTGCCATTTCGCATTAGAAATTCCAAATTTGGGCTAAACATTGTCCTCTGGAGACTTCCTTTTAAAAATGTGAAAACTTCTGGAAAGAGGTACCTAGAGCCAGAAAGATGGGAGACTATATAATTGATCCCCTTTATATTTTTACATATGAGGGAAGTCACATTCCAGCAGTGTTTCCAAGGTCACTTGGCATGTGGATGGCAGAGTTGGGATTGAACTCGACCTTCTGACCTTTAGTCCAGCACGTATCGCCTACCTGGATGACAGGGTACCACCTGTGGGCCCTTCACAATGTGCCATAAAGACTTCTTTACCTATCAGGGCTATTCTAGAGAATACCATAGGCAAGATGAATTGGAATATGATGTGGTGGTGATGCTGATAAATTTGGATGTTTTCATAACTTGGGGTACAGGTTTTTCCTCTAGATTGGTGCTGTTTAATAGAAATCTAACGAGCCACAAATTCGAGTCACATATGCAATTTAAAATTTTCTAGTAGCCACATTAAATAATAGAAAAAAGTGAAATTTATTTTAATAATATAATTAATTTAACCAAATATTTATAAAAACCAGTGTGTGAAAAATATCATTTCAACCTGCACTCTGTATAAAAATTATTAATGAGGTCTATTTACATATTTTTCACTAAGTCTTTGAAATCTAGTATTTTACACTTGTAGTTCATCTGTTTGGACTAGTCACATTAAGGCTTCAGCAGCCACATGTGGCTAGTGGCCCCCTAATTGGACGGCACTGCCCTAGACTCTCCCTATTTGAAGTCAAGGATTTTGCACCGCCTGCTCTGAACAGCACTCTCTGCACATATCTTTCTTATCCAATGTCCACAGGCCCGTATGTACCTTATAAGACAGCCAGTTCAGGGGATTTCATGTTATATTTATTCCATAGAGTCCTTAGAGACACAGATGGGGATGTGCTGGGGAGGATGTCAGGGATATCTGAAGCATTTGCTTCCAGCCTCACCCATTGTTGTAATGTGTGTCATGATGAGCATTTGTAGATTTCTTTATAAAATTTTAGCTAAAATAACGTACACAAAAGGGCAAATATCTTAAAGATGTCCCTACAAAGATATCACAGATTGAAGATAACACCTGTAATGCAATTGCATGTGGACACCAAGAAAGAGCTAGCTCATATTTTCCGTCTCCCAAGTCAGTTATGTGATGAGATTAAAACATTAGTGATGGGGCCAGACTTTACATTTCAGAATTACCAAGAAGGCTCCTTGAAATGTTAATTTATGTACACTGTCATTAACAAAAAACTTCATCATAAGAGTAATTTATGGTGTGAGATATCAATGTGTGATAGTTATAGTGTTTGGTATATGTTTTATCACATATGCAATTTATCTGTTCCAAAGTACATGGACATAATTCAGAAATACATAGAGATTTTGTTCATTTATTTACTTATTTTAAAGGCTCATTTTAAAGAGAGAGAGAGGGTAGGGGCAGAGGCAGAGGGAAAGAAGGAATCTCAATTAGGTTCCCCACCGAGCACAAAGACTAACACGAGGCTCTATCTCAGGACCCTGAGATCATGACCTGAGCTGAAATCAAGAGCTAGATCCTCAAACAACAGAGTGACCCAGGTGCCCCCAGAAATACATCAAGACTTTAAAAACGTAAGGCAGATCAGGTCACTCTTCTGCTCATATCCTTGCAACAATTTTCCACCCACCTCCGAGGAAAACCCCAAGGTCTTATGATGACCATGGGCCCTAACTCTTCATGCCTGCCCCAGCAGTCCTTGATATCACCTACCCTGACCCTCACTGCCATTATCTCCACTTCAGCCACACTGGCCTCCTCACTGTGTACTATTTTCGTTGTATCCACAAAAAGATACTCAGTTTTACACATCTTTTAGCATTTTATAAGTGACTCACAGGGTAAAAATTCTTCTGCTATTCCCTTGATCGACTTTATATTCCTAAGATTCTCCCATGACATGGGAGCTACATTCTGAATTATGGATTCTGAATTATGATTGTTGTTACGTTCATTCCTTTTCACTACTGCATAGTACTCCACTGTATAATTATACAGTATTTTTAAGGACACGCTCCTGCTGTTGTTCTGAGGTTTGTTTTTTTCCTCCTCAAACAGGGCCACCAAGAGCATTTTGTCAGGTGTTCTGGGGCATGTGGACCTGCACAGGGGTCATAGATGTGACAACGTCCATATGCCTTTCCACACTTGGTGTCATGATAGATGCTTGCCTCTAAGCTCAGAATGTCCCACCTCACTCTCCTTCTCTTGTCTGCCAAACTTAAGACCAACTCACTAGATATCTCCTTTGAGGAACTTCCTGCCCAAGTCTTGACACTCTTGTTTTTTCTGTGACTCCACTGAAATGCATCTTGCTCTGTACATTAATGATAGGGGTGCCTCTCTTAACTAACATTTGCCTATCTGGAATACATACTAATCAGTGTCTGAGGCCCCTGACCCCTGAGGACAGGGATTCTGGTTCTTATTTCTGTTTTCCCCTATTGAGTTATACACTTACAGGAACTAGTTATGTTTGTTCCCAGACTTTCCTTGGCACATGCCACTTGTTACCCTAGTTACATGATTTAATTACGTGTGACGTGGACCATTGTAATACAAATGTGAAAGAGTGAGAGTTGTTTCCATATGACCTAAAAGGACACAAAAGACACACAAAGTTGCTGATGCATGAAAAGGTTTGGGCAGGCTGACATTAATGAGATGCTCTTATCTGGTCATATGTGTGTGTCTCCTCAAGACTGACATAGAGACCACGGTGGGCCTGTTTTTGTGCCTCGTGTTCGAGCCCAAGGCCTAAGACAGAATAGGAGTCAGTGAAGTACCTTGATCAAAAGATGAATGAATATATAAATGTTGAGGTTTTAAAAAGAGAAAAAAGGCCCCCCGACAGGTTAGTCATGGAAACAACCTGCAGGAAAAGTAGGCATGGGGGGAAAACAGTAAAAGATTAGGACGACCTCTAAACATAGGATGACCTCTAAACATCTTGGATTCTGCACTTGGAGTGCTGTAGCTAATGTCCTTAAATCCTTGCTCCAATTTAAGAAAAAAGAAATTGGGCAATCATTGTCTTAGGTGTTGGATGTGTATGCATGAGAGATGATGTGGAACTTCAGCCAACAGCCCCACAGTCAAAGAAAAGGGCCTGACCCCACATTAAATAAAAGGAGAATTAGTACATTTTTATGTTTTGAGTTAAAAAAATCGTAAAGGGTGTGTGCCAGTTGGTCTCAGCAGGAATAAAATGGCATTCTCAAATGATAAACTTTAAAGAGAGTTTAAGAAAAGGACTGTTTATAGAAATATGAACAAAAGGGAGGGGTGTCACAAGAGAGAAGGCCACAAGTTAGGGGAACCCAGTGTGCTTTTTGACAGCAGCTGGGTTTGGGGTTGAGAGCAGGAGCTGGAGAATAAAAGGCCTTTCACTTCTCTCTCCCTCCAGTCTCCTAGAAGTGTCTCCTCTTGGTCAAACCCAAAGTAGAGGCAGAAAGTATAGGAGCCCATTAATCTAATCTACTCAGGTGAATCCCCCAGGGTAGAGAGCAGATGGAGAGTGGACAAAAGTGGGTCTGGGGGCAAACGGAATATGCCCTGCATGGTATCATTTCTTAATGATCTCTACTTGGACATTTTTAATTTTCTGATAGACTGTGAGTCCTAGTCCTGCCAGATTGGAGGGCTTCTACTTTGTGTTTAAAGATTCTCCTCCTCCACTAGATGCTGGATATCTAGAGTCGGGGCCTCTGTCTTGGACATCTTTGGATCTACAAGGCTGGCTTCAGGTTGGCATATGGAAGAGTCTCAATAATTGAATCAATGCTGGTGATGCTGTAAGGAAACTTTTTGGTCAAAAAATCAGTAATCTCTGTGGTTATTTACTTATGAAAGTGAATTTGAATGATTCACTTATGAAAGTGAAAGTTTATTGAATGATTCCTGTGTTCCAAGTAGTGCCTTAACCAAAGACATGATGGACACCTGAGCTACAGGCTAGGACAGAAAGCAGTCACCAAGTTATTTTACTCATTCAACAAACATTTATTGAAAACTACATGCTAGGCACTGTCCTAGGTTCTGGAAGTTAAACAATAAATGAGATGAGAGTCTGCCTTCTTCGACCTTACACTTGAGTGGGCATGTTCTGCCCTTCTTTAAGGCTGAACATAAGCAACGGGGCACCACTTTATGAAGAAAATTAGGTCTGTAGCTCCTGATACGTGAGAGGCAAGCAGGATGCCATTTTAGGTCATGGAAAGACAATCCGCTGGGCTGGATGGAAGCCAGAGCTTTGTGTGAATGTCCTTACGAGGCAAGAGTGTCCTTTTTAACTACATCTGATCCTCTGGCCTGTTGGATGACTGAGATGGGTCCCAAGTAAAAATATCTGAGCTCTTTACACTTCTCCAGTTACAGGGCTTTACATGGTAGGACTTCAATTAATTTCTGTAGTATTAATTTGATTTTTCCAGGCTTTTAGCAGATGTAAACTCCCCCAGAAACTGAGCTTGGAAGATGAAGGGCTAGCTGGCAACCCATTAGAGCCCTGGCAGGGGGATGGGGATAAATTTGCCTTGTTTAGATGCTTGGGATTGTTTTAGAGCATGTGTCACTTGGCTCTGTATCCTAGAGTCAGGCTTTTCTGGGAAGATAAAGAGTATCAAAACTAGCTTCTTATCATATTACTACTCCCTAAACTCCTACACTTGCAATCTTTGGGAGTCTGTTTTCCTCTTATGTGTAAGTACCAAATTGCTGGGGAAATGATTGTTCTCAGGGAATATAAGGCTGGGTGCTGGTCCCACATTCCTCCGACCTTGGTGTAAGGCCACCAGGATTCATTTGGATGGAACGATCTCCTATGGTCGCTTTCAGCTTGGTCATTCCCTCTTTGAGAACTTTTTCAACCTCCCAGGACTTGGGCGGCTGTGGTTACGCTGCTCCCTCTTACTGGCGCATCTTTGGCCACCAAATTAGCTGCTGTAAATCAGCAGGATTCACCTTCAGCGTTGGTCACACACCCCGTGTGATTTTGCAGGCTCCCTGGAAGGTACTTTTCTCCCTACTCATGTCCCAAAATACCTTCTCTAATCAGCCTTTTGATGTTTGGGATTGCTTTCCTGTGGACAGACTTCCATTCCACAATGAAGACCTGAAAATAGAAATGAATGCACATGTGTTTGGCATTGTGCACAACAGACTGTTCTTGGCCTCCTTGCTGCTGCTCATGCTGTCCCTTCTGCCAGGAATATCCTCCCCGTGCCCTTATTTCCCTTATAATGATTCTTTTAAGAGTCAGTTCAAACATGTCTTGCCTGAGGGGATGTTGTAATTTGTTTGTCTTGATTACAAGAAACAGACTTACTCAGACTAGCTGATACAAAGGCTGGTGGAGGATGGGTGTAGCAAAGATAAAAGTCAACGCATAAGGGGGTGAACCTCTGGACATCCAAGAAAAGGGGATGTAACTATCTGTGTCTACAGCTTGTTTCCCCCATATAGATTGGCTGTAAGATCTAGAAAGTAGGGCTGTACTTTTCATTTTTGAAAGGTCAGGTGTAGCAGAGAGCCTTGTACCTAAGATACACCCAGCAGATGTTTGTGGAATAAATGGATGAACGAATACCTGAATCCTAAGTATCGGTGGAAGAGGTTGGCATTATCTTTGAGGGACTTATAGTCTGGTTGGGGAACCAGAAAACAAGTGAAATAAATAAGAGCTAAACCATGCAAAACAATGGTTAGGAACTGACACAAAGCTTGCAGGACGAATCAAAGGGACCCTAGGGGAAAGGAGATTCAGTGAGCAAATCACCCAGAGAAGGACTTCATGTCACACTAACACAGAGCTGACCGATATTCGACCTTTCAGAGTGCAGACTTTTGATGGGGAAACGGGAGCGAACATGGAGCTGGCCTCCAGTTTCACATAGGGATCGACAAAGGGTGCCCAGCGATGGCAAAGTGGCAGACACGGGGAGCTCGGAGGCTTGGATAAGGGGGGGCTTGAACATTAGGGTGCGTTAGACGCCATCCCAACTCCTTTGGTTCCCATGAACGACATTAACCGGTGGCTCAGTGATCCCCATTGGTGTTATCTGATTGGTTGATCCTACAAAGAAAGTGAGGCTTGTGCACTGTGTCTATGGTGTTCCGGCCAGCTGCTGGTGGTAGATGAAGAGAAGGCCCCTGGGTGGCCCGCAGGAATCCACAGTGAACCAAGCAAGTCATCCCGAAGCTTCTGATACTATTTTAATTTTATAAGATTTTATTTATATAAGAGAAAGAGAAAACGAGAGCGGGGGAGGGGGGCAGAGGGAATCTTAAGGAGACTCTCAAGCAGACTGCGCTGAATGCTGAGCCTGATGTTGGGCTCGATCTCACAACCCTGAGACCATGCATGACCTCAGCCGAAATCATGAGTTGGACATCACCTACTGCATCACCCAGGTGCCCCTTGATGCTTCCTAATTTTATAGACCTGTCTCAAAGATCAGGAAAGAAGGGGACTTTGTAGCTCTCTTTGTTGCAGAGACTGGCCCCAGGGAGGACCCCCTACCATTCCCTCTTCTGTGACATGCTTCTTTGAAACTCCCCACTGAGCTTGTTGCCCTTGGACAGGCTCTGCCAGTTTGCCAAGGACTAGCAATGAATGATTGTGAGGGGATCCCACACAACTGGAAGCTCATCTTTTCTTGTACTCGAAATGGAGCCAGTGGCTACCGACTGAGCTCATTGAGCCCAGCCCCTCAATGAGAAAACAGGCTCAGAGAAATTAATCTTCTTGCATCTTCATGCAGTGCTCTGAGTTCAACCTCTTTGCCCAGCTATATACCCACGCTTTTGTTTTTCATTAAGCAGCCCTTTATGGAGGGCTCATTGTGTTCTGGACACGATTCCAGGTACTGAAGTGTACGGTTGGGTTGCAGGTAACAGAATGCTCATCTAGTCATGGCTTAAGCAATACAGATATCCATTATCTCATAAAACAAGAAAGAAGTCCAGGACTGGGGTCTGCAGAGCCTGCTGGCTCATCAGCTTTGAAATGTTACCAAGAACACAGGCCTTGCCATCCCCCTGCTCTACTGTGCTTGCGCGTCAGTGGTGTTTCCCCCTCAGATGGTGACATCATTGTCCCTGGCTCCCAGGTAGCCTCCCAGTGTCCAAAGACGGAGGTGGGTCAGGGACCTTCACTTCTCTCTTTTTATTGGGGAAGACTCTCCTTCCTAGAAGTTTTCAGCTGACTTCTTTTTATATGCCATCAGTCATACCAGGTCACATGCCTGTTCCAGCACAAATCACGGCAGATTGGAACGTGGTGGCTATAGCTTGCTGCTGTGGGCCAGGGGTGGTGCACCGTTCACGAGAAAGACAGTGTCACATCTCCATTAAGAGTATAGCCTCTGGAGCCACATGGCCGAGTTCAAAACCTGACTCCACCAATTCTTAGTTACATAACCTTGGGCAGGGTGCTTGACCTCTCTCCTCCTCAGTTTCCCTTTGTGTAAAATGGTGACAATTAGACCTTAATGGTGCTGTAAGGAAGTGCTTAGCACAGTATTTGGCTGACAGTAAGTGTTAACTACTCCTACAGCCAACCTCCCCTGTGCTGAGCATTTCCTGCTTGAATAAAATCAGGAAAAAGGGTGATGATGTTGGGGAGAAAACTCCAGTGTCTGTAACACGGCGTTATAGACAGTAAACAGGCAGGGTTAAAAATCCTGTGAGTGGTGCCACAGGATAGTGGCAAGGAGGGTGCCTGATTCAGACTAGAGGGAAATCAGGGAGGGCTTCTCAGAAGAGGTGGCACTAATGTACGGTTTCAGCAAAGGTAGCAGTTTCTCAAAGATAGGGGTGGGAGGGTGAGAAAGGGTCTTCCAGGCAGAGGGAGTAAAGGGAGAAGAAACTCAGCAATATGATAGTCCATGGTATATGCAGGATAAGTACGAAGAGTACTGTGTCCAAAGAACAAAGTGGGGGCTGGGGTGGCTCTGGAGGAGGGTGCTGCCAGGTTGCAGAAGGGTCCTGAATGCTGAGCTGAGCTTGAGTCTTCCTACAGGCTATGGCTTATAAATTGGAAGTAGCTCTATATTTGTAGTTTTGGTCAATGACTTGGGCTGTAATGGGGGATGGATGTGAGGGGAGAGGCACCAAGATAGGAGGCTAGGACAATGTTCCACGGGAGGGGTAATAGCTTGAAGTAAGGCAGGTTAGGCTGGAGATGAGGGAAAAATGAACCATCAGCAAGATTTGGTCATTAGATGTGCAGGGAGACAGAACAGCCCAGTAGGACTCAGTATTTTAGCTGGGGTGACTGGTTGAAAGAGAAGGATTGCAGAATGCAGGCAGGAGGACGCGGTGATATAAGGAAATGCTTCAACTGTGGCCATGTTGGGTCAGGGTAAGCTGGTCAGCAGACACTTCAGTGCACAAATCCTGAAGGTCAGAGACTGACCCGGGCTGAAGATGACAGATCCGGGTGTTATCAATCCAAAGGAAGGAGAGAAATGCTTCAGAAAGATGCAATTGTCCTGGGAAACCAGAAACGCCAACAAGGGACAATCCTGCAGCTCTGGGCTTTGTGGGGGGTTCCCAGTGTTGTTTTGTTTGGGCACTTTATTGCACCCGGTGATAGTTCAGGGCCTGTAGCCAGGCAGCGGTCTTACCTGGTTGTCGGACAAACAGCAGCTCCCGTTTGACACTCAGTCTGCTGTGTGCATTGCGGCCGGCCCGGCCCCAGGTTCCTCAGATCTGCTGGTCCGGTGGAGGTTGCGGAGAGAATGGGCTGAGATGGAGCCCTGCAGAGCACTGGCATTTATGGAAAAGTGTAAATAGAGAGCTGCTCGAGGGAGATGGAAAGGGACATGGAGGGTAGGAGGAGACACCCTCGAAGGAAGTTGCAGGACCAAAAGGAGGTCATGTTCATGTTGAGGGCATATTACATATTTTTCTTCTATCCTGGCACAGTGTCAGGGACAGCTGTTTGTTATAGACTTACTTCTCCATATTAAATTAACAGTATTGGGTCCTATCCAGAGTGGAAAGGATGGGGAAGTAGTTTGTCTTCCTGATGGTACCCTTTGGGTAGGGTTAGTGTCCCGGCCTCTGGAACTACACCAAGCTGAGGCTGAGGCTTGGTTATCTGTGTGACATTGGGCAGCTCACTTGGTGGTTCTGGACCTCAGTTACCTTGTCTAAGAATCAGAGACACCAAGACCTGCCTTAAGGATGTGTAGAAGGTTAAAGGGAATACTCTGTGCTCCCATTTAGCATCTATGGACCCATATATATGGACCCGTATATACACAAACACCATATTTTGAATGAGGATGGGAAAATAACTTTGCTATCTGGGGGGAAAACAACCCAGAGCAGCATAGGCTTGCTGAGAAACAAGGGAGTGAATTAAGATGAGGAAGTAAGGGAGAAACACAGCCATCTTAGGGATCCAGCAAAAGGACACTCAATAAAGAACAGACTGGCCCCAGGAGGCTTGTTATTACAGAGAGATCCAGAACGGAGGAAGAAACCCAGTCTAGCTTCTTTAATGGCTCTATATCTTTGCATTTTCCAGTCTTTCTGAAGTCTGCCTCCCTGAGCATCCTCATGATTTTAGGTGGCTGGCATGGTGGAAAGGAGTATTGGAGTCAGAGAACTCCCAAATCCCTGCTCTATCGCTTTATCACCTGTGTGATCTTGTAAAAGATATCTAACCTCTCTGTGCCTCAATTTCTTCATCTGAAAAATGGGTGCACCCACTTTAACTGGTTATTATGTGGAGTAACTGAGATTAGTATATATAAACTAGGTGACAGTGTTTGGCTTTTAACAGGTGCTCAGTTGTTTTTGACTTGTTTTTTTTCTTGTGACTTAAGTAAGGTAGTTTATATTGCCCTCAAGAAAAGGGGCTTAAAATTGTCTCTTGACCAGTCAAGAGAGCCCATGCTGAGAGGGAAAGAATCACGAGTTCTTTGGGACTAGCAATGAATGATTGGAGGGAAGGAGGACCTGGAAGGATCTTATTTTCAGAGGGGGGAGGGGGTATTGTCTTCAAAGAAGGAGGCCCAGTGTCTGGGGGAAGAGAAAGGCAATGGGACCCCACCAAAGACAGTGAAGACCACCAGCAAGTAGGGCCCTAGCAGGTCGGGTGGAACTCCAGCACCTTACCTTTCAATCTGTTACATTTTGGCTGATATATCCACAACCCTTGGCCTTCCTCCACCTTTACACTCCAAGGATCTCAGAGCAGAGAGGAGTCAGGGTATCGGGGATCCATATCACCTTCTTTGCTGCCTCCCAGAGGACACTTCCAGGATGGCCGCCCTGGCCAAGCCCACCCTTCAAGTACAAGAGGCCTTGGTCCCTCTTGTCCCACTTGGATCCAAAGACCAACCCTAAAGTCTGTGGGATCTAGAAGAAAATCTCTCAGGGTGCTCCTCTTCCCCCCTCCCCTTCCAGCACATATTATTACTCACAATTGTACATCACTTGGCAGTTCTCAAAAAGATTTCACATCCCTTTTACAGAGGAGGGAAATAGAACCACCAAGAAATGACTTGCCTAAGATCGCATGGCTAATAAATGGTGGCACTGGGACTAGAACCGAGGAACTCCCAGCCCAGGGCCCTTCTGTGCTATAAAGTTTTGAGGGCCCAAGTTCCATCCCTTTGGCCTATCAGTGGGTGGTTTTCGGACAGATTCTTTGGGTACGAGCCTTACCCCTGTTTTGGTGCAGGGAGGAAATCCATATTCTTTCCCCCCCTACCATTCTTCTCCGACATCCACTGTCTCCTTGAGTTCCTAAAAAAAATGTCATGGACAGAAGCCCAGACCCCATCTCTCTGAGAGCCTCCACCAATCCGCCAGGGGGTGTTTCTAATACACAAGCTCTGGAAAATGAAACCTTTTCCCTGCTTGTTTAATGGCATTTCCTGGAGCTCCAGAGAGCTGCACCTTCAGGTGACTTACTGTGATACCCATCCACACGGAATCCCTTCCCCTCTAAGTTCGTTTGCCACTGATGGCAGGCCAAACACTTTCTGTTGCTTTCCATTAGCGGCAGGATCAAGTTACCAGCATTGATTGAAATTCTCAGGTAGCGCAAATCCGGGCGGCATTTGAAGAGGGGGAATTTAATTTAATAGTTTATATTCCAATTAGTTTCCTCCTCTATCTGCCTGCTGGTAAACATCTGTAAACTGCCACAGCTGTCTTGTGGGTGCAGAGGAAACAGTCTGGAGAGCAAAATGGAGGTGGTGGGACAAATGTCAAGGGGACAGAGAATACCAGGGGAATGGAATATGTTGTGGGACACCGGGCGTGGGGACCCCATTCACTCCTTCCTGCCTGGGCCTCAGCTATATGAGGGGCTCAGGCCCCTTCCTGCTCTGAACTTCACGCTGGTAGAGGGAGCTTCGTGGTGGGATGACGGGGACGGAGGATTTGGAATCGGATAATCGGGGCTCAAACACAGTCTTGGTTCTTACTTCCGGCGGCAGCACCGTGGGTGCCATTTGGCCCTTTCTGAATCTCTGAGAGTGAAATGGCAAGACACACTGGGCTTCTCCTGCCCAGGTACAGTGGGGTCAGAGAGAAGGTGTGAGGTATTATATTGTGCCCCGGAAAGCCCCATCAAGACGTTCATAACTACTGTCACCATTGTGACTGGACCAAAGAAGCCTCCACAGCCTGCTTCTCGCTTGTCCCTTGCCCAAGGGCTGTGGCTCTGATTGTCTGGGTAGGACCTTCCTCCTGTAAGGGGGCCAGGCTTATTCTAAGACAAGTGGGCCGTTATCCCAAGATTTGAAAAATACCCAAACTGTCCCCAACCAACTTCCCCAGCAAATCTCGTCTCCAGAAGACACACGTTAAATCATGTTAGTGTATTGCCCCGAAAGTTTAATAAATAAAATCTTCTCAGCCCCCAAGGAAGGTGGGGCTTCCTTCCTGTAGCCTTTAGTTGTTAAGTTCTCACCTCAGGAAACTGTGAGTAGACCCTTGAGGGGAGTGGGACCTAAGATGGGCAAAAGTAATCATCTTGACAATCCTCAACTCACTTTCTTCCATGCCCCAGGCACCGTGCATTGGGGTAGAAGGCAGCTAGCCTTTCTTTATTTTCTTGTCCATTCATTTAGCAGGCACTGAAAGCGCATCAGCTTTGACAAGAGCTGTGAACAGGGTGGGAGCTTGCGGACTTTATGTCTGGTCGAGGGGACAGAAACACACACAAAGGATAAGAATCGTCACGCTGGAATTAGTAGCTCCTGTTGGCACCTCAGGAAACTTGCCAAAATCCATCTTTTTATGTATATAATTATATATTATATTTAAAATTGTAAATAAAATCCTGTGATCTGTTTAATACAACTATCTAGTTCAATACCATATCAGTTATCTCCTACTCCCACTGACATGGGTAAACTATGATGTCTTTCCTCCAAAATGGCAGCCCATATGTTGACAAAGTCTTGTCATTTTCTAGAACTGCCACTTTGGCTAAATATGCAAAGGAAGGAGAGGAGAGGAGCAGGCAGACAGCCTCAGTACAAGCCCAGGGTCCTGTCCTGGAAATGTTCTGGCAGCCTCGAATCTGGCATGTGGTCATGTGGGTGAGCATGGTTTTTGGCCTGAGAGAGTCCAGCATTGCCTCACTGGGGGTGCAGAGGCATGGATCATAAAATTCCAAGCCTCTGCCCAAATGAGAAGCTGGCCATGCCAGCTGCCCCCACCTACCACTTCCTGCCGCCCTCTCTTCGGTCCCTCTGTGTCTTGAGCATCTTGAGTCATCAGTGGGGCCATTGCTTACCCACCTGTGCTCCTGGACAATGACATGACCCCTCTCCACTCACGCCCACCCTGCTTCCAGCTCCTGGGAGCCCACTCTGGGTAAGAGATCTGCGTCTCCCATTAGCCAAGGACCCCCTTAGGAGAAGCAAAGCAAATGCGATGAGAGACGTTCCCATGTGGGGAGGGCCCTGAGAGAATTTCTAAGTCCCTTTATTACTCTGTGATCTGAGACAGGCAAAATCGTGACAGGGAGCAATCCCCAGGGTAGATGATGAGATGTCGGAATGTATAAGACATAAACTCTGTAAACAAAAGACTCTGACCTTTTCTCACTACCCCACTGTACCACCCTAATCTTGCTCCCACATCACAGATCTGGATTGCTGGACCAACCTCATCTTGGACCCTGCACCTCATCCCTGTCCCCTGAGTATGAATTTGACCTCACCGCCCACCAGTCTCTCTCGTTCTGCTCCACCCCTGGATCTCCCTCAGTATCCCAGGCACAGGGCACCCCTGCCCCAGGCCTTTTGCCCCTGGTTCTCCCTCCCTCCACTTCCTTCATGTCCCTCCTCCAATGTCTCCTCTTCAGACTGCCTCTGACCATTCCACCAAAACTCAGACCCCTGTCACCATTGTATCCTCAGTGCCTAGAAAAATGCCACCACATAGTAGGTATTTAATACATATTTTTTGAAGGGATGAACACGTGAATGAGTGATTTGTGCCAGCTGCCGGAGAGTAGAGAAGCAGACCTCATTGCCCGGGGTGGGCACAGGGTTGGTACAGGAGGGAAGACTGGGGCCCTTGGCCTTTGCCTAACAATTCTCTGGGCACTGAAGGGCCAGCTGGGGTCAGGGGAGGGGATGAGGGTATGAGGGGGGTGGGGTGCCCAGGTCCTCATGATCAGCACGCCTGCTCTCCCCAGAGCCCCCATTGTTGAGTTCTTTCTCGTGTTCCCAGTTTCCCCTCATGCCTCTTGCATCTGCACCTTGTGCAGAGTTAACGAATAATGACAGGCCCATAATTAGACTGGTGTCTGTGCCTTCATTGTCCCAAATAGCTAGAGCTCAGAGTCAAAATTCTGCCCTCCCCTGCCGGCCCCGGCACCGTGACCTTTCACCCGACACCCTTGCTGATAGACTCTGTTTCATGTAAAGTGACTCACTTGCCAGGATCGTGAACAGTCAAAAAGGAACCAGATGGGACACTGTGCTCGGGACAAAATTGGAGAGGCTTGGAGAGCCTTTCAGCTGGTGGTAGCATGCTGTGGGAAAATGTCCAATGAGTAGCCTTAGGCTGGGGTCCTGGGGATGTCATGTCCTCTCCCAGGTTTCAATTTTCTCTTCCATAAACCACTAAGAGTTGGAAGGATCAATATTCTTTATACTGTGTTTGGAATACCTTTAGGAATGCAAATGACATTATTTGGATTCTACATGGAATCCGACGGGGAAACAAAACCATGACCATGGCCTGGCCAGAGGTCTCCACTGGGATGTGTGGACACCTGTGGGGCTCCTGAAAAGGGCAAAGGGCAGAGGGGTCATTGTACCTACCCCACTTTACCAGGGCGGCACCCCCCTCGGCTTCTTACTTGGTATTGAGTAATGACTAAGATTTCACTTGAAAAAAAACTTTTCGCACTAACACTTGAGAAACACCAGAAGAAATTGTCCCCAAATTCTCTTCCAGTTTTGACACTTACTGTCTTTATTTCCTTAAGAGCAAGGAGGCTCACAAGGCTATTTAATTTCTTCTGCTGCGTGGTGTCCCTAGTAGGTGCTTTAAGAATAAAGGTTGATGCAGGGCAGTCAGGTTTACCCTCAGGAAGAAGGCTGGCACATAGTACTTGCTCACTCATTACTGACTGACCCTACTGGAGAGCCACAGCCAGAGAGACGTCTTAGCCTGAAACAGCGTGTCCACAGAAAGATGTGACCCGGATGCTAGGAACCCGGGACAGTTCTATAGACAGGCAAGCGATTAGCTCAACTCCCTGACCTGTGAAGGCACCTCCTGTACCTCCTGGGAGAAGCTGACAGCAACAATTAGCAAGAAGTCCTTGAATGACTCCTCCCCACTACCTTGCTTCCCCAGCTAAGCGGTACACAGTGCTCTGACAGCTCATCCAAGTAGCAGTGAGTCCTTGGTCTCATCCAGAGCCAGAGAAGCATTTTTTATCCCCTGATCCCATTTTTCAATCATTGCCCAGCCTACGCTGGTCTTGGCCTTGATGGAGAAAGAGGTGGAGTGCAATGGGCCGCCCAGAGGCTGACGGACGCAAGTGGCACTGAAAACCAAGAGGGAGGGATGGGGCTGGAGGGGCTGGAGTGGACCCCGCTGGAAGGAGACTCAGGAGTCATGCGTTAGAACCTGTTGGGAGGAAATTTTTTCTTGCCGAGGTGACGAGGGCTTTGAATGCAGCCCTCCTGTGAGTGGTGGATCTCTTCAGTTGCAGATTACAGCAGCCCTGAGTCCAACAGATTTAAAGGAGGACAGGTACTTAGAAGTCAAGAGGAAAGGCAGCTTCAAAGTCACACGGCTGTGAAGTAGTAGAGACAAGATCTGAAGTTCACCAACAGGTTTTTGACCCTGGTACACAGTGGGAAAGCCCGGGGAGGTTTTCTCAGCTCACTCCTCCCAGCCAACCCTTCCCTCTGGGCCTCCATGGGGCAAGCTCAGCATCTCAGCCTCTGGGGGTACAGGGTGGCCCAGGAGGGCAGCATGGGGCTGGCGGCTCTAAGGCTGACCCACAACAGAGGTGTGGGGGGAGATAAAGGAGAGGCAGCCTTCACCAAGGTCTGGGTGAGCACAGAGTCTGAAAGTCGGTCCCATCTGGAACAGAATAAGTGGACAAGGATTGAAGAACCCAGGCTTCAAGGCAGGGCAGGGACCTTAGGAGTCTGATGACCAAGAAAGAAAAAGTGTTCATCTTCACAGAAGGGCAGGCATTTCATATCACCGCACTTCCTAAATCTTTAAACGACACTGAATTAACAGAGGGGGAAAAGGAGAAAGAACCATTAAGTATTGTGTCCAAGATGATTCAACTACAAAGTAGCAGAGCTAGGATTTGAACCCGGGTCTGTAGGGCAGCAATCTGGTGTTTTCCATCTGCCAGGTCGCTCAGGGGCTCAGGGGAGGCTGCTGCTTGGTGGATTCTGGCATATCTGAGACTCACCACAGGCAGAGACAGCCTCACGGCTGTGAAACTGGGTTTGCTGAGGAGCCAGGGTGGAGCCCAGTGCTGTCCTGGCTGCTGGAGTCAGAAATGATGAAGGGTCTGGTTGGGTCTGGCCCTCCCCTGAAGGTCTCCCCGCTGCTGGGCCAGGCCGGTGAAGGTGGCAGGGGTTATTGGCACCATTATCTTTGTTTCAGTAAAGGGGTTTGGGCATTTTGTCAGCTCCTCAGCCTAACAGACACCAAGATCAAAGGTGGAATCATTTCTTCTCACCCACCAGGATCCGGTGTTTAATTTTCATCAGGACTGTGTCCTTTTTCTCAGGCTTCTTACACAAGTAACACCCAGCCTTCCAGGAATCGTGTGTGGCATGCTGTCATTGTTTGCTCGATTTCCCAACAACTTTCTCCTGCCTAAAGGTAGGTTGGCCAGGATTTTAAAAATTTATTACTGTGATTTTCCCTGCTCTTTTATTCTTCTCTCTTCTGACATGGAAGGAAATACAACTTCTTTACTTTGTATAATCCCCACCCCACCTCTCACCTTGCTGGGCTGTTCCTTGCCAAGGAACAATTGTCTCATAGCCCCAAAATCTTAACCAAATGGCCAGAGACAGAGCCCCTGGGCAGGGCAAGCATGAATTCCAAGGGCCCTCTGGTTTGACGTGGCACTCTAGAGAACATTCAGTATAATCAGAAGCCACCTCGCTGGTCTAGCCTGCATTTCTAGAACTCAGACATATTCTCCAACACAGACTGATCAATGCACGTAAAGCCCACATTTCTCAAGGGTGAACTATGTTTTTCAGAAGTAAGCTGTTCATGGCTTACAGCATACATTTTAAAGTTTTGCGGGGAAATGATTGCTTTTCCAACAGAATGTAAAAGAGCCCAAACCCAGCAAGCTACTTACGAAGACTCTTTGTTTGGAGTGTTGCCCAGAGCAGGGGGACATAAGCATTTGTGACTTTTGGGGTGAGGTAGGAGGAGATTGTGATGGTTTTTATCAAAGATACACAAAGAAGGGTTTTAATAATTTTTCTATAGTAAAGAATATGTTAGGTAGGGTACAGGCTAATCTGCTGTGATAAAAGACCATAGAAATTCAGTGGGTATACTTTTCTCTTCTGTGACCATCCAGAGGTGGGAAGATGGTCCATGGTGGGTAGATGCCTCAGCTTGATATGGTCATCCAGGGTCCCACATTCCTCTTCTAGAATATCGCTCTCATCCACATGGTCACCTCTGATTCATGAGCACTATGTCCGGCTGACAAAATGGCATGGACACCTAAATATTTCAAGGGCATTCCTCCTTAAATTTGTTGGCAAAGCTTGGCCGCATAGTCAGCCACAGGGGAGACTGGCGAGCGTGTGCTGATGGGAAGCCAGAGCTGAGACGTGAGGGATTCAATTGCTGAGAGGAAAAAGGGAGACTAGATACTGGTGACAAATTAGCAGATTCTACGGTCAAAAAATTTTTTTCTAGATGATCCAATCAACACCTTACTTCAAGCTGATCTTTATTTTTTTTTTTTAAAGATTTATTTATTTATTTGAGAGAGTGAGAATGAGAGAGAGAGAGTAGGGTTAGAGGGAGAAGCAGGCTCCTTGCTGAGCAGGGAGCCCAATGCGGGACTCGATCCAGGAATTCCAGGATCATGACCTGAGCCGAAGGCAGTCCCTTAACCAACTGAGCCACCCAGGCGCCCCCAAGCTGATCTTTAAAATCAGCAACAAACTTGCTGGCTCAGTTGGTAGAGCATGCAACTCATGATCTCAGGGTCATGAGTTCCAGCCGCCTGTTGGGAGTGGAGCATACTAAAAAAAATAAATAAAAATAAAATAAAATGGGTGTATACTACCTAAAAAAACAAACACATAAATGAAAACAGCAACAACCTTCTCCTCTCTCCCCTAAAATACAACTCCAAATGAACAACTCTAGCGAATTAAAGTGACTTCAGGAAAAAAAGGGCAACTCCTACCCCTTCAAGCTCATCACTGAAATATTGCAGCCCCTCTGTTTGCCAACACCCCATGAGGCCGAAATCTTATTTTTTCCTCCAAGGAAGCCACAGGAACAATAGCAACGCACTAAGCAACACACATTTTATTCTGTAAAGGCATAGAAAGTCTACCTGGAGTCTTCACTGACAAGGCTTCCCAATCTTTCCTGAGATGTAATAAAGGAAATAAATTCAATTTTAGAACTTAGTGCCTGCCTCATGGTGGGCTCCTGGCTGTTGAATAAATGCTTTAGAAATTGCCCGTCTCCATAATGTCTAGGGAGATCATAGAGGAGGGAATCAGCTTTCACCACCACAAAACGGTTTTCTTGTTTGTGCAAAGAGAATGGGAAGTACAATCTTTCTTGCTCCGGCCAGGCCTTGACAAGCAGTCCTCTCCCCAATCCCCAGCTGGAATCACTGCTGTGTTCATGTGGGGTTGGGGCAATATCTCTGATAGTTTTCCTTTACTTCTCCAAGTTTGCGGTTAAAATTTGGGAAAATCAATATCACAAACAGCCGTGTTCTGCTTTCTAACAAGTATGTGAAATGCCTTGAGATCACTAGAGACTCTTTAGGCCCTGCTGGACCAGTGTTCTCAGAAGGTTGATGGTTCAGGCCAAGGAGGTAGAGAGGCCGAGATTCCGAATTAGGCAGGGAATCCAGGCCACTGAGGAGCTAAGAACCAAGAGCAGGGGGAGTGTCAACATCAGCGCGGAGGGACAGGCAGGTGCTCAGCATCTGGGAAAAGAGGAACCAGGTGCTGTCTGCAGGTGCTACTGGAGCAGAACAGGGACCGTTCCTGAGTGCACGAGACAGGCGTGTGAGAACAAGGGGATTGATGCCAATGGCATTTTCGCAGGTATGTAGCTAAGCACTATTCGTGTAGTACGGCACTTACAAAATCAGGACGATTATCATCATTTTATAGATGAGGAATTGGGCTTAGAGATGTCAAATAAATGTCCAACTTTACACAAATGTTTGATGGCCATGCCAGGACATTACCCAGGACCACACGCCCCAGAGCATGTGGAAGGAGTAAGCAGAGGAATGAGACACAGGAGAGGATAGCTGAGCTTATGGCCAGGATAGCGGACTTTGGCTCTGCAAGAGTTACCTGGCAGGAAGGGTGAGTTTGGGAACTGGGAGAAAACCACCGTCGACAATCAACACTGATCCAGCAGACCTCAAAACGTGAGTGGACAATCACAAGGCAGAGGCTCTTGGAGGGGAACTGGCAGAGAACAGTCCGGAGACAGGGATTATATGCAGGATTTTTCTAAGGTATTAGGGTTTATCTACTGACTTGGGCTTCCTTCTCTACCCTCCCCTGCCTTTTTATCCTCCTTTCGTTCTTTCACTTCTATTATGACAATGTCAAACATATACAGAGTATAGAGTATAGTACAATGAGCTCTCATATACCCATCATCAGTTACAATTATCAACTCATGGGAAACTTTGATCTAGACAGTAGACACCCCCCATCTTACATGAACACGCAAACACAAACACACACACTCATATACACTGAGTTAGTTTGAAGCCAATTCTATATATCATTTTATTTATAAATATTTTAGTATTTTTGTCTGGTAAGGAATCTTTAAAAAATAACTACGAGATCATCAACATAGTTTTTAATTGCTTATATCATCAATTATCCACAAAATTCAAATTTTTCCTATTATTTCTTGAATGCTTTTTTTAAACATTCAGTTTGCTTAAATCAGGATGCAAGTAATGTCTCACATTGCAATTGACTGATCTGTTCCCTCAGTCGCCTATAGTCACAGATTCTCTCATAATCTTGCCCCTTGCAGTATATTTATTAAGAAAACCAAGTCTTTGTTCTATACTTTCCAACTTGTCTGGAATTTGTGGATGTTTGCACTGTCTTTAACATGATCTCTATTCCCTGTATTTCCTGTAAACTCTCCCATGGGCTATTCCAACTGTCTGCTTCTCAAAGACTATAGTCACTTTTACCTCTTCATCCCTAGTATCCTTAAGGTGGGCACAGAACAAAAATGTTGTGGTAAGCAAGAAGGAAGGAAGAGGGAAAGGAGGAAAGGAAGGAGGGAAGGAGGAAAGGAAGAGGGGTAGGAAGCAAGGTGGGAGGGGAGGGAAAGGAAAAAAGAGAAATTATGAGGAAGGAAGGATAAGATGTGAGTGCAAGCCTGTATTTCTCTGTGTAATACACAGATCAGAATCACCCTTGATAAACCTGTTAGAAATGGTGTTTCCTGGGCCTTATCCCATCAACTCTATGAACATGAGAGTTGAGTCTCCAGTCTTCTCTCTGTGTTTGAATTTCCCCATCTGTGCAGAGAAGGGCCCCTTCACTAAGTCCTCTACCAGCTCCAACACTCTGAGTCCACGACAAGTTTCTATGGTTCTGAAGAATGGGTGACTTCACTTTAAATGTGCATTTGGAAAAGCAAAAACCAGAATCAAAACTTAGTACCTGACACTGCCGCTGAGTTCAACTGTCTTTATTTCTAGTGAGTTCACTCCATGCAGACTGTGACTGTCTGTTTGGTGGGCGGTGAAGCCCTCCATCTGGGAGGCTTCTGGTCAGCATTTCTCTCCGCAGCCCTTCCCCCACCTCCCCAAACAAGCACTGCCTCCCCTTCGCACCTCCACACATTTCTGAATCTGAGAGACAAGAAAGGCCTCCCCTCTTTTATATCACCCTCCCTCCTTTCCCTACCTCAGGGCTGTGGGCTTTGCTTTTCTCCTTAATCATTATTTGTCTGTTTAACTTTCCACTGGTTTTCAACCCCAGGGACAGTTCTCCTCACCAAGTCAATTTGAATTAATTTTGCAGGCACAATTCTACAAGACAATGTATCAATTGCTGTATTAAAATCAAGATGTATTGTATCTCTCCTGTCATTCCCATCCCTTAATTTCTTAGTTCCCTCAAAGGCAAAATCTAGTGTGTCTGGCATAATTTGTTCTTTATAAACACAGACTGCTCATTGCATGCACTCGCAATTTTAGAAAGATTTTTAGCAGTGTTTTATTTCCATAATACTTTTCTTTACTGTATTGGTGATTGAATCTCAGTGATTAAGGTGAGAGCGAAGTGGACCTCAGGCCCAAGCCCCCGCACTGAGGCCTTTCCCTAGACTTCTTCTATCCCATGCTCTGCTCTCTTGCCATGACCCAGTCACACCCACTGCTTGAGGGGTGCAGCCACCAAAAGCAACTGGGGGCAGAAGTGAAAGGGCACCTTGTCCCGGGTGCAGTAGAGAAGCTCAAAGGATCAAAAATAGCATGCAGTACAGGGTTCATGGAGCATCGAGGGGCTGCAGCAAGCATGGTGGATGTCATGAGTTGTATCGTGTCCCCTCAAAATTCATATTAAGTCCTAACCCCCACTACCTGTGTATGTGACCTTAGTTGGAAATAGGGTTGTTGCAATGTAATTAGTTAAGACAAGGTCATTAGGGTGGGTCCCCATCCAGTATGACTGAGGCCCTAGTTAAAGGGGGAAATTTAGACATAGAGACATGCACACAGGGGAAAACACTATGTAAAGATAAAAAAAGAGATGGGGTGATGTACTCACAAGTCCAGGAATGCCATAAGCTAGGAGAGAGTAATGGAAAAACCTTCCTTCAGAGCCTTCCAGAAGGAATCAGCACTGCTGACACCTTCATCCCAGACTTCAAGCTTCCAGAAGTGTGAGACAGTACATTTATGTTTAAGCCACCAACTCTCTAGTACTTTGCTATGGCCACCTCAGGAAGCGAATACAAGTAAGAATGTGGGCTCTGTAGTCAGACAGACCTGAGTTTGAATTCTGATTCCACACCTCATTAATTATGTGGCCTTGGGCAGGCTGATGTAAACTCTTCCAACGCCTATTGTCCCATCTAAAACGGAATTATCTTAATTCTTTTCTTAGTGGATTGGGAGATGTAGCAGATGCTGTTGGTTTCTGCCCACATCCCCTCAGCCTACCTGGAAGCTACCTGCATATGGTTCCTCTACTTGCCTCCCTTTTTTTGGAGTCCCTGACAGTGCTCTTTTGGGACTAGAAGATGGAGGATAACCTACCTTCATCTGTTTTACACGTTGTCTCTAGAGGATCTCAGGGGGCACCAGCCCCAGTTGCCCAGAGTAGTAACTCCTTCATTAAAAGCCATAAATGGGCTGCTCTCCCTTCACTTACTTCCCTATTCCATCATAGTAATTCCTGGATCAGTTCCAATGAAACTACTTGCTCCCAAATTTTTGCTTCGAGGTTTGCTTTGGAAGGAATCCAAATAAAAAGATGCCATATAAAAGCATTTAACACAGCGAGTGCCTCATGGAAAACACTCCATTTTAGTGGGTATAATGTGCAATCTGATGTGCAGTCTGTCTGGGCATTGGTAAGTGGAAGATGTGTGACCATGCACCAAATTTCTCCATGAATGGGGAGTCTGGTGTGAAACAGGGGTGATATGTTCAGATCTCCCTGGAGAGTGGGGACTATGGGAGTAGACACAGTGGGAAAATGTAACTGCAGGTTGGTCACCCTCTGAGGCTTCCAGCCCCAACACCCAGATTGAGTGCTGAGAAGCCTAGGGAGAGCCCATTCCACTCAGTCAGAGCCAGGCCCATCTGCATCCACCAGCTTGCTGTCGGGAATTGCTTGGTACATCGTCCCCTGCCTGGCTGCTTAGGAATTGGCATGCTGCCTGCTTTGAAGGCTGTCTCCTAAGAACACATACTGAGAGAATTGGAAGGAGTCTCGCGTCTCATTTGAGCTGACCCACAATTGCACATGTGAGAAGACAGGACTGATATTTGGACTGGATAATTCTTTATCCTAGGAGCCACCTTGTGCATTGTGGGGTATTTACCAGCATCCCTGGTCTCTACCCACTGGATGTAGCAGCACCCGGCCCCCACAACCTGTAACAACCAAAAAGAGTCTCCAGACATGGACAAATACCCCTGGGGGGCAAAATCACCCCTCATTGAGAACGAAGACTGTCAAATCAACACCGGCATGTGTAGACACACAGAACGAACATGTGTGAGCACTAATACACAGAGACACTTGCTTATCAATCACAGAGCAAGTTCACTTGCATGGCAGTTGAAAGCAAGGCTCTGTAGTGAAACAGACCTTGCTTCAAATTTCATTTCTCATTCAACTTTATGGCCTTAGATATAAAACGAAAATAAAATCATACCACACCCTGCTTAAAACCATCTAGTTGCTTCCCACTGATCTTAAAATCCATAGTCCTTACTGTAGTCAGCCAGACCCAAATCTCATTTTACATCACTGGCCGCTCTTATGCTCTGTCGCAGCCACATTGAGCTCCTTTCTGTCCCCTGCATGATCAAAGGTCCTTTCCCACTTCAATTCCTCAGCATTTGATTTTCCCTCTGGCTAGAGCCTCCTGTCCCCAGATGGTCTTTTGTTCCCCACCTCCTTCTCATCACTCAGGTCTCAGCTTAAATGTCACCTCCCCAGAAATGCCCTTCCTGCACATCCTAGCTAGAGTAGCCACCCCTCTTTGGCTGTCCCTTTCTGCGGTCTTGCCTTGTTCCTTTCACCTTTACTCTTTGACCTTCTCCCATTTGTTTACTTTTTTTATTGTCCATGTCCCCCCAAAACAGTGTAAGAGCCCTGGACAAATAATATACTTTCATAGTTTTGTGGGGAAGATTAAACGAAGTAATAATATAATAATAATAGTAATAATCACTTAGCAAGGACATGTCTCAGTAAATAATAGATGGTCACTGTGACTTATTTTTTCATGCATTTTAGAGATTATTTGTCACCGTGGCTTGCCCAAATCAACTAACCTCTTCGCATTCTGACAGTTTCCTACCTTCCCGACGTAGATAAGAGTCTTGAAACACCACATTTTCTAGCTAGAGTGGCCAACTCACTGGTTTGCCTGAGAATTTTCTTGTCTTAGCACTGTCAGTCCTACCTCTTGGGAAACCCCCAGTTCTGGGCAACCTGGAATGGTTGGTTACCCTACCCCTAGCTTCCAATGTCAGTTCTAATTAGGTGCCATTGAGGTTTTGATTGACTGGACTGGGTTGGGGGAAACCCATTTTACTGGCGTGGTTCTGTGGTGCGTGGTGGCCACTTGCTGACTGTCACAGAAGCAAAGATTCCCTTAAAAGGCCAGCTCTGACGTTTGTCTATGCATTTGTCTCCAGCAGCTTGGCACAAGACTGTCTCTTGAGCAGTTCGGGTGATGCTGAGATATCCTTAATAAACTGCTTTTTGTTTAAACCTAGAGAGGATTCTCTTGTCTGCAACGAAGAGGCTCAACCAATACCTATAGTAATTGTACAGTTCTCTTCAGTGAGATCTACACTGCAGTAGAGAACCTCTTAAGGGATGCTTAAGAAAAATTAGCATCCGGACAATCTAGGGGATTGCTCATTACCAGTCCATTCACTTGATAAGACAAGTGCCATTGTCTGTCATTTTAAATGCTCCAGAGAGTCTACCACATATGTGGCTAGCTGTACACATTTTCAGTAGGGTAAGGCTATGAACACAGCTCCTCCTGATCCTGGTCATCTATGCCTGGGCACCAGCAGGCGGGGTATAAATCACCCTGGATCCTGGGTATCTCTCAGCTAGCAAATTAAGAGTGCATATCTCCTCCGACCCAGACACTCCACTCTGGATATGAACCACGATGCTGATCTCATGATCCCTGGGAAGATTGATGTGGATGTTCTGTGCAGTGATGCTGTGGCAACTGGTGGTGGAGGCAGGACTCTGTCCATCAGAGGCAGAGACGGGTAGCATGTGGTGGGAAGTCCTGTGATTTCTGGGCAGTGATCAGAAACAATGAACTAGATTCACACATAGCTTCTCGATAGATCTTTGAAATGGTGCTGAAGGTAAAAGAACAAGGAAAAGAGCCAGGTTCTACAGTGCAACACCGCATGTGTAAATTAAAAGGATGGAAACACACAGATGCAACTCCAGGGTACACCCCAAAGGACAGAGTGGTCGCCTCTGGGCTTGGGGGGTGGGGGCAGGGAATGTGGCTGGGAGGGGGCTCTGCAAGGCTGATGCTGAGTGTGCTATGGCCGATTTAGGAAGGACGGATACCCTTCCTGAAGAAGGAAAGAGGGAGGCAGCCGGTGTAGTGGTTAAGTTCAAGCTGTTACCATATCCCAGTGCCTTCTCTAGGGGCAGGGAAGGCTGAGCTGCCCAAAGAGAAAGGAGTGAGCAGTGCTCTGCTCCTCCCACTAATGAGCCCTCACAGGGCTGGTTGGGCTTAAGTTTGGAATTCATCAAGGTTATGAATGAGAACTCCCTTCCTTCCCTTGGAGCCTGTTGAGATTTATACTATGTTCCAGCCAAAAGACTCTCTGTGCTTCATTTCCCTTTCTGGGGCTCATTCCTTTAAACGTGTGGATTAGGCACTGTTCCCCAGAGAAATTCCAAAGCTGGGTCCAACTTTATCCCCGGTCTCTAGTCAGGAGTCTGTGAAAGAAATAGCTTGTAAATGATCTACCTCCTGCCATCTTGTGGTCCTCCCTCCCGGTGCCCCTTTTTCAGTCCTGCCCCACCCCCACCTCACCATCCCTCAACAAGGTACCCACTCAGGCCCCTTTTTCTTCTGGGGGTCCCGGGGCAGAGGATCGAGGGTAGCACAGATGCTTTTGCCATGTGCTGTAGGCATATTCTCATTTACATGATCACAGGCAGGGCTGAAGCTGTCACTTGCAGGGCTTGTGTGAAGGTCCACCTGAAGAAAGTGGGCTACGGCAGCACAAATTTGGGGTGTCGCATGCGAGACACTAAAGAGCCTCCTCCAAACGGCAGTGCTTGGAGTCCTTGGAACGCCTGCCCCGATCTTCAGTGGTGGAAGGACTGAAGAGGAGCTTGTGGACTTGCCTTGAGTCCCTTCTGTAGAATTACAGTTTGAGTGCAGGGACCCAGTATAAGACCATCTGTCCAGCCAACCCCCTGGCATACAGATGGGAAGCAGGAAGGGGAGACACTTCTCTAGGTAAGCACCTGCATGTGTTGATGGCAGAGAAGACAGGTGCGCTCTCCCGCAACCGTGTGCACGTGCGTGCAAGTATGGGGCTCCTCCTAGAACCAGACCGTGGCCCCATCCTGCATGAGGGTGGGTGTGAAGGGTTTCCACTTCACAGCACAGTCCTGGAGCACAAGAGTGCTAGGGGTTTTTTTAGTGGAAAGAAAATTTGGGAGATGGAGAAAGAGAGGGAAAAATAGGGACAAAGACCTCTTGGCAGACAGACAATAAAATGGTTAAGAGAGAAGAGGGGACATAGGATGGACGAGGTGAGGAGGAAGATGAGCAAGAGCAAGGCAGGAGTGGGGAGTGCCCAGTAGACATGGCAGAGCAGTACCCTCCCTCGAAACCCTCTTCGGCCTTCCACAGAGCCTGGCCCCTCAGTGTGAACCAAGTCCAGTGGGGGCTTTCTTTCCAGGTCCTTTTCCATGCTGCACCCTAAGCTCTGTCTGGTTACTGGAGCCTTGGCCAGCTTGAGCAGGCAGAACTCCCTCTCTCACTCTCCCCAAGCTCGAGACCAACCCGGCAGCCCAGGGAAGCCAGTGTTTGCTCTTGTGCTTGAGTCCTGGGGAAAGGACAGCAAAGGAGTGACGGAGAGACAGTTAAGTGGAAGCATGTTGTTCCCTCTGGGCTTCACACCCCTGGGCATACATAAATCAGGACTGGACTGGGACAAAGAGTTATTTTCCGCCAGCCCCCTGAACAGTGAACAGTGGCTAAACCAGCTCACCCATTATGGTAGAAGCAGAGAAGCCTTGAACTTGAATGTTGCCTTTGGGCCTTCACCAACACGCAGATTTTGAACAACACAATGTGTGCCTGAGGCCGGGAGGTATTAAGGCTGCCACGGCGGGCCTAGACAAGTACCCTGTGGACCAGGATGGACCCAGCTTACCACCTGTGAGCTGTGTCAGGTAGGGAGGTATTTTACCAGCCCAACCTCAGTTTCTGCATCTGTAAAGCGGGTTTAATAAACTTTCAGGCTTTTTGCTGTTTAGCAACACATTCCCGCTCTGCTCCTGTTATGCAGTCAACGTCCTGTCCAGTCTTCCCCACTCCGCATTAGAGGGCAATGAAGCTTCTAGACCCTGCACAACCCCAGACACAGTGTCAGACCATAGACAGAGAAGCGAGCCCTTGAAGTGCTCTGCAGCAGCTAGAGCTCCCTAGAGTGTAGAAGCGGAGATACCTACGATCCTGACAGAGATGCACAGACCTTTCTCATTTTACATCCATGTCTTCCTAGTTTCCAAACTGGACAAGAGGGTAAACTGAAGCAGTCAGTGGGGAAGTGACAGACAATGCAGGGTGGGCAGATCTTCCTTCGGAAATTACGCTTTCCCTGCTTGCAGAAGGTCACTAGCAGCCAACCCCAAATCGGCAAGGGTTAGGAGTCCACGGGAGCAGGATCCCGGGGCGGGGGGGGGGGGGGGGGGGGGGCGTGGCAAGCAGCATGGGATAGTTGTGTGGGTCTGATAAACAGCTGCTACAGCCACGCCTGTATGGGCTGCAATCAACCAGGCCCGACGTACCTTCACTCACTCCTTCTCGCTCAGTCTCTCTGTCTTCATCTCCAGCTGCCAATCCATGTGTCTCAAAATGACATGAGTTAAACATCTTCAAGAATTAGGGATTCATCATGTGGCAATATCAACTTGGAAAGCAGTGCATCTTGGAGACTGTCACAAACCCAGGGATTTTTTATCTCAAGAGTGGAAGACTACAGGATCCTTGGTGATATTAAGGACCCATAGCCTCTTATGGTATGATCTGATGTGTAGGGAGTATTTTTGGTTGAACTGAATCCACAAAAAGTCATATTGGAATCCTAACCCCTTGGGACCTGTGAATGCGACGTAATTGGAAATAGGGTCTCTGCACTCAAACCAAGAAGAGGTTGTTAGGGTGGGTCCTCATCCATTGTGACTGGAGTCACAGAGGAGAAGCTGGAGAGACAGGAGGAGGTTGGCCAGGTGAAGACGGAGGCAGGGATTGGATGCAGCCACAAGCCAAGGAGAAGCTGGAGCCGCCAGAAGCTGCAAGACATAAGGAGAGATCCTTCCCTAGACGTTTAAGAGGAACTGTGACCCTGCCAACACCTTAATTTCAGACTTCTGGCCTCCAGAACTGCAAGAGAATAAGTTATTTTTGGTTTCTACTACCACTTTGTGGTTCTTTGTTACAGCAGCCTAGGAAAGAGGTGTAATATTCAAGTGGAGACAGCAGGGAGGAAGACAAGCACTCTATTTAAGGGGACCCTGGCATCTCTTCTCTGCTACCTGGGATGCCCTCCTCCATTTTCTCTCCTTTTTGCTTTTTGGTCAGTGGATCATCATTAATCCACAAGTGTTGGTGCACCTGGCTTTGTGCTGGAGGCTGAGAAGAACACAGCAGCATCAGACTGGAGTCTCCTTCACTACCTGGGCTCCAGCAGGTGCCTGGGGGAGTTGCAAAGAGTGAGACTCCAGGGCACCTGGCTGTGTGACTTTGGGCATAGGACTAAATCAACCAAGCCCACTTCCTCCCCTGTAAAACAAGGACAAACCTTGTCTACTTCACAGCGTCCAGATAATATATGTCAAATGATGAGCACGGGAAATCAGTTAGTGGTAATTATTATCATGACTATTATTACTGGTGTCAGGGAACGACATGGCAGAACTTGGTGCAATACAGGATAAAGTGTGGCAGATGCTGGCCCAAAGATGGAAATGAAGCATTTTGAGAAGACAGAGAGAGGACTATCTCTCCAGGGACCAGGGAAGGCTCTTGAAGAGTGGTAGCTTGTGAGCAGAGCCTGGAAGTTTGAACAGATTTCACCAATGGAGGAAGGGTGATGATGTGTGTGAACATGTCCATGACATTTGTTGGTTGGGGAGGGATAAAGGACTTCGGCCGGGGTGGATATTGTCCAGAGGTGGATGCAAAGGACCTCACAGGTGTAGCAAACAGAGTAGCCTCAGGTATAGGCAGCGTCCTGTGTGTGAGGAGATGTGAGAATGTGGGAATGACTAGACTGGAGTGAGTAGTTCTCATGTCAGTTCTTGATTTGGAATACAGTGGACCCTGTGGAAGTTAGAATAATAACAGTGGCCTCCAAAGCTGGAGGAAGCCAGCAAGGGCTCAGCAATCCACTCCAGTGATGGGGTGGGGGTGGGGGGTTCTGAGCCAAGATGGGGAGGTGAAGCGGGAGAGACCGGTGTGACAATCATGGAGTTAACTGGATGGGGCCACAGGGAAAGACTTTTAGCATGATTCCTTGGTTTCTTGTCAGAATTACCTGGAAGGACAGTAATGGGAGCACCCACAGGACTGTGAGGTAGTAGTCAATAAAAGTGTGTTGAATGAATTTGATGCCATTGGTGGGGAGGAGACCAAAGAGAGGAGCAGCAGGTTTGGAGGATTGTTAATTAAGGTTAGGATGCTTTGAGTCAACCACGTGGAACTCTCTAGAGGGTTGCTGGAAATGCAAAGGGACGGGGGAGCCACGTGGAGATGTAAACTTGGCAGCCAACAGCATCCAGGTGAAAACAAAGCCACATATAAGTTTATAACCCTGAGACACCCAGAACTTTAAGCAGTCTGTGGGCTCCAGATTTGTCACAATACCTTTAGAGACAAGAGCAGATGCCTTGTGGGGAAGGAGCACAAATATGGACTCAGATAAGCCAGTGATCCTCATCAGCCTTGGAAACACGATGGGCACATGAATTTTCCCACTAAGGGACCAAGAGGGAAAGATCTCCTGTGCCCCAGAGGAGGAGAGCCCCTGCCCAGTTGGCGGAACACCAGGGAGCTCCTTTATCCCCTCTTTGAAATGTCAGCATGAATATTTTCTCATCAAGAAATGATTTTAAGAATTTGTTTTTGAAATAAAAAGGAGTTTCAGCGTTGGGAAGCCCTGCTGGCCACAAGGGGATGTGTTTTATGGGACCATTAGCAGGCACTCGGATTATAGTGACGACCTATAAATGCATTCATGGATTCAGACCCGGGACAGGTTTCTCAGGCCGACTGCTGATGCCTTGGGGATGGTGTCAGCAGTAGGACCACTGCCCAGCAGCCTCACCTCCTTCCCCTGCCATCTCAAGTCCTGGTTCCCCTGCTGCTCTGGGGTGGACCCTGAAGTCTCAGTATCTCTTGGAAGTTCTAAGATATCTTTCAGGAAAACCATAGATCCTCACCTGGGGTGTCTGTGTCCCCTTTACCCCAGACACCCCGGCCCATTCAGTCTCCTGAGCATGATACCCCCCAACCAACACAGCACCCCCACACTATCCCTCAACCTCCACCATAATCAGTTTTTTGCTGGTAGACCTGGGCTACAGTTTTGTCTACTTAGACTCTGACCCTACACAGCCTCTCAGAGCTTCAACTTCCTCATCTGTACAAGGTTTCTCTCCTTGCGTGTCCTCTTCTGAGCCAGGAGCAGTGCCTCGCACTCATTTGATGCCCTGCAGATGCTGAGAAGATGCATAAATGTGTGCTTCCCCAGAGCACTACATGCACATGAATTAACATTGCTTGCTGAACTAGAGTGCTCAGGAAAATTGCAACTGGCTTGCAGATGTTGGTCACATCAAACCTCCTCCTCCTGGCATCCTGGTTGGCTCCTCATTTGAAAAGCCTTTGTCCATATTCGAGTAAACACCTACATCACTTTCCCGGGCCTTGGCAGAATTTCATCTCCCTCGTGCAGGTTTTCGTGGCTGCCCCTAGTCCGTGTAACTCCCTCACCTGGCAGGCGTCTGCCTTCCAGTCAGTTCCTCAGAGTTTAAGATGTGTATTGGATTGGAAACACCAAGTTCTAAGCCCTACGTGGTACTGTTTGTTATCTTTGTACTTGTTCAGTGGATACACCCCAGATATAGGCAGACTGATGAGTGGGTCCCAGAATCAGCCACCAGAAAAGAATCCTAGATTAATAACACTGTAGCATGACCATAAGATGCTGATTTGGGACGTGGGACACAGTCACAGCATTTGCAATGCCTTTGGGCACAATTGCACAAATATATGCACACTTGCATGTGCCAACACACATTAAGGAAGGGATAATATTTGCTCTCCCTTAAAACTTCACTGAGCTGCTTCCCAATTCAGAAGTGTCCAAGCCCAAGCTTGCTTGATGTGAAGAAGGTTCTTGTATGCTCGGGGGCAGACTTAGTGTGATATGTAGCTGCCACCACACGGCTGAGGTGGGTGCACAGGGAAGGAGAGGAAAGGGCCAAAGTTGTAGGGTGTCGCACCTGGGGACACCACTGAGCCTGGGGGTTGGTGTCAGAAGGGGTGTACAAGGATCCCAGCCTGAGATGCTGGGCAGTAGGTTTTGACTTCAGATGAAAATACGCACTCCCATACTCATGGACATGCATTCACATCACAAACACACAAACACACCCCAGAGGCAGTGGGTACAGTCTGCTAACATACCCTGCTCACACACTGGTACAATACGGGCTCCAGCGGGTTTCCCTGGACACAAAAATAGAAACAGGGAAGGGATATGCCAATGGAATGATAGGGGCATACACACAGTGCACAGGCTCACTGAGTATTGATTGGTCGGTACATTTGTTCAGCATATATTTACTGTATACCCACAATATACCCAACACTGAGGATATAGATAAGAACAAGACACACATACGCCTACACAGCACACATCCCCATAACCATCTTTTCTGGGGCACCCCACCCCCGGCACACTTAAATATGTGCTTACTTGCACCACAAATGCCTTCACGTGCGCACACACACACTCACACGCACATTTGCTCGTCCATTCAAACACCCCCACAAACACTTCCTTTTCTAAACATCATGAGAATAGCAAAAGGGGAAGGTCTTAGTTTTTTTTTTTAAAGATTTTATTTTATTTATTTATTTGAAAGAGAGAGAAGGAGAGAGAGAGCGAGCACATGAGAGGGGGGAGGGTCAGAGGGAGAAGCAGACGCCCCGCCGAGCAGGTAGCCCGATGTGGGACTCCATCCCGGGACTCCAGGATCATGACCTGAGCCGAAGGCAGTCGCTTAACCAACTGAGCCACCCAGGAACCCGGGAAGGTCTTAGTTTTAACGGCCAGGTCCAGGCCCAATACTTTTTCCCTAATTACCTCTCCTTGGGCCAGGGGCCAAGCATCAGCTGAAATGACTTTTTAAATGTCCATTTGGGACTCAGGAAGGGAAAGGAGGTGGGAATAACCCTCCCTTTGAAACCTGTCTCTGCAGCACTTGAGAAAATTGGGTGCTATTAAAATCAATTTAACTCTAAAGGGCACAAATAGTGGAGACGGGGAAAGCCCGCAGTGGGGGCCCTGATGGGGGATGTGGTATAGGCCCCCGAACAAGAGACTCTTTTAGGATGTCCTTGCATGAGTTCTCAGCACCTGGAGTGTGACTCTAATCCAAGCTCCCCGCAGCTAGTCACATCCATCCACCACTCAGCGGACGCTCTTGGGGGTCTCAAGTAAACTCAGGTAACAGCCTGAGTTCAGATGACCGCCATCACTGGGGAGCTCCTTAGCCAATGGGAGAAACGGAGCTCCTGGTTTCAAGTATAAGGGGAGAGCCACACACACGTGTTAACAAGCAAGAGAGGAAAAGGAGTCGGAAGAAAAAGAAATATTCATGCAGTAGGATTAGCATTGAGCTTTAAGTTTAAAAGCAGTCTATACATTGCTTTGAGAGATAGAGACATAAAATGCAGGCTTTCCTCGTTTTGCATGATCCCCATATACATGGACTTCCATTATCACTGTTTAGTTAAATCAGGGCCCTGACAACACAGCTTGAACTCATTACCATGCTATGTGGACTATGTGTGAATGCACAGGGTACAAACTCAGATCAGAAGTCTTCATTCCACATAGCACTCCATAACAGCAGGTGTTTATCATGATCCTCAATGGTCTTTTCACTTCTTTCGCAGGTTAGGGTGACCAGTCACCCGGCATCTGGGATTCGGTACATGCACAGAGAGGAAAGGCATGCAGCTGTGTTGCTTCGGTGTCTACTGATGATGAAACTATGTGACATTTCACCAAAATGGATCATCGAAAGAGGAAATCGCCCGACGAAAATGAAAGAAGCACAGCAAAGAAACAAAAAGTTGCTAGGTTGGCAGGGGTTAGTCCAATCGAATGTAAAGGGAGCCGTGGAAGGAATAGCTGCCTGAGGGAAGGGGCACTGCTGTGTCTGGTGAGAACGTGGCTGGGCGGCCAGAAGAACGTGGGGAAGCACAGTTAATCCACATTAATGAGGACATGGTTGTGATGGAAAGGATGAAGATGGCTCCGGGTAAATGAAGCCGGCAAAAACTTTCCACTAAAGGAATTCTTGGAGATGTGTCATGCCATTAAAAGTGCAAAGGATAAAAAAGGCTGAAAGTTGGTTCAAACATAGAAAAGATAGAAAGTACCCTTGATTTTTATTGTAAGGTGAGGAAAATGCGAGAGCTGGAAGATATGCACTATTTGTATGATGGGACAAAAAAGTCAAGCACTGTTCAAACTAGTCTTGAGAAGCTTTTTTACACTTCAATTCTCAAGGCTTCTCATGTTTTAAATGGAATAATTGGGATAACATTCATATTTTAAACATTGTTTTTACTATTTTTAAGAGAATTCCCTCAAAAATGTATAGTCTACAGGGAGAGTTTTTAAGGTTCTCACAAGAAGTTTTAAAGCACAAAAAGCAACTGTCATTTATTCCCGTTGATTTTTGAGATCGTTTGCATGGTCTTAGCCTGTGTGGTTGTTTTTATGGCCCTGAACCACTGTGCAGAGGGAGGACCACCTCTATGTTATTCACATAAAAAATAATGTCTCAAGTATAAAAAGATGCATGGAAGTGATGAAAACACAGTTCCATGTCTCCAGTTGGGTCCGCAGGGGGAGAGACAGTGTGACTGGGGAGGCAAATGCAGGTGGCTTTGACTGTATTATAATATTTTATTTCTTAAGTTGGACCAGTAGTGTCAATGATATTTTTTGACTTTTCTTTATATATCTTTTTTTTTTTTATTTGACAGAGAGAGAGACAGAGAGAGAGGGAACACAAGCAGGGGGAGCGGGAGAGGGAGAAGCAGGCTTCCCACCGAACGGGGAGCCCGATGCGGGGCTCGATCCCAGGACCCTGGGATCATGACCTGAGCCGAAGGCAGACGCTTAACGACTGCGCCACCCAGGCACCCCCTTTATATATCTTTTTTACACAGTGAAAATTTCCTAATAAAAATTAAAAAGTATGAGATGTACATGTAAACATATCCAACGGGCCCATTTCCTTAGTATAAATGATAAATATTGGTGCTGAATAGTGGAGTAAAAGTGATAAAACCTGGTTCTTTTGTGGAGATTTTCTGAAACAGGTGGTGGCCCTTGAGAAAGAGGCAGGAACAGGAAAGTGTTTGCAAAGGCGTTGTGCTCCAGACTCCATGAGGCGGCCAGACCTCAATCACAAAGTAGCTTAGAGAAGACTCCAAACTCCCCAGGATGCAGGCACGGGTGCAGGTGGAGGAAGAGGCGCTGCTGGAGGTCGCATTTCTAGTCTTTTTCCTACTGCTAACAAACTGCTCTGGAGAAGGCCATAATTTTCCTGGGCCTCAAGAGTATTATCTATAAAATGGTGGTGCCTATACTTTTCCCAGAAGAGATACTTTCTCTTTCCTTCCAGAACTAACTGTAGTTCTTTCTTGCACACTAGGGTTAAGGACAATTAGGACAAGTGTTTCGAGTTCCCCCAACTGCGGGCTGTGTGACCCATTTCCGAGCAAACAGGAGTGTTCCCATCTGCCCCTCTGGGCAGTCTGAAAGCTCCCTGAAATTACTCTGCAGTCTGGAAGAGGCCGTGTGTCAGCACTACCCCTGTCACCGCCCCTTCCCTCTCCTCCCCGCTCAGAGGCCCCCAGAAGCACCCCTGGTCGCCAGTCCCCCCTGCAGAAGCTGAGTGGGAGGCGTCTCCCACAGTGATGTTGGTAATGGCAGTGGGCTAGCATCAGGAGTCCCTGGGACCGGAAGGTGCGGTGTGAGGATGACCTTCAGGGGCACTGCTGACCTCCCAGAAGGATCTGGGGCAAAGAAAACAGGGTTAGAAAACACATCCTTTCCTGCTCTTCTTGGAGAGCAATGGGAAAACTTAAATCCCCATCTGCAGGACGCTGTTCCATCCGCCCAGCTTCTTGTCCCCACAACGGCCCTCAGCTTTCCCTTGGATCCTTCAGAGCAGAGTTAGTTCCCGGAAAACCAAGAGAGAGCTGCAAGCTGTCTTTTCTCACAGCCTGTCATTCATTCATTCTGGGTCACCTTCCTTCTGGTTCTCAATCCCTGATGCCTCTCTCTTCCCAAGTTACAGAACCAGATGAATATCAGAAAGGTACTTTCTACAGAGGCGAGAGAGGAGCCAGGCCCTTTGGGGACATCTCTTTCCTCGTGGGACGAGGTAGATTTCTCTATATCCATTATTAACAAGATGGAAAAAAATCTTCAAGAATTCATAACTCCCCGGAAATGCTGCTTTGGGGAAACATTGGTCTGGAACTTGTGGTGAGACCGTTCTTTGTGGGTGAAGGTACAAGTACATCGATAGCGTATGCAGATGACAGCAGATTATGTGACCCATCAGAGAAATGGAAACTTTCTTATGAGAGGACGGAAACTTTCCTAAATGTTTGGAAAAAGCGGTTATTGGATGAGATATAATGGTAACATAACTACCATTTACTGTAATAGCAGGTGTGCTAAGTGCTTCCCATTTAATCCACACAACCACCTGGGCTGTAGGTCCTGTTACTAGCCCCATTTAACAGATGAGGAAACGGAAGGTTGCGGGGCAACTTGCCTAAGCCGATAGAGCCAGATAGAGCTACCCTAGTAACAGATGCTAACTCCTAGGACAATGTGTTTGCTGGAGTCAGTTGTGCCTAGTTGAAGTCAACTTTTATACCTCTATCTCTTTGCTAGTTGCTACTACTTACCTTCCCTAGATCCAGCAAAAAAGGAACCCCAGAGCAGAGTGCTGGACAGCTCAATTCTGCAGCCAGCTCAGCCCTTCACTCTGTGGGTGATGCTGGGCAAGCCCCTTCCTGACCCTGGGACTCCCACATTTGTCAAAGGAGGCAGGGGACTAACTGGCTCCAGAACTCCATCCTGGTCCCATCATTCTGTGCACACCAGTCTGCTGACTCTATGCACAAGGGTGTGTATCCTCATGTCACAGACGCTGCTGGTGACTTTTCCAAGGCTCCTCCTTTCTGGGTGTCACCGCCCCCTCTCCCCCCGTTGGCTCTTTTGCAGCCAAGAGAGCTGTGTAGGAGTGCCTTTCTGCCTATCCCTTTTGGGTTCTCCCGTTCAGGATGTTTTTTCACAGCTCCAAGCGCTGGGTGGGAGTGGACATCCCACACGTTTGGCTCTGATGAGACACCTTCTTTCCCTTCCATGGGATGCTTTCAGCACAGGACCTGGGGATCGATGTCTCTATTCTGACCCCTTGTGAGCTGCTAGGGGATGTCTGCACAGCAGCAATCCACACCGCTGCTATGTGAACCATTCTTCCCTGGCCCCCAAGGGCCAGAGGAAATGCCTCCTTTGCCACAGCCAGTCCCTACACTATGGAGGAGGCGAATAGATTAGGCAGACTCGTTCATGACACATCTCTGCCCTGGCCTCAGTTTTCACATTTGTAAAATGAAAGGATGGGACCAGACTGCCCCCTAAGATACTCCCAACTCGAATATGGTAGGGTTTCATTTCTGTGTTCTTTCAAGTCCGTCCCGGTTTTCTCATTTCCTCCATGATTCATGTACTTCCTTTCTGCCCATTGGGATGTTAAACTGCTCTGAACGCCCTGCTGGAGGGACATATCTCTGCATACCAGTCGGGTTGGAATTTTGGTGGAATAACTTGCTATTAAAATATGGTTAAAAGCAAAGTTTTATTTATGAGGTAAGACTGCATGAGGAAGGCAGAATGGAAAAGAGGATGCATGCATTGGTTGGAACTGGGGGAAAAATGAGCTGCTTGTTTCTTACTCAACGGATTCTTTTGGCTGAAATGTTGTTAATAATTTCTAAAAACTGTGGCTGATGAGACAAAGGGGCCTTTCAAATTTCATCAAGGAGCCTGTGGGGCTTCCCTAAAATTTCATTAGGAAGAGATCAATTTAAAGATTAACTAATGTAAGAGATGCTGTTTATCTAATTAACTGCAGCGAGCTTGTGAGATAACGTAGAGAGCGAGGTTCCTGGCAGCTTATAGAGACCCAAAAGAGGGCAACTGGAGAGGAAAGAATCAGTGCTTTCCTAGTTCATGTTCAGGGTGGAAGGTTCTCTTTCCAAATGATTCTGAGTAGTCCAAGAAGGGATGCCCTTGGAATTGAGACCCCTCCATACTGGTGGAATGAGGATAAACTTGAGATGACATTCAAATTCTTTCACTTATTCATAATTCATCAATAGCCTTTTAATCAAATTTAGCTTCTGTGCAAGCATGCCCAACAGGAAGAAGCACCCTGAGTGAATATTCCTGCTAAACTGCCAGATATATGCCCCAGTACAGATAATGGGGTACGGTGCTTCCGATTTAAAGGTATTTCACATGCATTTAACGATAATTTTATAATAACTGTGCAAGGTGGATAGTAATGTTTCAGGGCTACCATGTCCAGGCCTGCAGATAATGCATTGCACAACTCTGCGGACACCATTCACACATGAATGGCATCTTCTGGAGTTGTGCAGTACACAGCCTGTACTACTGTACGGCTTCAATCACAATAAAACAAGACTGCTACTGTGTCCTGTGCTTTTCTAAGTACTTACACATGTCAGCTCACTTAACCCTCCTACTCTCATACCTCTCATACCTCATACCCATGGTGCCTGGGTTCAAAATATACCTTCCCATCATCTCATGTTGTGCCTTGGGAAATTATTTTAATACATCGTCTTTTGGTCTCTGCCTGTGACTACCATGCATCTGTCAGAGTGTGACTGTACTGAATTGTTGAACCTGAGAAGCTAAGAACCCAGGGCTCAAGCGCCCACAGCGGCCGACGATGTGGGAGGCTCTCTCTGGTCACCAGGAAGTCACTCTCTGTATGCACCAATTGCTAAGTTCATCATTCGCCACCGCCTCTTATCGAGGAAGAATCATGTGTTCTACGTGTTTGTAAGTAAGAACATAAACTTTTGTGAACGATTATGAGTTGAATCCATTCTTTTGTGGTTAAATCGGATGAAACATCAATCAATCCTTCCAAGAAAAAGGCACACCTCCAAGAAAAAATGTACACCCGTTCATGAAATGAATAGAGAGGGTCACCTACTCATTCCATGGACATACATGTGAGGAGGCTGTGATCCCAACCCCGGCCTATCCTATGCTGCCCCTGCTCATCAGCTGTCAATATAACAGAAACACCCTCAGCTGGGAGGGCTTCTCCCGTCTGTGTCTGCACAAACCCCACTGATTCCAACACGTCTTGCTGTTGCTATAGTAACTCTATCCAGCCTGCTTGCTGCACATTTCTGAATGCAGATTGCATCCTGTCATCTTGTCCAAATGCCTGGGGCCAGCTTGATTTGGGAAGGAGGGGAGTAGGTGGGGTTTCAGTCAGATTGGACAACTTAATGTCCCTTAGCCACTTGGGTTTGGTGGGAGAAAGCAGAATGGCTCAGTGTGGTTTCTTATGCCCATTAGCCCTTTATATGCCATCCACACCTTGAGACATTCCCTGCTAGACATCGCCAGATTTTCCTCTTTTTCCTGGATATTCCCCGGGCCACTCCTTCATGTTAACTCTCATCCTTACCCACCAATCCTCCCAGAGGCCTCCAGACCCATTCCTGAGTAAGAGCTAGAGGTAAGCGTGAGGTTTGTGTCAAAAGAACTGAAGTTAGGACCTTAAGAACAGAAAAACCTTGTTCTCTGGGGAAACCTCCAAAGTCCCCCAGCTTGAGATTTTATCTCTGCACAGGGGAAAAAAAAAAAAAAAAAAAAAAAAAGAGGTGTACAAAGATATAAGAATCGTGGACTTTATCCCCAGATGTTAGAGATAGTTTCCCAGGACGCCTAATTTCCTTAAGTTATTTCCAGGATTTCTCTGGGCTATTGACATTATCCCCCTTCCCCCCTCTTCAAATTAAGTATTTTGTCATAGATACCTTGCTGAAAATTCAGTAATTTTTTAAAACTCTCTCACCAGGATCTTAAACTGTTGTGACCGTTAGTATATCAATGTACTCAATTCCTAACCACTCCTCAGAACCAAAACAAACCCATCACCCTTGCCCTTCAAGTGACTTATTCAGGCAGCAGGGTGGCTGGCCGCCTTTTGAGAGAACCCTGCATAGAGGCTTCAGAGCTAGTGTTGGATGCTCAGAGTTGTAGCACAAAAATATATACTTCAAAACCATTTGAAATTGACAGGCACAATTTTTTTGTCTCACTGTGACACACTGTCTTTTTTCACTCTGATATGTCACTAAATGACCTCCTTGATCTGCAAAGGCAATCTTGTCTGCACCTTCTGAAACAAGGACTGCTTACGCATTGGTCAGTGACAGTATGTCTTGGCCTTCCTGTGAACCCTTTCCTACACTGAGCTTAGTAGACTCCCACTTGCTGAATAAAGATCCATCTTTGGATCCAAGTTCTGAGACACAAGCTATTATCCATATGCAGAGTTAAATACTAGAAAATTTTCTGCTTTAAATAGGGACAGGTTCTCTGTCATATTATTAATACCCTGAGATAATTACAGGTCCCCTGACACAAAGCCTTCCAACTGGGTTGACCACAAGATCAGGTGAGAGTGGTGGGTGGAGGGGCACAGCAAGTTTTGGATGCAGGATGCACAAAATTCACAGAACTGGGCTCAGTAAAGTTCTGAAGCTTCAGAGTCTGGAAGGATGAGGCAGGAAAGGAAATGCTTAACGAGGTGACAGCCCTCTAGACTAGGGACTCTGAAAGTGGGGTCTGTGAACTTGGATGGGGAAAAAAGTCACCTCTCATTTGGCTGAATTCTAACTCTTATCTAGCATTTGCTTCAATTGTGAAAGTAGATTAACCACAGTAGTGTTAGTGGGAACAGAGATATTTTCGCCAATTGAAATCAACTATTTTCATCATGCTAAAATTTTTACAGATACCTCAAAATAGTGTTTATACTTAGCACTAAATTCTAAATTATTAAAACTGCTTCTGAAGTTTATTTAATCAGTTAAACACATATATTGCTATATTCTAAATTAAAATTTTTGATATTATATGTAATATATATTTGATATATATTTGCTATACTTTTGATTTTATATATATTCATACTAGTTTCTTTTGTAATCCTATACATTTTACTTTGTACATTTGAAAATATTCAAGAAGGTGTCCCATGTGTGTCACCACAGTAGGAAGTGTTCCATGTCACAAGGAAGGGTAAAGAGAGTTGACTTCTGGAACTTTTAAGGAAGGCCAGACTGGAAGTGAAAAGACTTAGAAATCCAGTTTAGGTTTCTAGATTCTTCCTAAGAGGATTCTTCTCTTCCTAAAAGAATCTTGGGAAGACAACCTTTAAACGAAAGGAATAAAGTTCAAATGGTAGCATCTTGGGCATTGTGGAGAGACCTTTTAGTGGAAAAGTGTAAAAATACAGAGGAAGCAACACCGACTCTGCAGGAACAAAATCTCTATCTCAGTTCAGGTGGGGTCAGAAGGGTGAACTTAAGAAAGATGGCAGAGGAGTAGGGGACCCTATTTCAACTGGTCCCCGGAATTGAGCTGGATATCTACCAGACCACTCTGAGCACCCATGAAATCAGCCTGAGATGTAAGAAGATCTGGATCTCTACAAACAGAATATTGCAGGCAGTTGGTTTTGAGGTAGGAAGCAGAGAGCCATGATTCTGTGGGCAGATATCGGAGGATAAACGGAGGCGGGAGGGTGCCTGGACGTGGGGATCCTACACCGCCGGTGAGTGACAGCCTCCTGTGCTGCGGACGGGGCACAGACTCGCAGACCAGTAGCGTCGGGAAAGGACTTTAGGGCAGCCCCCGGGGTGGAAAACCAGACTGGCAGGGTCGCGAGCAGGTGAACCGCAGCCACCCGGACAGAAACCCGGAGCGACGGTCACATGCACGCGAACTGCAGCCTCCAAGATGGAAACCCGGTGCGCTGGGGTCCCGTCAGTGAACTGCAACCCCCGGGGTGGAAACCCCGAGCGGCGGAGTCGCGGGTGCGTGAACTGGGAGCGGCTGGCGGTTTTAGAAGCACAAAGGACAGAGACGTGCCCCGACCTGGAGGCAGGACTGGGAGCGCTGCAGAGGGGTGCACAACCCAGGACGCTGCAGTTTATAGCAGCACGGACAGAAACGGAGACGGTGTGGCCTGGAGAGCTCACTGAAGAACAGACTGAGGTCTCTCTGCTCTGAGGCAGAGGGTTGGAAACGGTCTCTTCGGCTCTGACTCGCGGAAGAGACGCGGAAAGCCGCCGGGGAAAGGCGCCAGAGAACAAAAGCCCCAAAGACTGATTCCCACTGAGCCCATCCCCCACCACAGGGGCGCAGGGCAACTCCACCCAAACAGGGTTGCCTGAGTAACAGCGCGGCAGGCCCCTCCCACAGAAGACAGACTGGGAAAACAAGAGGCCAGCAACCCTAAGGTCCCAAGAAAACAGGTGCATCTTGCTTGGGTTCTGGTCAATAATTTGGACTCTATACATTCCCTCAAACACCCATCAACAGAATGACTAGGAGGAGAGCCCCCAAAACAGAAAAGACTCAGAGATTATGACTTCTGCTGCAGATTTACAAATGGATGCAGATATAACCAAGATGTCGGAGATGGAATTCAGGCTAGCAATTGTGAAGACAATGGCTAGAATGGAGAAATCAATTAATGGCAACAAAGAGTCTCTAAGGACAGAAATAAAAGGTGAATTGGCAGAACTTAAAAATGCTATCAATGAGATCCAATCCAATCTAGATAATCTAACAGCTAGGGTAACTGAGACAGAAGAGAGAATAAGCGATCTGGAAGACAGTGTAATAGATAAAAAGGGAAAAGAGGAGGCCAGGGAAAAACAACTCAGAATCCATGAAAATAGAATCAGAGAAATAAGTGACACCATGAGGTGTTCCAATGTCAGAATAATCGGAACCCCGGGGGGAGTGGAGAGAGAGAGGACTAGAAGATGTATTTGAGCAAATTGTAGCTGAGAACTTCCCTAATCTGGGGAATGAAACAAACATTCGAGTCCTAGAGGCAGAGAGGACCCCTCCTAAGATCAAGGAAAACAGGCCAACACCCCGGCATGTAATAGTAAAACTTGCAAATCTTAGAACCAAGGAAACCATCTTAAGGGCAGTTAGGGGGAAGAGATTCCTTACGTGCAGAGGGAGGGACATCAGAATAACGTCAGACCTATCCACAGAGACCTGGCAAGCCAGAAAGGCCTGGCAAGACATATTCAGGGTACTAAATGAGAAGAACATACACCCAAGAATACTTTAGCTGGCAAGGCTTTCATTTAGAATGGATGGAGAGCTGCAGAGCTTCCACGACCGGCAGAAACTGAAAGAATATGTGACCACTAAGCTGGCCCTGCAAGAAATATTGAGGGGGGTTCTATAAAAGGAGAAAGACCTCAAGAGTGATCTACAACAGAAATTTATAGGGACAATCTATAAAAACAACGTCTTCACAGGCAACATGATGACAATTAATTCATATCTTTCAATAATCACTCTCAACGTGAATGGCCTAAACACTCCCATGAAAAGGCACAGGGTTGCAGATTGGATAAAAAGACAGGACCCATCCATATGCTGTCTACAAGAGACTCATTTTGAACCTAAAGATACATCCAGACTGAAAGTGAAGGGATGGAGATCTATCTTCCATGCCAGCAGACCTCAAAAGAAAGCTGGGCTAGCAATTCTTATATCAGACAAATTAGATTTTAAACTAAAGTCTGTAATAAGAGACACAGAAGGACATGATATCATTCTTTTTTTTTTAAGATTTTATTTATTTATTTGACAGAGAGAGATATAGCGAGAGCAGGAACACAAGCAGGGGGAGTGGAAGAGGGAGAAGCAGGCTTCCTGCCGAGCAGGGAGCCCGATGTGGGACTCGATCCCAAGACCCTGGGATCATGACCTGAGCCAAAGGCAGACACTTAACGACTGAGCCACCCAGTTGCCAGGACACTATATCATTCTTAAAGGGTCTATCCAACAAGAAGATCTAACAATTGTAAATATCTATGCCCCCAACATGGGAGCAGCCATCTACATAAGCCAACTGTTAACCAAAATAAAGAGGCATATTGATAACAATACGTTAATTGTAGGAGACCTCAATACTCCACTCTCAGCAATGGACAGATCATCTAAGCAGAAAATCAACAAGGAAACAAGAGCTTTGAATGATACATTGGACCAGATGGACCTCATAGATATTTACAGAACATTCCACCCTAAAACAACAGAATACTCATTCTTCTCAAGCGCACAAGGAACTTTCTCCAGAATAGACCACATACTGGGTCACAAATCAGGTCTCAACCGATACCAAAAGATTGAGATTATTCCCTGCATATTCTCAGACCACAATGCTCTAAAACTGGAACTCAATCACAAGAAAAAAATTGGCAGAAATTCAAACACTTGGAAGCTAAAGACCACTCTGCTCAAGAATGTTTGGGTCAACCAAGAAATCAAAGAACTTAAACAATTCATGGAAATCAATGAGAATGAAAACACATCGGTCCAAAACCTATGGGATACTGCAAAAGCGGTCCTAAGGGGGAAATACATAACCATCCAAGGCTCACTCAAAAAAATAGAAAAATCCCGAATTCACCAACTAACTCTATACCTTAAAGAACTAGACAAAAAGCAAAAAACGATGCCTAAGCCATGCACTAGAAGAGAAATAGTTAAAATTAGAGCAGAAATCAATGAATTAGAAACCAGAAATACAGTAGATCAGATCAATGAAACTAGAAGTTGGTTCTTTGAAAGAATTAATAAGATTGATAAACCACTGGCCAGAGTTATCCAACAGAAGAAAGGACCCAAATTAATAAAATTATGAATGAAAGGGGAGAGATCACGACTAACACCAAGGAAATAGAAACAATTATCAGAAATTATTATCAACAACTATATGCCAATAAACTGAGCAATCTGGATGAAATGGAGGCCTTCCTGGAAACCTATAAGCTGCCAAGACTGAAACAGGAAGAAATTGACAACCTGAATAGGCCAATAACCAGTAAAGAGATTGAAGCAGTGATCAAAAACCTCCCAAAAAACAAGAGTCCAGGGCCTGATGGATTCCCTGGGGAATTCGACCAAACATTCAAAGAAGAAATAATACCTATTCTACTGAAGCTGTTTCAAAAAATAGAAACAGAAGGAAAACTTCCAAACTCATTCTATGAGGCCAGCATTACCTTAATCCCCAAACCAGGCAAAGACCCCATCAAAAAGGAGAATTTCAGACCGATATCCCTGATGAATATGGATTCCAAAATCCTCCACAAAATCCTAGCTAATAGGATCCAACAATACATTAAAAGGATCATCCACCACGACCAAGTGGGATTTATCCCTGGGATGCAAGGGTGGTTCAACATTCGCAAATCAATCAATGTGATAGAACACATTAATAAGAGGAGGGAGAAGAACGATATGGTCCTCTCAATTGATGCAGAAAAAGCATTTGACAAAATACAACATCCTTTCCTGATTAAAACTCTCCAGAGTATAGGGATAGAGGGAATATTCCTCAAGCTCATAAAATCCATCTATGAAAAACCCACAGCGAATATCATCCTCAGTGGGGAAAAGCTGAGAGCCTTTCCCTTAAGATCAGGAACACGTCAAGGGTGCCCACTCTCACCACTGTTGTTCAACATAGTACTAGAAGTCCTAGCAACAGCAATCAGACAACAAAAAGAAATAAAAGGTATTCAAATTGGCAAAGAAGAAGTCACACTCTCTCTTTTCACAGACGACATGATACTTTATGTGGAAAACCCAAAAGACTCCACCCCCAAATTACTAGAACTCATCCAGCAATTCAGTAATGTGGCAGGATACAAAATCAATGCACAGAAATCAGTTGCTTTCTTATACACTAACAATGCAACCGTAGAAAGAGAAATTAAAGAAACGATTCCATTTACAATAGCACCAAAAACCATAAGATACCTCGGAATAAACCTAACCAAAGAGGTAAAGGATCTATACTCTAGGAACTACAAAACACTCATGAAAGAAATTGAAGAAGACACAAAAAGATGGAAAAATATTCCATGCTCATGGATCGGAAGAATAAACATTGTTAAAATGTCTATGCTACCCAGAGCAATCTATACCTTCAATGCCATCCCTATCAAAATTCCAATGACATTTTTCAAAGTGCTGGAACAAACAATCCTAAGATTTGTATGGAATCAGAAAAGACCCCGAATCGCCAAGGAAATGTTGAAAAAGAAAAATAAAGCTGGGGGCTCACGTTGCCCAATTTCAAGCTATATTACAAAGCAGTGATCACCAAGACAGCATGGTACTGGCACAAAAACAGACATACAGACCAATGGAAGAGAATAGAGAGCTCAGATATGGACCCTCAACTCTATGGTCAAATAGTCTTTGACAAAGCAGGAAAAAACGTGCAATGGAAAAGAGTCTCTTCAATAAATGGGGCTGGGAAAATTGGACAGCCACATGCAGAAGAATGAAACTCGACCATTCTCTAACACCATTCACAAAGATAAACTCAAAGTGGATGAAAGACCTCAATGTGAGACAGGAATCCATCAAAATCCTAGAGGAGAACATAGGCAGTAACCTCTTTGACATTGGCCACAGCAACTTCTTTCAAGATACATCTCCAAAAACTAGTGAAACAAAAGCAAAAATGAACTTTTGGGACTTAAGATAAAACGCTTCTGCACAGCAAAGGAAACAGTCAACCAAACAAAGAGGCAACCCACAGAATGGGAGAAGATATTTGCAAATGACACTATAGATAAAGGGCTGGTATCCAAAATCTATAAAGAACTTCTCAAACTCAACACCCAAAAAACAAATAATCAAGTCAAAAAGTGGGCAGAAGAGATGAACAGACACTTCTCTGAAGACATACAAATGGCTAACAGACACATGAAAAAATGTTCATCATTAGCCATCAGGGAAATCCAAATCAAAACCACACTGAGATACCCCCTTACACCAGTTAAAATGGCAAAAATGGACAGGGAAAGAAACAACAAATGTTGGAGACATTGTGGAGAAAGGGGAACCCTCTTACACTGTTGGTGGGAATGCAAGTTGGTACAGCCACTTTGGAAAACAGTGTGGACGTTCCTCAAAAATTTAAAAATAGAGCTACCCTATGACCCAGCAATTGCACTCCTGGGTATTTACCCCAAAGACACAGATGTAGTGAAAAGAAGGGCCATATGCACCCCAATGTTCATAGCAGCAATGTCCGCAATAGCCAAACTGTGGAAAGAGCCGAGATGCCCTTCAACAGATGAATGGATAAAGAAGATGTGGTCCATATATACAATGGAATATTACTCAGCCATCAGAAAAGATGAATACCCAACTTTTACATCAACATGGATGGGACTGGAGGAGATTATGCTAAGTGAAACAAGTCAAGCAGAGAAAGTCAATTATCATATGGTTTCACTTATTTGTGGAACATAAGGAATAACATGGAGGACATTAGGAGAAGGAAGGGAAAAATGGGCAGGGGGAATTGAAGGGAGAGATGAACCATGAGAGACTATGGACCTGAGAAACAAACAGGGTTTTAGAGGGGAGAGGGGAGGGGGGATTGGTTAGCCCGTTGATGGGTATTAAGGAGGGCACGTACTGCATGGAGCACTGGGTGTTATACGAAAACAATGGATCGTGGATCACTACATCAAAAACTAATGATGTATGGTGACTAACATAACATAATAAAATTAAAAACTACAAAAAAAATAAAAAAAAGAATGGTGAACGTAAGATGGGTATGGAAAGGGATAACAAGAACAGACCTTCAAATCACCCCACTGTGCAGTGAGGGGAGAGCACCTGTGAAGTTCCCCAATTTGTGCATCTCATGCTTTTCTTTCATGGACTGGTATGGTTGGGACCCTGCCTTTCACCTTGAGTCCAGCAACCTTGGGGCTCAGACACCTTCAGGGTCTGGGACTAGGTAGGTCTCAGTGGGGGGGTCCCAGACCAAGAACCTCAATAGCACCTGGGAACCTGTTGGAAATGAAACTTTTCAGGCTTCACCGCAAATCCTAATTTCACCTAAATCAGTAATTCGGCAGGGGAATGGGGAGTGGTGACCAGCAATCTGTCCTCTAGAAAGACCTGCAACTGATTCTGATGCCTGCTCAAGTTTGAGAACCACTGCTTCACACAAAATTGATGATTCACTAAAAGAGTTTGTCAAGTTGAGTCATACAGAGTCATGGAAACTGTTTATCACATGACTTTGACCCGCAGCTTTCTGAAGGGGCCCCTGTGACGTGCAGATGGAAAGAAGAAATATCAAGTGGGAGAGAAACCACTTCAGTCCCAGAGCTCGAGTCGCTCTTGTGTCAGTCAGAAGTAAGACACCTGGGATGACCACAAGACCTTAGCACTTGGCTCACTCAAACACTTATCAATTATTTTCCTTCCCAATCCTTTTTCTGACCAAATCTTCACCCACTATAAATATAGTCTTAAAAATGACATTGGTCCCTTTAAGATTTATACACTAGGAGGAAGTAGGGGTGGAGGAAGATGAGAGCAAGGAAGTTCTTATTTCAGGAGGGCCTACGTTAAGCCAAAGTCAAAAGCTGGCTTTCAGAGGTGACTTTATGAAGCGGCTCCATAATTTTATTTTCTTTCTCCTTCCCTTTTATTATCTAATAGCTAGAAGCACAACGCTATCTCAAGAGCGATGGCAATTACTCTAAAGCACTTGTGGTTCTTTGCTCATGGGCCAAATTTACTAATGTCAAGACATATGTCAATATGTTTCCTTTACTAACCTCAATTTTAAAGGATTAGGATGTAATGATAAACTAGTTTTTTTAAGATTTTATTATTTTTCAGAGAGAGAGAGCACAAGCAGAGGGAGTGGCAGGCAGAGGGAGAAGAAGGCTCCCTGCTGAACAAGGAGCCAGATACGGGACTCGATCCCAGGACCCTGGGATCATGACCTGACCCGAAGGCAAACGCTTAACTGCCTGAGCCACCCAGGCATCCTAATAAACTAGTTTTGAAAAGGAATCTTCATGTGAAGCTTAAATAATGCCATTGTAGAATGTAGCTTTCTGGCAGTCTAGCTAGATTCAAGGATTCTGGAAGAATGGATGTTTGGAATGTCTTTCTCATCCTCTAAGGTTTCTATAATCTGTGTGGGCACTGGCTGTAGGGCTCCTTTCCCTGTTCTCAGTGAAGTCCAAGTTTCTTGTAGCTCTAGAGAGAATATTTGAGTCCGAGGACTCTGGCAAAGGTCTGAAGTGCAAGCAGCAGACACAGAAAAGGGGTCCATCTGATAAGGACATAGTTGGCTAACTTGGTATTTTGGTAATGATAATTGGGTCTCCAGTTCACTGTCAGTTTTTCCTGACTCTGTTGGAGTTGGACTCTGTCCAAAAGCACATTAGTTATAGGGCAGCTAATGCCCACTGAGCACTTTTTATCAATGTCACTCCAAAATAAACTTTCTTTTAAAAAACTACAGTCTAGATTTTTTTCTTGTCTCCCCCCTTTTTTTAAGTATGAAAGCTCAAGCATAAGCTAGTTGTAGATTTTTTTAAAGGTTTACCAAAAAATAATAAAACAGAAAACTTCTTTTGCATTCCATAAAATTGACAGAATGGCATTTGGCTGGAAGAGCAGAACGAAAATGGTCTCCATGAGACAGGGGCCAGTGTGGGCAATACAGTGCTGAGGACCATCTCTCCTTTCTCCCAGAAGATCAGTGAGTTATGTAACTTGCTAGATGACGCAGTTGCTGAGTAGTCAAATCCGACCTGTTTTGTAGAAAACACAGTGCAAACTGTCAACCATCATACAGTGACTTGGGGAGCATGGAGTGACGTTCTTCTGGGAAGTTTGGAGAGGGAAAGAGAAGGTGCACCAAGTGTCCATGGTGCCCAAAGGGACAAAGGTTAGGAGATGGTAAGACTCTCTACTGAGTCCAGGTTATATTGGTGTGATTACTGCAAGGAAAGAGCTTTTGGCAAGGGGACCACTTGAGAACTTCAGGGACCATGCGGAGACATGGAGACAGAAGCCAGCAAGCTTGGAAGTCTGGAGCTGAGCAGGACGTAGATATGGCTGATCATGAGGAAGCACAGGAGATGGGGGATTTATGAATGATGGGGTCCTTTGGACTACAGCACCCTTTCTCCTATAAGTACCTTGGAGAAAGGACAGGCTGTTCTAGTGCCCCTCCCCAGCCTCCACACTAATGTCCAAAGCCTGCCCTCCCAGGCTACTGCATCACTTCACTATCCAGTCTTACCTTGATTCTTCTGCCTCCAAACTTTCCTGTCCTTCACCTCACCTTTTAGGTCCTATTTTAATATATGGTGTCTTTGTTCACTGCTGGGACCAGACCAGGGCCTTCAGCCCTTCACACACCTCAAGATGTCTCTTCACTGAGGGATCAGACCAATCTCTGTTGCTTTGTACACCTAAGATACCCGAGATGAAGGGCCACACTACCTCTTCATTAAGTTCATTGTAATTACTACCTTACAATTTCTGCCACCAGAAGGACAATTTACTTTTGTAGGTCAGTCCTTTCTTTTTTTTAAGATTTAATTTTTTAAATTTATTTGAGAGAGAGAGGGAGAGAGAGTACAAGCGGGGTGGAGGAGCAGAGGGAAGAGGAAGGAATCTCAAGCTGATTCTGCACAGAGCATGGAACACCATTAGGCTCCAGCCCAAGACCCTGAGATCATGTAGGTCAGTAGTCACTGATTTTATTTTTATAAATATCAATTTCCACCTAAAATGTAGTAGTTCATCCCTTTATTACATGCTTTTTGTTTCTCACAGATACTTACTGCATTGTCTCCTCTTACAATGAACCCATCCATTCTCCACATGCTTTCCCAAACACTCACTCCATTGTCAGTCTCCTCCATTCTACACTTTCTTGGAAGCTCTGTCCCCAAACATTCCAGTGCCCTCCAAGCCCGGTGTGGTCTGTGCTCTCAAAGAGATGACAATGCAACAGGGCAGTCCACTTTTTCCTCTCACCATCATGACCCCCAGGGCATTTCATCCTCATTCCTTCCATACTTGAGGCTGGTCCTTCACCTCTTTTTCTCCCTCTGGAATCCTGCTGCGTTGACATCGCTTCCTCAATAGCTTCCACACCCTTTAAATGTTCCCATCCTTAGCCTGTGAATCTGGCCAGTTTTTCTCATGACCACCACCAAAACCACGCTTGGGTGGCTTCTCCCTAAGGTTACTGACTTTTTTTTTTCTCAAACTTGGTCTTCACTTCTCAGCTTCTGCTCACATCTTCGTTCTGTGGTATCTTGGTATAATCAAGCTCTCAATCCCTCATAACTTCATGGAAACCGTTCTTGCTAAGGTCACAAATAATCTCCTAATGGTAAAGTTCAATAAATTCTCCAGTCCCTATGGTCTACCCTGCTTTATTTGGTCTGTTGGTCACTCTTCTTTTCTGAAAACTGACACCATAGAATCACATGTTATCATACAATTTATTGTTCCCTTGTGGTCTCTTCTTTCATAATCTTAGGCCTTAGGGACTCCAAGGCCTGTTATAACTGTGCATCGTGCAGTCATAAATGGTGTTGGTTTAGAAATACATAACATATATTATAATATGTAAATGGTGTGGGTCTCTCCCTGCCATTTCCCATGAGGCTTGTGGGCTTGCTCTTGTCCTGTATTCCTGACCAAGCCTGGCAGTGTGGGCCTTCTGTTGGGAAAAGAAGGAAAGCTGAAAGGAAATGAGATGGAACAAGAGAATGATCCATGTAAATGACCCTCTTGTTCTAACTTCAGTTCTCTCTCAAGATGTTCAGGAGAACAAAACATATTCCTTTGCACTTGCAAAGATTTTAGTAAAATTCTCAAAATAGTGTTCATTCTACAGATACTATAATCCCTTGAGGCAAAAAGCTCCCTGTGTGACCCAGGACAGTATAAAAATATTTCCTGGAACGCATTTTGAGGGGGAGTGGTAGAAACAAAAGTTCTGGGACTAGCCAGTCCTTCCCTATATCCTCCCCATGAGTTCCATTCTGTCCTTCTTTTCCAGCCAGAAGAACCCTCCAGAGGTATTGTTGCAATATCTCAGTTACCCAAACATCTGTCACAGATCTTGTATTTCATGAGGCCCATCTTATAATGGCTCTGTCTCTTCTGCCTCCAACAGGCTTGTATATGCAAAGTCACATCAAACATAATTCTCATCACATGCAGGGATTCTCAAAGACTGCCTTGGGAGGAGAAAAAACTGTTGGTTGTTTATATATATATAGAGAGAGATGAAGCATAATTTGAAAAACTAACTCATTCTAACAGAATTGAGCAATCTGTACATTCACTGTGCATACAAAGATTTATATTTGTACAGGAACTTCCTGGAAATACTTTAACCAATGGTATTGCTTCTGATAGCTTAAGTGATGAAGGACAAAGATGAAAAATATAGGAAAAACTTTTATGGAATGCAGTTGTACCTTGAAAGTAGATAACTCTTTGACATTTCACAAATCATGACTGTCTCTGTTTACAGACACAAGATCCTGTTCTTGTGCCTGGTGCTTCCAAGCTTGCCGCTCCTAGCTATGATTTTCTATCTCCCTCATATTCATGTCCCTCTTATCCCAGTAGGACAGGAGACACTAGCAGGACAGGAGAAAAGCCAGGAACTCAAGACTTTTGACATTTTCTGTGGCTTTCCCTCTCCTACCCCTCTGGGCTCCTTGTCTGTTGTCTCTCTACTGCCTTCTGCAGAGTGTTTTTTTTAATATCCTTCATCTCTTTACAAATTAACACAAAAATTCTGCTGACAAGCCTTACCTATTCTGAGAATTAAATCCCAAGGCTGAGCTGTGACAATGTAAATGAACAAGATTTGTAAAAACTGATGAGTGATGCTTTAAATGTCTCAAAGAAGCAAGTGGCCAAGTCCTCCTTAAAGACTTCTGTAGGACAAAGTAGATGGTGAGTAGTTGCTTTCAATAGTATTTGTGTGCATGTGCAGTGCTGGTGGGGAAGCTATCTTTGAAGAGTAATTACAGAGCAAAAAAGTGGGAGACACTTAGGAACTAATACACCAACAAGAGCAATTTAAGGATGAATAAAACAGAGCTGAAGGTTAGAACACTTGTTCAAGGTTATGTGTCAACTGTAACTTATGTCTCCTGACTCTGAACCTAGCACTCTTTCTTATTTCATAAGGCAGTGGGGTACAGAATATGTAAGAATGATCAGGCACTGATCAGAAAGATTAACTTAGCTCACTGTGGAAAGAAATATTAGGTGTCAACATTAAGTCTACATCTATCTGGTCTATTTGCTGTCATTTGCTGTTCTCCCTGACAGTTTTCTGATGGCATCACCTCCATTTCCTCTCTCTCCCAAAGGTTAAACTTACTATAAGATGTTCATATTATTTAAAGATAAATTTAACCTTTATTCTAAGCAAATGAATAGATGAGCCGAAGGCAGCCGCTTAACCAACTGAGCCACCCAGGCACCCCATGAAAATGTGAGAAAACTCTTAAGCTACATATTATAATTGCAAAGAGCAGTTAAAATCCACTTAGTCATTTCCACTTCTGGGTAATATGGAGTACACAGTTTTCTCTCTTCCTCTCAGTAATATAAGCAAGTACACTGGCTTTACTTATAAAACCCATATAAGAAGTTTCTAAAAGGAAGAGAGCCTATGTGTGGCCAACTAGGAAACTCAGGACTGGAGAAACAAAACGGCAGTGAATTCCCTGCATTTTCTTTTTGCTTTCTATATCCCACACTTGGACAAGCCATCAACCTGGAAATGTCAATGAGCACAGACCACAAACACCCCCCCCCAGAATAGCTTACTCTCCTTATCAAAGGACAAGGAAAGCGAAATCTTGGCAAGACAGTAAAGTTTTGATAATAAGTGCTCAACTCTAGCTAAACACAACAGAAAAACTGTAGCCCTAGTTCTTGTCAGAGGCTGAGTGGGCAGTTTAGGTTTTTATTCTCTCCTAGTAATAGTAATGGGCTTTGACATCCCCACTGGATAGTGTCAGAGAAGGCCAAGTGGGGAGCTAAGATTTGCTTTCCTACCCAGGCAGTAATGAGCACCACCGAGGCCGTGGTGGCCACATGGGGAGTAGTAACAAGGCATCCCTTCCCTGCCCAGCCAAGATGGCATCAACTGGGAGGCCTAAGAGGGAGGCTGAACTCCTACCTCCACCCAGCACTAACAAGGAAGGAGGCCCGTTCCATCTTCCCTCTCCATGTCAATGAAAGCAGAATGGTAATGATGAGCAAGTGCCCCTCCTTACACACTAGCATGATGTCAAAGAGTTTTGTTAGAACCAGGAGATTTAAATAAGATCCAGAGTTTCATAATATAATAGCCAAAAATACAAAATTTAATTAAAAAATTACTTGTCATATCAAGAACCAGGAAAATATCAACTTGAATGAGAAAAGACAATCAACAGACAACAACAGTAAGATGACACAGATATTAAATTATCTGACAAGCCATTTATCAGTCACCACAAAAATAATTCAATGCCTGAAAATTCCCCAATTTGGGGGATACAGATTCAGGAAACTGAGTAGCCCCAATTAGGATAATCCTAAAGAATCCTTACCTAGACACATCATAATCAATCTTCTAAAAACCTTCAAAGAACTCTTGAAAGCATCAAGAGATAAATGACATCTTATTTACTGAATAAAAACAATTTGAATGAAAACAGATTTCTCATGGGAGGCTCTAAGGAAGTGGCACATCACTTTCCAAGTGCTGAAAAAGAACCCCCAACCCAGAAGTCCACATCCAGTCAACATATCCAGGAATGAATGGGGAATCCAGACACTCTTAAAGTAGGAAAATGAAGGAAATATACTGCCAGCAGACCTACCCTAAAAGAGTGGCTAAATGAAGTTCCTGAAACGGAAAAGGAATTAACAGAAGAAATGTTGGAATATCTGGAAGAAACAAGAATAAAGAAAAGAGTAAAATTATGGTAAATACAACAAATTTGCTTTCTACTCTTGAGTTTTGTGTATTACATTTAATGGTTGAAGCAAAAAATATAATGCTACATGACGTGATTCTCTATATGTGTATAGGAAATACTTAAGAAAATTCTATTCAGGAGAGGATGGGGAGAAGTAGAGTTTCTATACTTCATTCCAACTGGTAAAATGATGACCCCAGTAGATTTTGATATCATGTTTTATTCTGCAATATCTAGAGCAATCAATAAAAAACTATACAAAGAGATACATTCAAAAACACTATAGATAGAAACTCCAGGGTAGATCAGTCAGTTAAGTGTCCAAACCTTGATTTCGGCTCAGGTCATGATCTTAAGATTGTGAGATCTAGCTTGGTGTTGAGATCCACGATAGGTGTGGAGCCTGCTTAAGAATGTCTCCTTCACTCTCTGCCCCTCCCACCCTCTCTAAAAAAAAAATTCATTTCAGCCTCCACACCCAGCATGGCCGGACTGGGGGCCTGACTGGGGGCCAGACTTGGGGCTCAATCTCATGACCCTGAAATTGTGACCTGAGCTGAAATCGAGAGTTGGAGGCTTAACTGACTGAGGCACCCAGGTGGCCCTCAAAATGAATTCTTAAAACAAAGTAACTCACAGGAAGGCAGGAAAAAGAAAAAAGAGAAATGAAAAAAGGAACAAACAGAATACAAAAAATAAAGTGGGGGACTTAAACCTGAAGATATCAATAATTCCCTTAAAAGTAAATGTTCTAAATGTATCAATTACAGGACAGATTAGGCAAGTAGATAAAAAGACATGACCCAACTATGAGCTCTCTATAAGAAATTTTTTTCAAAAATAATAATATGGCAAAAGGATTGAAAAATCTATACCATGCAAACATTAATGAAATGAAAGCAAGAGTAGCTTCTTATATCAGAAAAAGTAGACTTTAGGGCAAAAAAAACTTAGCAGGGACATTACATGATGATAAATTGGTCAGCTTATCAAGAAGACATTGCAATCTAAGTGTGTAGGTCCAAAGAAGAGAGCTGAAAAATGTGTGGAAAAAAATGGAAAGAACTGAAAGGAGAAATAGAGAAATGCACAAATACAGTTGGAGATTTCAGCACTCAGCTCTCAACAGCTGACAGAACAACCAGACAGAAAAGTATACCAGCTAGACCACAGTAGCACAGTCTATCAATGGGAATAGACAATTATAGAATAGTTCACTCAACAACAACAGAATACACATTTTTAAGTGCCCATGGAACACACACCAAGATAGACCACACTCTGAGTCATAAAATTGACCTCAACAAATTTTTAAAAATTGAAATAATCCAAACAGTGTTCTTCAACCACAATGGGATTAAACTAAAAATCAAAACAAGAAACTAAAATGAAAGTCTCTAAACACTTGTAAACTAAACAAACATGCCTAAAAAAAAAAAAAATCCACATTTAAAAAAGGAAGTCCCAAGGCAAAAATAAAGAGAAAAACATATACAGTACACACACACATACACAAGCACACACTCAAACACACTCACACTCACACACAAGCAGTGCTAAAAAGGAAACTTATAGAACATAAACTTTATATTATAAAAGAGGAAAAGTCTTAAATGAATCATCTAAGCCCCCACTATAAGTACTTAAAACCCAAAAGGAACAAACTCAACACAAAACAAGCAGGAGGAATGAAATAATAAAGAAAAGAGCAGAAACATCTATGAAATTGGAAAGAAGAAACAACAGAGGAAAAGACTTAAAAAGCTGTTTAAGATTATTGGAATTGACAGATCTCTAGCAAGAATAACAAAGGAAAAGAGTACTCAAGTTACCAGTATCAGGAACTAAAGAGCAGCTACCTGCAGGCATCAGGGGATGCTGTGAAAATACTACGAAGAGCTCACACACGAAAACTTAGCAAGTTAGTTGAAACAGACCAATTCCTTATAAATCATAAACAAATAGAATTTATTCAATATAAAAGATATAATTTGAATAGCCCTATCATCATAAAATAAGTAGATTTTGTAAGTAAAAACTGAAAAAGAACTCTCCAGGCACAGTTTTACTGGAAAACTCTAACAAACATTTAAAGAATTAATATCAATTCTATACAATCTCTTCCAGAAAATAAAAGAGGAGGAAACACTTCTCAATTCTTGTAAGAAGCCAATATTACCTTGACACTAACCAGACAAAGACAGTACTTTTAAAAAAACTAATAATCAGAATCCCTCATGAATATGGATACAAAATTTCCTAACAAAATTGTCAGCAAATAGAACTCACCAATATATAAAAAGCTAACCTCAAAAGGTACTATATGATTTCGTTTTCAGAAAGACTTCTTTTCAAGTCTTAATATTAGCTGCTATTCCTTCCCCTTAATTAATTAGAACTCTGCACCAAGGTACCAGTGAAGACATAATTTTATCTGTAGCTCACAATGTCCACGTTTTTCCTTTCTCTCTTTGGTCTCTGCTTCATCATCTGGGAAGCTGAAACCAGAAAGACGATGGAGAAGAAGGTGGTCTCGGTAGTATCAGGCCTGGATGCGGTGGCGTCTGTAGCATTTTTCCCAGAGGTCTTCCAGATCTCAAGCCAGATTTCACATGGCTGGGTCTGGTGTCTCAGCTTTGTGTTTAAAAGGTGAAGAAAAGCTCACATTGCTGGCTGTACAGCAGGTATTGGGAACCCAAAGTGCCAAAGCTGCAGAATGGATATGGACTCAAGGCAGACAGGGAACAAGGAACACCAGGTGCAAAGCAAAACCGAATTACTTCTGTAATCAATCTTATCAGGGCCCTAATTGCTCTAAGGACGAAATACTGAAAATGGCAGGCTCCTGGAAGGTGATCTAATTTATTCCTAACAGCCACCCCTGAACCATTTATATGTATCCAGCATGATACGAGTTAACAGAGTGATTGCACAGTTAAGAATGCACTTGAGTCTTCCAACCTTTTTGCACGAAGTAACCAGTGTAGAGTTATAGCCTAGGTAAGTGGCCAAGGCCAGGGCTGATTACACAAGGAAGCTGTTTCTGAGGATTTGGGACAGCAAAAACAAAGATTTCCCCCCACATCGACCCCTGCATGCATTTTTTTTATTAAACTGTGCCCAGTGATTTGTGCCTCAGAAATACTTAGCTTTCTTTCTTCTTTTTTTCTTTTTTTTCTTTTGTTTTTGTAGTTTTAGAGTCAATAGAAAGCAGGGAAAGTTGAGAGGAAAAATGCTTTAGTACAAAGCCTGGAGCTGGGTGGGCAGAAGTAAAATAGTTCCACGCGATTCCTGAGTGCTCCAGGCAGCTCCACTTAATTCTAGGGAGTCCAAAGACACAGGGCTTGTCCTACACCCAACATTTACTGCTCAGCAGTCTTCTGAATAATCACAAAAGTCAGGGGCAGAGGCGGGGTGGTTGGTTAAAAACCAAAGTCCTACAATTCCTTTGAGTAGGAAAAAATATTTAATAGTCATAATGCTATAAAGAGAAATTCCAAGTTCCTATTCAATTGCACACCTAGGAAGTTATCACTCAATAAAAAGCATGCCAACTATATATTAGGTGTTATGCTGCAGCCATTTCAAATTCTCACTAAAATATTTCCTTTGGAATTAATAGGTCATAATTAAAAATTCAAAATTGTGAATGGATAACTCACAGTTGAAAAATTGAAAGCATACAGGGAAATATCTTCTTGACACTCAGTTTCCTGCCCCAGAAGACCCTAGCATTAACAGTATCTTTTGTATAGTGTGGAAGAGTGGAAGCAAATATATAACATTCTTAAACTTTTTTTTTACTAAATGAAAGTTATTTTACAAATGACATGGTGACCACCACTCTTATATTTTAACTCTCTACTTCATGTAGCTTCAAGATTCCAAAGGATTTAAAGGAATTCCTCCATCTCTCATGACTATGTAGTATTTCATTGTATGGGTGCACCATGTTTAACCAGTACACAACACATGGAATTGTTTTTAAATTTTTGCTATTGTAAATAATACTGCAGTTCCCTCTTACATGGTTCATTTTGGAACATATATATCTTAAAGGTAAGTTCTCAGAAGTAGAACTACATTTGTGTGTTTGAAATTGTGATAGACATTGCCAAGTTTCTTCCCTTGCCAAGTATGAGTTGATATCCAGCTTTCCATCTTTGCTGATCCTTAGCATCCCAGAATGCTTTTGTTTGGAGTTAGTCCGTGAAAAACTTTATCATACAATCCAACGCATCGTGGCGTATTTCGTCACTCATCTAAGAATCCTCGTGTACTCAAGAGTAGTCCATAGGAGACTGAGCAGAATGGCTAAATCAAAAGAATAAATACGGGAGATAGCTCCAGTCTTTGGACAGACCTGGAAGCACTGCAGGTGATAGTCTAACTAAAACTTACTATACTCTCAACCCGACGACCTAAATACTTGTAGTAATGCTTCAATAGAGACATAAGCACGAGTCTTAAACATATCTCGAAATTTGCATTAATTTTACTTCAAATCTGGCTGCTTTCAAAATTCATTCACAAAAGGCAGTGGATTCCAGCTCCCTCCTCTCAAAAGGTAAATGTGCTTCACTGTTATTTTGTTTGCAAAAGGTAATGGATTTGTTTAACTGAAACACTCAGTTGGTATATGGCTGCTCCAACACCAGGCACAGTCCTAATATCAGTATTTTTAAAATCCTCTCAAATTTGGGATGATGAACTTCAACACACTTATCTTAAGGCCAAAAATCTTAAGCAGATATTCCTGACTTTTAGTTCATCTGTTTTCATCTGAAACAAGGATGTTGCGGCAACAACTATAGCAATAACTGTGTCAGCTTGTCCTTTCAGAGAGATGTTGTTCTTTTTATACTGAAAAGATCAGGAGCTCTATAACAAATGCCAGATCTTATCCAGAGGCATTCACATTTTTGGGTGTAACAGTAGCTTGCTAGTGAATCCACAAACAAGTGCAATAACATTTTCATTGCAGGAGTGACATCTTCTAAGTTTTCTGTTTGTGTATGCCTTTACTGCAGGGATAATTTTGTTTTGAACTCATTTGGTATAGCTTATATATCTTCAACATCATTCATCAGTCGTTTTTCTAAGAAACTGATTGTGGGGTATAAACTTTGATAAGCTTGTACTTCCTCATGCACTATGGACATAAACCTGCTGCATTGCAAGGATGTGAGCAAGTCTATTGTCTCTTCAGATGTCCCAAGGCTGGGGACAAGCAGTATAGATGGTGTTGCCTTAGCTCTGACCCCATGTACTGATTCCTCCAGGGGAGTTTGTCATGATCTGTCACTCAAGTGCTAAACAATGGGGCTAGGCACGCAATCTTGAAATAATCTCTTAGGCTGACTGGCCAACTCCTTTTCATGTGGGACAGTGTCAGAGGTAGTAATAAATCTAAATCCTCCAGTGAAAATATTGTTTATTTTTTAGTCACTTAAGTTTTATTTTGTTTTTCAGGTAGCCTGTCCATCCCTTCCCCCAAGATGCCTGGCTCCCCTGTCTGGAAGCAAATATTACCAATTTCTTAGTGAATCCTTCCAGAAACATCCTACGCATATACAAGCAAGCACATCCCTAACCCAAAGCATATGCCATAGTACTGTAGTATTCTTTATTAATTTCCCTAGTTTCTGTGATTCATATACTCTGGAGCAGGCAGGCGATAGCCAACAGGATTATAACATGTCTTTCAAAATTTTCTCTGAGAAAGAGTCCTTTGCTCCTTCCTGGGATTTTGGCATTTCCCTGTATTATCAAAAAAAACCTTCTTCTTGTTGATATCTCCTGGGGAGAATTAAAGCACGTTTATTATGAAACTCTTAATCATACACAAATATAGAAAGTTTCAGTCATTATCAACCTGTATTCCATCTTGTTTCTGTTATCCCTTACTGGATTATTTTAAAGCAAATCCCATACCCTAATTCATCCTGGGAAGAATTTTTCTAAAATGAATAAGAATACCCATTTCTGAGGGAATAATTTACTAATATCTTCCTCAAGGCTAGATAGAACCTTACGTGTGGCCATTCCCACAATACCTATCTTCCCTTCTCAGTGTGGTCACTATCATAACCTGTGTTGTTCAACAGCTCTGTGGAGCTTTTTATAGATAGAAAATCAAAAGGTGGGATGCCTGGGTGGCTCAGTCAGGCATCTTACTCTTGATTTCAGCTCAGGTGATGATCTCAGGGTTGTGAGATCAAGCCCCATGTTGGGCTCCATGATGGGCACGGAGCCTGCTCAAGATTTTCCTTCTTCCTCTCCCTTTTCTCCTCCTCCACTGACTCTCTTTAAAAAAGAAAGAAAGAAAAAAATAAAGAAAGCTAGAAGGAACCCCAAAAAAGGATTAGAAATTAAATGGTACAGAGGACCAAGAACCAGCTCACATAAAGGGTTCAAAGGAGATATCTTTTACCCCATACAGATTTTGGAGAAGGGTCCCCTTCTTGCCCATTTGTCCAAAATAAACAGGCTGGTCATATCACGTCTCCTAACCAATCATGCTTCTTCTCTTTCCAACTAATATAGCCACGTAGGAGATTTTCGGTATTTTTTTTTTTTAATGGACGACTGATCAGAGACATTGGTTCTTAGGAGTCCCTGGGAATCTTTCTATGGAGATACTAGGAATAGAAGAGGTAGGGAATAATAAACAGAAGCAGAATAGAGCTTAGATATTTACACACATACACACACAAACACACAGAAACTTGAATCTTGTAGACTCTTATAGGCAGACTAGAGGCAGGGTAGGAAGAAGTGATGCTTAAAGCTCTGGCTGGAATACAGAAATAACATGTTTGGCTAAATGCCAACATGGGTAGGATGGGTCAGGGGCCAACCTTCCAGCTTGAACTGAAGTGCTAACAACAATAGCACTAGAAACCAGCATACACATACAGTGCTTAAGCACTCACATGGATATTTACTAGAAGAGGTTTGCACTGGCTTAGTGAGACTTCACAAATAAGATACTTGTGCAGCAGAGTTTCTCCCTTTTTTGACTCCTGGGAAGGTATGCACCAGAATGGAAATTTGTTCTATCAGGAGCCTAAAATTTTCAAGAAATATATTAGGATAGGGTAAATCTTAGCCATCGAAAGCATAAGAAGTCACCTTAAGGGAAAGAAAAGAGTTTCTAGACTCTAGGTCATAGCTAAAAGAGAGGATATAAAGGGTTACTCACCAGAAAGAAAAATTATTGATGCTGGCTGGCACTGAAGACAGAATTTATAAAAGAAAATCTTGATGCCAGAAATGGTCTGGTACTAGGAACAGGAACCCAACCATGGGATCCAGGCCCAGCAAGGCAAATGTCCAGGTGGAGGGAAATGGGAGCCCCTGACTCAAAGAAGGTCAGAGAAAGGTAGTCTGGGGAAAAACTTTCTTAAAAAATAGCATATTCACTAATTACTCTACATTGAATTTTGTAGATCTTAAACCAAAGGAGGTTTATTCCAGGTATGGAAAATGTACAGTTTGAATCAAACACTTGTTAATCTGAGATGTCTTAGACTATGTCAGATTCTGCATCACTGCTCATTGGAGTCTATTAAACCATCTTATAATGGTAGGGGAGTAACTCAAGTGTAGGCTTAAAAGAGACATTATAAAGCTTGCTGCTGATTCATAGAGCAATGGCATGTCTCCAACAGGACTATTTACTGGTGTTAACAAGCACTGACTAACTCTGGACTAAAGTGAAAAGGGCAGACAAATATTTATTCATGGAAGAAACACTAATTATAAAACAGTACGACCTTGTTAGCACAGCAAAAACTTCTGGCCAAAGCTATTCCATGACCTTGGCTTCGATATTGCATGAGGTAATTCTTCAACCTTGAAGTGTTTGGGAACTAAGTGAGAGAATTTGTATAACTTACCCATTCTTCTTTGCATGGGTTTAGGTGCCTTGCTCTTTTTCAGTTTTGAATTTTTATAGCAGGGACTTCCCCAGCATCATAGCTAAATCAACCCAGAGCTTTTACCTGCTTTTTTCCTATAGGAAAAACATCCTCCAACAGTCCCAAATACTGTTCCATTCTCAGGTGGTTTGGTGGTTTTACGTGAGTTTCCAGTAGTACTAGTTGATGCTTATCATCTTCAAAATAATAAGCATGGGGGGCGGAGCAAGATGGCAGAGGACTAGGAGACCTGGATTTTGTCTGGTCCCAGGAATTCAGCTGGATAAGGATCAAACCATTCTGAACATCTACGAACTCAACAGGAGATCGACAAAAAGAATAGCAACAACTCTGAACAGAAAAGCGACCACTTTCTGGAAGAATGACAAGACGGAAAAAATCACCTCAACAAAAAGAACAAGAGGCACTACTGGCTGCCAGGGATCTAGTCAATACGGAGGTTAGTACGATGTCGGAACTAGAGTTCGGAATGATGATTTTAAAGATACTAGCTTGGCTTGAAAAAAGCATGGAAGTTATTAGTGAAACCCTTTCTGGAGAAATAAAAGAACTAAAATCTAACCAAGTTGAAATCAAAAAGGCTATTAGTGAGGTGAAATAAATATGGGGGCGCTAAATGCTAGGCTAAATGAGGCAGAAGGGAGATATAGTGATATAGAAGACCAAAAGATGAAAAATAAAGAAGCTGAGAAAAAGAGAGATAAACAACTACTGGATCACAAGGCCAGAATTCGAGAGATAAGCGATACCATAAGACAAAAACATTAGAATAATTAACAAGTCAGGAAATGATAGATGTTGGCGGGGATGTGGAGAAAGGGGAACCCTCCTACACAGTTGGTGGGAATGCAAGCTGGTGCAACCACTCTGGAAAACAGTATGGATGTTTTTCAAAAAGATGAAAATAGAGCTACCATATGATCCAGCAATTGCACTACTGGGTATTTACCCCAAAAATACAAATGTAGGGATCCAAAGGGGTACATGCACCCTGATGTTTATAGCAGCAATGTCCACAATAGTCGAACTGTGGAAAGAGCCAAGATGTCTGTCTAATGACAGATGAATGGATAAAGAAGATGTGGTGTATATATGGAATATTATGCAGCCATCAAAAAGAATGAAATTTTGCCATTTGCACAGACATGGATGGAAGTGGAGGGTATTATGCTGAGCGAATTAAGTCAATCCTAGAAAGACATGTATCATATGACCTCACTGATATGAGGAATTTTTAATCTCAGGAAACAAACTGAGGTTTGCTGGAGTGGGGGGGGTGGGAGGGTTGGGGTGGCTGGGTGATAAACATTGGGGAGGGTATGTGCTATGGTGAGTTCTGTGATTTGTGCAAGACTTGAATCACAGGTCTGTACCTCTGAAACAAATAATACATTATATGTTAAAAAAAAGAAGACAGCAGGAGGGGACGAATGAAGGGGGGAATCAGAGGGGGAGAAGACCCATGAGAGACTATGGACTCTGAAAAACAAAATGAGGGTTCTAGAGGGGAGGGGTGTAAGAAGATGGGTTAGCCTGGTGATGGGTATTAAAGAGGGCACGTTCTGCATGGAGCCCTGGGTGTTATACACAAATAATGAATCGTGGAACACTACATCAAAAACTAATGATGAAATGTATGGTGATTAACATAATAAAAAAATGATAAGCATGGCTCTTCCACCTCCATCTTACTAATATCAAGATTAGTACAGACCAACTGCATCAAAGAGTTTTCCGTGGATAGACACATTAATGGTCCTCCAATTCCCTCCCAGAACAGTCCTTACCTCCTTCACAGTTATGTATATGGAGGCTGGTGACATGGAATGTTGAACCTGTCATGTTCTGTGGGGAGGGAGAATGAGTTCTTTTACATATATTTTGCTACCTGAGCTGGGGCAGTTTCTATGGCAAATTTAACCTTTCTAGTTGGACAGATGCACGTCTATCATGAAGACCTTATGTTCCCTCACCAACCTCACTAATGAGATTGGGGTAAGTGAGCAAGGCTGCCATATTCCGTTAACTAGGCAGGCAATGTTCCAAATTTTCAAATGCTCCAATTTTATCAACAGTATATAGAGATGACGAGAGACACTAGGTCATTTCCCTTCTCTTTAATCATTGCAGACACAACCCATTTATGTTGTAAACATACAAAAATGCGGGATTTTTCACCAGTCAACACCGTTCTTCAGTTGAATGCATGGACATTTTCTGAAGGCTGGCCTCTTGGGAAAGTTTTATCTGATAAAACTTCTGTTTCTTTTTTTTTTTTTTTTTCGGAAACCTGATTGAGATATTTTTATTTTTTTCTAGGTTTATTATTTTTTTATTTTATTATTTTATGTTAGTTTCTTTAATGACAAATTCTGAGATCATCCAAGTGGCCTTTGTTATCTGACGTGGCTTTAGAAGTAAAACCTGACCTTCCTCCAGCAGGCCTCAAGATTTGTGTACACCAGGGGTCCAAAAGAAGATGTGACATCCTTCCAATTGACAGGGACATTGTGATTTTCAGAATCTTCCAATTTGTAGTCACTCAGTCAGACTCAACTGGATTAAAATGTGTAATGAAGCTTTTGTTGCCTAAAATAAAATATTTCAGCATGGCATTATATGCCTTTCCCTTTGCTACCATGTAAACTGGCTTTTAAAAATGTTTGAACCTTTGAACAAATACTTTGTAGATCAACTTATGAGTCCTCCACATCAGTGGTACTGAATATTTGCAATCAAGCTTTCTACATTTTGGTTATTTTTAATATCGGTTGGGAAAGTTTAATCATATTTCAAAATAGTGCCAAAATACTTCAATTTTAGCAAAGAAAAAGCAATGATTTCAAATAAAACTTGTAAACAGGATAAAATAGAAATTTATCCCCATAAATGCAAGAGAAGTAAACATATTAGAATGCCTACAATAAAAAAGAGTGACAACACGAAATATTGATGAAGATGTGGGGAAACTGAATTCCCTCTACTGCTGGAGGGAATGAGAGCCCAACCAGGGCACAAGATTTATTTATTTTTTATTTATTTATTTTTATTGTTATGTTAATCACCATACATTACATCATTTGTTTTTGATGTAGTGTTCCAAGATTCATTGTTTGTGCATAACACCCAGTGCTCCATGCAGAATGTGCCCTCTTTAATACCCATCACCAGGCTAACCCATCCTCCCACCCCTTCCCCTCTAGAACCCTCAGTTTGTTTTTCAGAGTCCATTGTCTCTCACGGTTCCTCTTCCCCTCTGATTCCCCACCTTCATCCTTCCCCTCCTGCTATCTTCTTTCTTTTTCTTAACATATATTGCATTATTTGTTTCAGAGGTACAGATCTGTGAGTCAACAGTCTTGCACAATTCACAGCGTTCACCATAGCACATACCCTCCCCAGTGTCTATCACCTAGCCACCCCATCCCTCCCTCCCCACCCCCCACTCCAGCAACCCTCAGTTTGTTTCCTGAGATTAAAAATTCCTCATATCAGTGAGGTCATATGATACATGTCTTTCTCCGATTGACTTATTTTGCTCAGCATAACACCCTCCAGTTCCATCCACGTCATTGCCAATGGCAAGCTCTCATTCCTTTTGATGGCTGCATAATATTCCATTGTATATATATACCACATCTTCTTTATCCATTCATCCGTCATTAGACAGACATCTTGGCTCTTTCCACAGTTTGGCTATTGTGGACATTGCTGCTATAAACATCAGGGTGCACGTACTCCTTTGGATCCCTACATTTGTATCTTTGGGGTAAATACGCAGTAGAGGGCACAAGATTTAATTTCCTTAACAGTTTTATTGTAAAATAATTATAGGTTCACAGGAAGTTGCAATAAATGTGTTCAGGGATGTTCTGTGCATCCTTCAGCCATTGTTCTTCAGTGGTAACATGGTAAATACCTATAGTATAATATCAAAGCCCAGAAATCATCATTGGTACAAAGCACTTAGATTGAACATCTGTTCATTTGTGTGTCTGTATACTTTTATGCAACTTTATTACATGTGTAGCTTCATGGAATCACCACCATAATCAAGATACAAAATTATTTCCTCACTAAAAGTCCACCTTGTGCCACTTCTTTTGTAGTCACACCTGCTCTGCCATTCCTAATCCCTGGCAAGCATTAAATTTTGTGATTTCAAGAATATTCTAGAGTGTAGGGGTGCCTGGGTGGCTCAGAAGGTTAAGCATCTGCCTTTGGCTCAGGCCACGATCTCATGGTGGTGGGATCGAGCCTCGCGTCCAGCTCTGCACTCAGCAGGGAGTTTTCTTCAGATGTCTCCCTCCCTCTGCCCCTCCCCACCCCCTCCCCCTCATGCTCGCTCAGTCTCTCAAATAAATAAATAAAACTTTTTGAAAAAGAATATTTTAGAATGTTATGTCACCCTTTTACAATGTATAATCTTTTGAAGTTGGCTTTTTTCACTCAGTGTAATTCCCCTCTTGTGTTATCAATAGTTAGCTCCTTTTCATTACTGAGTAGTAGTCCTGAATGTACTGCAGTTTAACATTTTACCCATTGAAGGTCACCTGGGTTCTTCCTCGTGTTTGGCGAATTTGAATAAAATTGTTATGAACACTTGTGAACTCCCTTTTGTGTGAATATAATTTTTATTTTCCTAACAGATAAATTCCCTAGAGTACAATGACTGGGTCATATGGTAAATGTATGTTTCATTTTTAAAAGAAATTGCCAGACAAATTTTCAGAGTACTGTTTTACATTCCCGCCAGCAATGTATGAAAATCTATTTTCTCTTCATCCAGACCAGCAGGTGGTGTGATCACTATTTTTAATTTTAATCATTCTGACACGTGTTTAGTAATAACCCATTGTGGTTTTAATTTGCATGTATCTAATGGCCAATAAGTTGTATATTTTATCATGGTGTTTATTTACCCTCTGTGTATCTTCTTCAGGGAAATATCTCTTCATGTTTTTTGCCAATTTTTTTTTTTAAGGACTTATTTATTTTAGAGAGAGCAGGGCTGGGGGAGAGGCAGAGAGGAGTCTTAAGCAGATTCTGCACTGAGTGTAGAGACTGATGGGGGAGCTCAATCTGATGACCCTGAGATCATGACCTGAGCAGAAACCAAGAGTCAGACGCTTAACCAACTGAGCCACCCAGGCACCCCTATTTTGCCCATTTTCTAATTGGGTTGATATTTTTCTTCTACTGTTGGGTGCTGGGAGTTACTTATATATTCTTCCTGTAGAAACTTTGTGGAATATGTGGCTTGCAAATATTTTCCCCCACCCTGTAGCTTATATTTTCATTTTCTTTAAGAGGGTCTTCGGCAGAGAAGAGGTTTTTAATATTGTCAACATCCAATTAATCAATTTTCCCCTTTATAGATTGTGCCTTTGGTGGTGAGTCTGAGAACTCTTTGCCTCTTCCAGGTCTCAAAACCATTCTGTTTTTTTTTTTCTTTTCTAAAAGTTTTATGATTTTATGTTTTACGTTTAAAGCCACAATACATTTGAGTGAATTTTTGTATAAGGTGTGAAGGTTAGGCCAAAGTTTATTTTTGCCTCTTTTTTTTTTTTTTAAAGATTTTATTTATTTATCTGACAGAGAGAGACAGTGACAGAGAGAACACAAGCCGGGGGAGTGGGAGAGGGAGAAGCAGGCTTCCCACAGAGCAGGGAGCCTGATGCGGGGCTCGATCCCAGGACCCTGGGATCATGACCTGAACTGAAGGCAGACGCTTAACGACTGAGCCATCCAGGCGCCCCTATTTTTGCCTCTGTATGTCACTTGTTCCATCATCATTTGTTGAAAAGTCTATTTTTTCTCTTTTGCGCTTTTGTCAAAAATCATTCAGGCACATATTTGTGGATCCATGTCTGGGTTCTCTATTCTGTGTCATTGGTCTGTGTCTCACTGTCCACTAATAGGACACCCTTTTGATTATTGTTCACATCAGGTAGAGTGATTCCTCCTACTTCGTTTTGCTTTTTCAAAATTGTTTTAGCTATTCTAGGTCTTTTCCTTTCCATATACATTTCAGAATAAGCTTGTGCTTATCTACAAAACACCTTGCTGGGAATTTGATAGGAACTGCATTAAACCTATAGATCAATTTGGAGATAACTGACATCCTTACTATGTCGAGCCTTCCAATTCACGAATATGGCATCTCTCTCCATTTACATAGGTCTTCTGTGATTTCCATCATCAGCATTTTGTAATTTTCAGCATACAAATCTTTTACCTGTTGGATTTATACCGAAGTATTCCATTTTCTTTGGAGCGATTAGAAATGGTACTGTGTTTTTAATTTTGGTTTTCACATGCTTGTTGTGTATACATAGAAATGCTATTGATTATAATCTGCAATGTTGCTGAACCCACCAATTCTAGGAATTAAAAAAAAATTCCTTTGGATTGCCTATGTAGACACTTATGTCACCTGCAAATAAGGATAGGTTTATCGTTTCCATTCCAATGTATATGTCTTTTATTTTTTTGTCAAGATTTAATTTGTAAGTTCTATAATTGTGTTTGGGAATGTGTTGACTTGTTTGAAGAATCACTGGCTGCAACTCCTGTTTTTAAATGGATGCCTTTACCACCCATATTAGAAAGTATTGAAATTGTGAAAGCCTACTGTTCTGAAGCATTTAAATTTAGTGAAATATTCAAAAGCATCAGAGAAAATTTATTTAATCAGTTTCATCCTGGAAAAATATTTGTTGAAGAAAGGTAAACACTAGAAATAATAAAACATATTGAAAATATCCGTGAGTGACACTTGTGCATTTTCATTTCAAAAAATAAAATTTAGAATATCCTACATTTAGCAGATGTGCTCTGATCTTACCCAATATTTCAGCACCTCTAGAGTTTATTTTCACAATTAAAACTATGATGATCAACAGAGGAGTCAATTGAGCTATCCATTCCAAGTTCATTATCATAATATACAACTTTGATTGCAGGCTGAATATTGGAAATAATATCATGTTGAAATAAATACATTTTTCAGAAAAATAGTGGCAGATATTGGTTAAGAAACTGGTTAACAGCTGTGAATGTATAGCAGACAATAATTCTCTATATTATTTTTAAATGTTTAACTGTCAGTATAAAATTTTATTCTGCTTTCATGTAAATGGGTTTTATTTTTTAGAAAAGATGTCATTTTAAAAAGTAGAACAATTTTAGATCCATCAATTTAATAAAAGTCAGCATTGGTCAATATATGTTTCAAAAAGTTATAGAATTTTAACTATTTTTAACATCTCCTTCTACCCTAAGAAAGGGTGCCGTTTTGGACATTATGTTACAATGACTACCTTTGGTATAACAACTTTGAAATCACAGATATATGCAGCATCTCGACATTCTAAGGTAGAACAGATGATATAGGTACAAGAGTAAGTAATTACCTGGTGGGAAAGTGGGATGGTTGGCCAGAGCAGTCCCATTAGGTAAAATTAAGGGGCACACACATCAGAGGGAACTGGCCTGGGGGTTGTGCTCTGAGGGCCAAAAGCCTTTGCATTTGCAGGAGAGAGAGACATGCTATGTCAACATGGCTGTGCTGCTTGATACGGAGTAGCAGCCTTGTGCAGAATTCTGATACAAGACTGCAAATCCGAAGGGGATGGGAAACAAGTTCATTGGATGGGATAAAGATGCTGGGGTTCCCATAATCTGTTTCTGAGCTTTTCTCTTTAGTAACAGTGGTGACTGACTAAGTGGGTATGAATGCTGTCCCCAGTACACCTCTCCAGTGAAGAAAAATCTGATGTGGCACCAGCTGCCAGGGTGTCCCATGATTATTAGCTAGTGTATGCAAAAAGGGGGCCACCAGCCATCAGCCCAGAGTGTTCTTTGAGTTTATCTAAGAATCCTCTGTCCCTGTGTCCAGCCGAAGCAAAGACAGTGAAGGTCCCACTTGCACTGAAAGCACTAACTTAGAGGAAAATAGAGACAGGGATGTTGGAACAAGGACAAAGAACCTTAATACTCTAGAATTCCGTTTAGTAGACTGGAGAGGTGCATCCGTTTCTTGGGGTTGCTGGAACAAAGGACCACAAGCTGGGTGGCCTCAAGCAACAGAAATGTACTCTCTCGGGGCGCCTGGGTGGCTCAGTCGTTAAGCGTCTGCCTTCGGCTCAGGTCGTGGTCCCGGGGTCCTGGGATCGAGCCCCGCATCGGGCTCCCTGCTCAGCGGGAAGCCTGCTTCTCCCTCTCCTTCTCCCCCTGCTTGTGTTCCCTCTCTCTCTGTGTCTCTCTCTGTCGTAAATAAAAAAAAAAAAAAAAAAAAAAAAAGAAATGTACTCTCTCACAGTTCTGGGGGTCAAAAGCCCAACGTCAAAACATTGACTGGGCTGTGTTTTCTGCGAAGCCTTTAGAGGAGGAGGGTCCTCCTTGCCACTTTCAGCTCCTGAAAGCCCCTAACATTCCTTAACTTATGGCCAATCACTACCTCTGATTTCACATGGCTTTCTTCTCTCTGTGTCTCTTTTCTTTTTTTTATAGGAACACCAGTCAAATTGGATTAAGGCCCAACCTACTCCGGTATAACCTCATCTTAACATCCATCTTTTTTTTTTTTTTAAAGATTTTTATTTATTTATTTGAGAGAGAGAGAATGAGAGACAGAGAGCATGAGAGGGAGGAGGGTCAGAGGGAGAAGCAGACTCCCTGCCGAGCAGGGAGCCCGATGCGGGACTCGATCCTGGGACTCCAGGATCATGACCTGAGCCGAAGGCAGTCGCTTAACCAACTGAGCCACCCAGGCGCCCCATCCATCTTAATTATATCCACAAAGACCATTTATCCAAAAGAGGTCACATTCACAGGTACCAGGGGTTAGAACTGCAGCATACCTTTTTGGGGGACAAAATTTAACCCACAACAGGGGGTTTAACTGCTCCAGTCAAGGTATTTGAAGAGACCCATTCGATGTAGGGAAAAATGTGTTACACTCAGATTATGGGAACTTCTAGCAGTCTCAGGAAACAGGCATATAAACTCAATACAAAGAGAAACTTGAACTATCAGAAAAAATTTGGTGAATTTGTGATAGCCAGAAACATTTCACCAAATCATCTCTTTAGATCTCTTAGAGGAACTTACCATGAGACAAAGTTTCTCATTTCTGGAAGATTTTGAATATGTATACTGTTTGGAATGGATGTGACCAAAGCCCAGTTAAGATAAAATGACACTGCGTACTCACATATGCCATTTGAAACACTTAATACTGTTGCTGACCCCAAAGAAAATTAAATGCAAGTCCAGTCATATCGCCACAGAATCAGGAACCTACTGGTCTTTGCTTCAGGAAATTTCCCTAGGAGCCATGAAGTAGTTCATATAAATATGCTGACATGTTTCAACAGCTGGAAGTACTCATTCTGGGTGTTAACACAGCAGGGAACAATCAGAACTGGAAGAAGAATAAGTGATTGGCATGCTGACACACTGCTGTAAGAACTGAGGTGGGGAACAATTACATTGCTCAAAGAACACTTCACAATTGGGTAGGAAGGGAATTATGTCATGCTGAAAGATTTCACAGCTGTACTCCAAAACAAACTTGGAAATGCACATTATAGGTACTGGAAACAAAAGAACCTATTATTTTGCCTTCTTTTAGGTAAGTGGTAAAGTACTGGGAGGTGGCAGAAAAGATAATTCTAAAGGGCAATTTAGCCTCCTGTCTGCACCTGGGTCTTGCTAGTTGTCATTTCCAAATATATAACTACCAATCCACAAAAGCAGGACTAGGCTTGTGTAGAATGAACTCAGTCTGATAACTCTCTCTCTTTGCCCAGACTGGTTATTCTACTATATTGATTTAGGGCTCAGAAAATTTCTGGCATCAGTTTGTAGTAACACTTTTGATATATGGTTGAAGGAACAATTAAAAAAAAAATCTGACTTTGGAACACTAGTGGGCAGAACAAATTCAGTCCATTGATTTAAGAAAGCTCCCAGGATCATTGTGAATTTAAGTAATGGTAATAAGCAGAACACAGTAACCTAATTTACCACTTCACTTCCCTCCCCTGCATCTTGTTTGAGTTGCTAAGCTCTTGTCTCTCACCTCTTGACCAGCCTTCTCATTTGGCTGTGTGATTCCCAGCTGGTACCTGGGAGTCACCTTTCTCCTTTGCCAGCTAGCTCCTTCCCAGGTTCTGCCGCTAGGGGGCACTAGAAGGAGACTGGAAAGCTATTGCGGTGAGGAAGCTTGTTTCATAATTTGAGTCTGGTTCTTATGACTGTCATCCCAGCAACTGTTTGTTCACCCCAGCCAGCGGCAGTTGGTTCCAGTTCTTTCCAGACTCCCAAAACTAGCCTCTCTCTCAGAGTCACCAGCCATGACAGCTGGTGCCCTTTCTTCAGATGTCTGAGTCCTCCCCGTGTTGCCCTCAGTCAAGTGACCGAGTACCAGCAGCAGCTGGACAGCAGTCCCTGCTCAGAGCTGCAGAGGGACCAGGACCCTGCCTCCAGGATCGGTCAGCAAGTTCCTTACACTCAGTTCTTTCTGCTGACAAACTGGTGCTGAGTCTCTTTCCCTGACCAGACCTTGACTAAAAGGCGTCTATATATTAATGCAATTTCTCTATATACTGTTTACTGAACTTTTATACCCGATGTGTCTGTAGGTCATTTACGGTGTGTATAGCTGTAAGAAATAGATGCATGCATATGTATTTTCTTGGAGCTTAAACGCATCATCACCCAAGCTGTTTAGTCTGTGCCTCAGATCTCTCACCTGAGATAATGCTCTAGGGTGTTCATATGCTGCCTAACCTAAAAAATCCTCGTAGTAGGTATTCATTCAGTCATTAGCTCGATCATTACGTGATTACATTACCAGCATCGATGCTACAGCAACTTTTTAGATCATGGCTTCGAAGAATGCTTAGACTATCTTTTTTTTTTTTTTTTTAAGATTTATTTACTTGTTTTAGAGGGGGGTCCAGAGGGAGAGGGAGAGAAGGAATCTCAAGCAGACTCCCCACTGAGCACAGAGCCCAACATGGGGCTTGATCTCACGACTCTGAGATCATGACCTGAGCCAAAATCAAGAGTCGGATGTTTAACTGACAGTGCCACCCAGGTGCACCGACTATTTTCCTTTCCTTGGGTATCCGTTCCAAAACTCAATGAATTATTATCTTGACATAGCTGAAGTTAAATATTTGAGACGCTAAGGAAGCAGCCACATCAATCTATACTGGAGAAAAACTGCCATGATAAAAGAAAAGGCACTTTATTAACCAATAACCAGGGTGGATCAGTCCTTGAATAAACATCATGTTGTGGGAGATTTACTCCTCATTTAGCTATAGTCAGACTACTCTGTGATTTAACCAAGGAAGGAAAACCAGATAGAATATAAAAAGCTTTGAACCAAGAACATCTTAGGAGCCTATTCTAGTGGCTTGTAAGATGCAGATTTAGCAGTGATACTTCTTGACACACATGCATGTGAAATAGCCAGTAAGCTACTTGAGTAGGAAGTTTTTACTTACAGAGAGAACTCATACCATCTCTGGGAGCTTTAATAAAAACAAACCTTATAAACGTGAACAATAAATCATAAATAAACTTGGATCAAGCATATATGACAACCATAAACAGATTCTTAGAGATCGCAAGTCTTTGACATTGAAGAATGAACAAGCCAGAAAAAAGCAGTGGGAACCCAGATGTTACGTAGGTCTTATACGGAAAGCAGGTATTGTACTAAAAAAATGTCATGGTTAAAAAAAAAAAAAAGGTGCATGTGGTCACCAGTTGTGAGCATTTCATGGTTGTTTGAAGCTTTAGGTTTGGTTCCTCTTGGTTCCAAAAGAGCTCAAGTGCACAGAGATTTATCTTCAGCCACCTGAAACACAGGGCATTTTACTTATAGACAGACCAGATTTGTAGTAATTATAAAGAATTATATCTATATAGTGTAATTAATTCCTCCTCTTATACTTCTGGCTCAGTCATTTTTACTCAGCAACAATAGATGCCTCCATAACCTTTCTGCTCTCTTTTCCACCCTGGGAACCAGGGCTTCTCTCTGATCAAGGTCAGGGGTAAGAGAGTGAATTTGAAAAACGAGCACTAAGCAAAAGGCCTCCTGCATTCCCATAAACTCTGTTTCGAACTCCCCTGCTCACCTAAGGCTTTTCTGGATCACACCCTTCACCACCTCACATAATTGAAACTTCCCTGGTCTTTCCATTTCCACCTCTGCCTTCATCACAGGGAGAACAGAAAATTACTCCATCGGATCCTATGAGTCCAAACCCCACTTCACAGCCCTTGTTGCCAATCTTGTCATGCATAATATGTCACCCACCACCTGTACTCCTTGAAAGATGCTTTCACTTTGCAAAAAAATTTAGAACCTGTCCTGTGGCCTCTCCATCCTTCTGGGGGCCATCCATAGACACTTCAATATCCTGTGGATGACCTAGCCAGTATCCTGGCTTCCTGGAGCCATGCCCCTGCTGTTGTTCTCCCTGCTGCCATAGGCCAAGCCATAACTCGGACCATAACCGGGCCCTTGACAGACGCCTCCCATACCTCCGCAATGGCAAACCCTAAGCTCCTCCTCTGACCCACCTCCCTCTCCTTCCATGCAATCTCAGCTCCAAACTGAGCTACCCTCACTGCAACTTGGCCCTCCCCAGAGGTTTCTTCCAGCCTCAGGAAGCCCTTATCCCTCTTGCGTCCTTGACCCACCTCCACCGGCCATTTCACTTTTCACAGCCTAGTAGTTTTTCTTTTTTTTTTTCTTTTTTTTTTTAAGATTTTATTAATTTATTTGAGACAGAGAGAATGAGAGAGACAGAGAGCACATGAGAGGGGGGAGGGTCAGAGGGAGAAGCAGGCTCCCCGCCGAGCAGGGAGCCCGATGCGGGACTCGATCCCGGGGCTCCAGGATCATGATCTGAGCCGAAGGCAGTCACTTAACCAACTGAGCCACCCAGGCGCCCAGCCTAGTAGTTTTTCTCTCCCCCTTTTAGGGGTTAGGCCCTGGATTTGCTAAACCTGACTCCTGGTCGAGGAGAGCCATCAACCTCTGGACACCTTCTGAGCTGGAAATTCTAACACCCGAAATTTTCTAAGCATTCCCCATACATCTTTCAGCCTGAGGACCCCTATCTTGCTGCTAGTGTCTGATTTCCTTAAGCCCTCTGCATGAGGCTGCAGACATTATATTGAGTTACAAATTTGCTTTCGGTACTTATAGCTGGTCTACTAGCGTATTCCTCACGCTTCTTTCTCCACAACTGCTTCAGTTGTCCTCAAGCTCAGAGTATCCCCACTGTGCCCTGCCCTCCAACCCCAAGCTAACTCTGCAAACAGAGCTAATATCCAATCACCTCAGACCTCTCCAAGGTAACGACTTTTAAGTTTCCCAGTTAATAACCTTGATTTCCCAGCTCTCCAACTTGGAGGACTCTGTACTCCTCTCCAATCTCCCTCTGTCCCCATGAAAAAGAGCCCCCCCTTCCAGCCAAGTTTGGTTCAAAACACACATCCGCAGCTTCCTTCCGTGTTGGAACTATGTCACAAAAGTAGGGGCCGTTTTGCCATCCTCCACTCACCGACTTTGCAGATGAACACAGCATGTATTAAAATACAATCCCACACCTATGTGACTACTATCGGCATAAGCCTGTTATAGATCCATATTTTACAAGTGGCCTTTGACCTAAAGACCGCCTGAATAGGAGCTGAAGTATTCTGCCTGCCCTGGTCCACTCAACATTCTGGCGACAAACAGGAGGGGGAGGCTGGTCTCATGAAAAGTCCTTGCTCGCCCTTCATTGGCCGATCCGCAGGAGCTACGCTGTCACCTGGGGCTGAGGTCATGCCCCATCCCTGACCTCCTGTGCATCAAATCTTGGCAGGAAACATAGCTTCCAGGGCCGGTCCCAGAAAGCATTAAAGGGGAGGTGTATGCTGGCTTGGCTCGTCTAAGCATGTTGGCTGCCCGATCCAGTTCCTCTGTATCACAGGAGCTACTCTGGGGCCTCAGACCCCTGGCAGGGACCTTGACCTTTGGACAACCCGTGAAAGTCTTTAGAGAGATCAGGGCTTGGCAAATGTTTTAGGCTTCTGAGGGCAGAAGCAAAATTGAGGAAATTATGCAGGAACTTACATAATGGGGGGAATTGCTACCTCATCCTGCCTTGTCTGCCTGGGGTGGGCCATCTGGGAGTGGGCACACTTCATGCCCAGTTGCCATCAGCTGGAGTCAGCTGGAGACATTCTCGGGGAGAGGGACACAGGCCCAAGCAGGAGGGGCTAGTGGTTCTGGTGGGCAGGGTTCTGGGTGTCCCTGGGCAGAGAGTGAAAGGGAGACCTGCCAGCCCACATCACCTTGGATTTACTTACTAGAGGGGAATTCACTGTCCCCTGCTCCTTGTCCTCATGTCCTAGGGGCAAAATCGGTGTGTGAGACCCTTGACAGGGGAGCTGTACTTCTGGTGCCAACCCCAGAACTCACCACCTTGCCGGGGTTCTTCCCAGACTGGTTGCTGGCTACTTGTCCCCGCCCGCATCACCGTGACACAGCAGGGCCTCAGCTCCATGGCCCTGAGGCCAGCCACCGAAGTCATTAGAGAATAGTTACAGCGTTACCTGGCTTTTGTATAGGGACTTACTTGGCTGCCCAGCCCCTATTCCCTACCTTCCCCCTTTTAGACCCTTGGCAGGGGGCCTGGGCCTGTCATGCCAGCCTCTAAACCACTGAGAGGGGAATCACGGTCTTGCTTTGGCTCTTTTCAGAGGGAATTGGCTACTGAGTGCTCTATACCTTGGCAGTGGGCTGGGCCGCTGGTGAAATCCTAGCAGATGTAAGAAAGTGGTCCCCACATTGCCTTGGTTCTTCTTAGAGGTGGTCGGTTGCCTGGCCCCCCACTCACCCCACCTCCCTAGCATCACTAGAACCACACCAGTGCCTGGGACTCTCGGCAAGGGGCCCGGATGGCCGCTACCAGCCCCCGAAGCCATTAGAACCTCCCTGCAGTATAAATGCTATTGAGCATCCTTGAAGGGCTCAAATTGAAAAGGGCTGTTAATTTACGCACCAGATTTCAAAGCCCAAGCCCTAAAAAGAGATGTAAAATATCTCATTGATATTGTTATCTTGATTACATGTTGAAAGGATGATATTCTGGATATATTGGGATAAATAAAATATATTAGAATTAATTTCACCTGTTTTTTTTTTCCTTTTTCAAGATGCAGCTACTAGACGGTGTAAAATTATATGTACCTCATTCAGGCAAGGTTACAGCCGAGGAGCGCTACTATATTGTTGGGATACCTTGCGCATATCCCTATGGCCACATTAGGGAGTCCACCTTGGCCAGGGACGTGGCCCTTTGGGGCCAGCCCCACAGGGATGAGAGAAGTCTCTGCATTGCTCTGGTTCTTAGAGTGTGTTGGCAGCTGGACCTCAGGTTGCCAGATTTAGCAAATAAAAATGCAGGATATTCACTTCCTTTTTTTTTTTTTTAAGATTTTATTTATTTATTTGAGAGAGCGAGAATGAGAGAGAGAGAGAGCATATGAGAGGGAGGAGGGTCAGAGGGAGAAGCAGACTCCCCTCTGAGCAGGAAGCCCGATGCGGGACTCGATCCCAGGACTCCAGGATCATGACCTGAGCCGAAGGCAGTCGCTTAACCAACTGAGCCACCCAGGCGCCCCTATTCACTTCCTTTTTTAGGGGTGAGGAGCGGGGACGAGGGACCAGCCTGTGGAAGGGGCTGCACACAGGCCCTGGCCATCCCAGTGGTCTCATACTTGCTTCTGGTTGAGCCCTTCCTTTCTTCCCACTCCTCACTTCTCTGTCAGTGGACAGTGGACTCTACTGTGGGCTCGGCAGATAAGCCCCAGCCCAGCTGGCCAAGCTGGTCAGTCTCACAAGCCTTTGCATGGGCTACTTCTTGGTTTTCATGGCCCACCCTTGCTCATTGTTTTTGTTGCTGGGTGTTTTCCGGTCTCACTTCTAGTTTCTCCTTTGAATATGTGATTTCTTGATGTTAAATGAGAGAGGGCACTGGGAGGGTGGGTCCTGCACTGAGCCTCACGCAGGAAGTTAAAGCACCTGCTGTGGTCATAGCTCAGCCACGAAAGCCTTATGAGAATGTGGAAATGCCACTTCAACCTTCAGCCTCTGTTTCCTTCCCTGTAAATGAGAGGGGTTGTCCATTTGTGCTTTTGTGAGGATGAGAATGGTGTCTGAGTTCTCGGGAGATGTCCGGAATGTTACCTTACATATTTAAGGTTCGGTATCCACTTTTTGCTCTCTGGTTCTGTTGTAGGAACAAGGACAGCCCCCACAGGCATGTTTCTGTGCTAGGAGGGAGAGAAGACCACCCACAAATTCAAGACATATTTTTAAACTCTGTCTATAATTGCTTTTGGAATAGAAGTCAGAGTGGTGCCCTTTGCCTGATTTTCTCATGTTTGGCACAGATCCCCACCTAACTCGGTGACTTTGCTTCTATCCCTACTTACCCTGAGTCTCTTTGTCTCAAATCTCAGCTATGACCTAAAGATTTTTCCATTTACCATCAACATTGAAGCCAACCCTTTAAAGTGGCAGGAGTCCCTCAGCCTTGGCTGTAACCGTTAGCAGACCCTGGAAGTTTTGTTTTGGCCCGAGGAGTTTGGGCAGTCGACCAGGCTCCTTTAAAGCATTTAACAATGGTGTTTTGTGTGTTCTCACTGTGACTTGGTGGTGTGAGCTCAAAAGAGCAGGTTAGGGTCACCTTTCCCCCGGGAACTTTCGTGTGCCTACAGTGGAGGGATACTAGATTTAAGGACAGATGCGGAAAGAGGGTGCTGGCCCCTGGCCTCCACTCTCTGAGGAGCTGACAGAGGGCTGCCTTTCCGAACAGAGCCTCCTTCTGTCACTAGTGACCTGGTATCTGTGGTCTAGTGAGAAAATCTCCCTATGAATACCGGAGTTCTAGTAAGGGTTTTTTTTTTTTTTTAATCCTAAAAGGAATGAACCCATGCGCCCCCACACCTGGTGCGGTGGGAGATCAGGGGCCATGGATGGAGTTGTAGGGCTTTTGCACCAGTCCTGGGAAAGCACAGTTAGGTAAGGGATAACGACAAGGGCCATCATGATGATATAGGTGCTGGTGGTTGATTTCTTATGGCCCGCCTGGGCTCTATAGCAGGGAGGTCTGGAACTTTCTAAAACTTTCTGAGATCCTCTGTGGGTAAAAACCAGAACAAAGTATTCTCTGGGGGGACAACAGAGGATGCCAGCTATTCCTGGCCCTCCCCACCTCCTTTGCTTTTCAGAGCCATGAAGAACAAGACCAGCTTTATGGGAAGATGGTGGATACCATGGAAACTTCAGCCGGGACCCCAGTCCCAGCTATGGCAGCTCTGGTCTGTCCTTGATCTCTAGAGTTCTGTGTCCTCTAAGAAGATCAGAATGATGGACAGTCACACCCTACCATGGATCCCGCAGGCCTGGGGCTTGAGCCAACCAGCACCGGGCTGGTTGGTGTATAGGCATGAGAATTCCTTCTCGAGTAGCTCTTTTCACTAGGAGAATTCTGAAATTAAATGTGCTTGTCATTTGTGATGCAATTAATACCACTTGGCATGGAGAGGGACAGGATGCCAACACCAGATAAGGAAGCCTGCATGGAAGAACCCTGCTAGCTCTGGAATTCTATGAGCTTAATCCTACTATTATTGTTAATATATGTAATTTAAAATATCAATGATGCATATCAATAATGAGGATTTAGTTCATCTTTTCTAAATATATGGGTCACACATATATAGTGTTCTACAGTTTACAAAGCAGAACTGTTGTAACCCTGGCAGAAACCCACCGAGCCATTTACAGTTGAGAAAACTGCTCTCAATGCTGAGTTTCTAGCCCGGGCCCCCAGAGCTGGCAGATGGCAGGGCAGTCAGGGTCTAAGGGCTTGCCTGAGCCCTGGGTGGGGACACTTCCTTGGGCCTTGCTCCGACAAGTCCACTGTGTGGCCTTGAGTGAGGAGTCATGTCCCATACCTGCCTAATTCCCCAGATTCCACCCCCACATATCCCATAAACACCAGGTGATGGCCACCTTCCCATGGATGCACCTGGGACTCTGTGACCCTCTGGTCATGCCCTCCCATCTCTTCCTGGAGTGTGGGTCCCCCGAGCCACAAGGACTCTTCACTTGGAATGAATAAGCCACCATATAGTCGAGAAAACAGGGGCGTGGGAACCAGGCCAGTTTTCAATCACAGCCTTCAGGGCACTGCTATGGACTGAAGGTGTCCTTCCAAAATTCATAGGTTAAAGCCCTGATCCCCAGTGTGATGGCATTAGGTGGTGGGGCCCTAGGAGAGACTTAGGTTTAGATGTGGTCACGAGTGGGTACCCGTGGTGGGGTTAGTGCCCTTATAAGAAGAGGAAGAGACTAGAGCCTTCACTCTACCCTCTGAGGACACAGCAAGAAGGAGGACATCGGTAAACTGCAGAGGGTCTTCACCAGAACCCCACAATGCTGGCACCCTGATCTCAGGCTCACAGCATCCCAGAACGGGGAGAGACAAATATGGGCTGGTGAGACCACCCAATCTATGGTAACTTGTCATTGCTGCCCAAACTGACTAAGACAGGCAGGGGCAATGCTCACATATTTAAAATCTTATTCCTCAGCAATCTGGGGGCACTTGTGCTAAGCACCTAACAAGCTCTGGGCACATGGATGATAAACTCTCATTTTTCCTCGGGGATGTAGCCTTCTAAATCTCATTGCTCACCTATCAGGCCTTTGACACGACACCCAGAAAACTTCCTGCATTTCTAATCTCCTGTGTTCCCTGTAGGTAATTGCACAGAAAATCTGTGCTGTAAGGAGAATTACAAGGAATTATACTTCTCCTTTCACCTCACTAGGCTTTCTTTCTGACAGAGAAGCAGGCATGTTTTTAGGATGGGCGGGGGTGGGGCAAGGGGACAAACCATGTAACTGAGCCATACACTTTCCTCATCTCACTAAGAAATCACGATGGGGACCTACCTAAGCTTAGCCCCAACAGGGGCTCAGAGTGTAGGGCTGATGGGGCCCTCCGAGCTCTGTCCATGCAGCCTCCATGATGAGGCTGTGGTCTAGAGGTGGGACCTATTCAGCTCAATGACACAGCTGGCCCATGCCAACCTGGGTTGCTGACTGCCTTGGGCTCTTTCTGCTGCCTCATGGCTGAGAAACACCCACTCTTTCCTGAAATAATGGTCAGTAAAGATTGGAAGGTTTGCATAGGGCAGGACATCCACTCAGCTGCTTTGCAACAGCAGGGGTGGAAACTGGGGTTATTTATAAATACTCAGAACATTTTATGAGCCCCCAAATGGGGATATGAGTCTGACCGAGGGACAGACATGTGAAACCAGGCCTGTCTGAGAAGTTGTAGCTGCATGGTCATCTTATCCTGGTTGACATCTCTAGGAGGTCAGGGGTGATAGAAGGGAATCATGAGTCACAGCTGTCCTGCCCTACCCATCCTGTCCCCATCCCTACCCAAAGGATGCCCGGACCATTGGTCTGCTGGAAGGAGGATAAATGTAAACAAGGGGGTTGAGAGATGTCACTGATGTCAGAAAAGTAACAACTCGGGGAACATTCAAGAAGGCATTTAAGAGAAATGAAGGTATTCCACAAAAATCACAATAGAAACTGTAGCAGCTCCCTCCGTGGCAAGCACTGCCCTTGCACTACCTTACTGGACCCTCACTAAAACCTGAGAGGTTGATATTATCACCCCCATTTTACAGATGAAGATACTGAAGTTCAGAGCGGTTGTCAAGTGTATGGCAAAACCAGGGTTCCAATGCAGACCTCTACGTCCCCAGGATCAGAGCTTTTCCATCGCGGTAGAACGAGAACAAAGCGTGGGTTCTTACGTCAGACCGGTCCTGATTCACCGCCTGCCAGCCGTGTGACCTTGTGTAGGTGACTTCTCTGTACTTCCGTTCTGCCATCTGTAAAATGAAGATTATAAGATCAAATGAGATGAGACTTAAGAAGTCTGAGCATAGTTCCTGGTGAAGGAATATGGAATAAATCCATGCTGCTGTAATTCTTGTTCTTAAACCTTCATTATGACCCAGGCCATCTGTAGCTTTGGTCAACGTTGTGTTATTTGAAAATCTAAATGTCCTCGCCAGTGACAAGGGAAGATGTTTCTTTCCCCAGTGTACTTCCCCAGTCCTCCCCTCTCAGCAAATGGCACCACAGCTGTGGACTGAATTGTGTCCCCTCCAAATTCGTAGCTTGAAGCCCTACCTGCCAATGTGGTTGTGTTTGGAGATAGAGTTTGTAGGACGTAATTAAGATCAAAAGATTAAAGATCTTGTTTATTTATTTGACAGAGAGAGACACAGCGAGAGAGGGAACACAAGCAGGGGGAGTGGGAGAGAGAGAAGCAGGCTGCCCGCTGAGCAGGGAGCCCAAAGCAGGACTCAATCCCAGGACCCTGAGATCATGACCTGAGCTGAAAGCAGATGCTTAACGACTGAGCCCCCCAGGAGCCCCAGATCAAATGAGGTTCTAAGATTGGGGCCCCCACTCAATGGGAGTGGTGCCCTTTAAAGAAGAGAAAGAGACACTAGAACTCAGTCTCTCTGCCGTGTGAGGATGTAGTGAGGAGGTGGCTATCTCCAACCAGGAAGAAAACTCTCACCAGAAACCTACCCTGCTGGACCTTGATCTGAGACTTCCCAACCTCCAGAACTATAAGCACAAAACCTCAGCTGTTTAAGCAACACAATGAACGGTATTTTGTTATGGCAACCCAAGCCGACTAAAAGAACCCTATGTGAAGAGTTACACAAACCAGAGCTCTGGGTGTCGTTCTAGATACTTCTAGTTCCCTCCCAATCCGACATCATCCAATACCATATTTTATCAATTCTGCCTTTAAGACATTTCCCAAATCTCATTTCCCTTGGTTCTATGAAGCACCTTTATTAGTGGACTTTTTTTTTTTAAAGATTTTATTTATTTATTCATGAGAGACAGACACAGAGAGAGAGGCAGAGGTAGAAGCAGGCTCCCAAGGAGCAGAGAGCCCGACGCGGGACTTGATCCCAGGACCCCGGGATCAAGAACCGAGCCGAAGGCAGACGCTCAACCATCTGAGCCACCCAGGCGCCCTGGACTTTTTTAAAGGTCTGTAAGAATAGAGGAAAAAAAAATATGAGAAAGCCAGTGAAGCCATCACCAATCTCAACAATTGTCAGCACATGGTGACAATTCATCTATGACTTTACCCAGTCTCCCATTTCAGAGTATTTTGAAACAAACCCCAGACATCATATAATTTTACCTATATATCAGTATATTTCTGTAAAAGATAAAGACTCCTTTTAAAACATGACCATCTTACCAGTATCTTGCCTAATTTTTTCAATAATCCCTTCAAATAATCCAATCAGCATTTACATTTCCATAACTGACCTGGGGCAAAAAAAATATTCTTATAGATTGTTTGAATCGGGTTTCAAATAAGATCCATATGCTGTGATTGGCAGACATGTCTGTGAAATCTCTTTTACTTTATATGTTCTCCTACATCTTTTTATCTCCATCCAATTTTTAAATTAGCAATTTGAATCAGTTGTCCTGGAGAGCTTCACACAGTCTGAATTTTGTTGATTATCTCCTTCTGGTGTGATTTAACAGGTTCCTATTAAATCAGTGTGTGTGTATATGTGTGTGTATGTGTATGCATATCTATGTGTGCATGTATGTGTGCATGCACCTGTGGGCATATGTGTGTATGTGTGTGCATGTACGTATGTACATGTATGGATGTGTGCATGCCTGTGCAGAGAAAAGAGAGTACATCCTTATATGTCCCCATTTCAGTTGCTCCCTCCTTTGCAGGGGGTGAGGAATTAAATATATCTTTATTCTTTTGGAATCTAAGAAGGTTTGTATTTTTATTCTACTTGTAATCCTTAAATAATGGGTCACTCAGGTTTCACTTAGAAAATACTTAAATTCCCTCCTCCTACCACTTATTTTGTTGTTGTTTATGAGTTTATTGATTTATTGGTGAAATTCTTTTAGTTTCTCTTCATCTCTGTGCATTTCCATCACCCTAGTCTCCATCATTTGCTTTTCTCCTCTGAACAATTGCAGGAGTCTCCACACAGATCTCCTTGCATCTAGCAGGTTCCCTGCCATCCAGGCATCTCCCAGCAGCCAGCCAGACCTTTTCCAAACAGCCATGTATGACACTGGCCCGGGTTTCTCTGTGCACGTAACGTACAATGCAAACGTGAAGGCCTCTGAGGCCCAGTGTGACCTGGCCCCTACCTGGTGTGCTGGTTCCTTCTAAACGCTTCTCTTCTTTCTTCTGGCCCATCACTCTGGCTTCTTGGTCCCTTGAGCACATCTATGTCCCACATCAGGGCCTCCGTGCGAGCTGTGGTTCTCTGCCTGGAACATTCTCACTCAGTGTTTGCTTGGCTGGCTACTCTTCTTCCAGGTCCCCACCTGAGTGGCCTCAGTGATACCTGCCCTGGCCTCTCTCCACTGGAATGGAGCCCCCCAACCGCCACACCTCTGTCCCATAGCAACCTCTCCTTTATGTTGTGGCCCTTTCATTTTTGTGTACACTTAGTATTTCCTTTTACCACCAGCTTGCCAGTTCCACAAGGGCAGTAGAGACCTTACTCACAACTTAGCTTCTAGCCCAGGGGCTGGGACGCAGTAAATGCTCAATAAAAATGTGAGACTCCTTTAATAGAAACAGTGTGCCTGGGGATGGGGGTTAGGTACGAAGAAGAGAGAGGTGGAAAGGCATGAATTCTAGGCCTTTGCAGTCTTTGGGGAAGAACTTTCTCTGCCCTTGTTCCCTCTGGTGGTAGCAGGGAGGAGCTGGTCGACAACAAGGCCAGGGGCAGTCAGGCCACAGCGGTGGGTCCTGATATTTGGGATTATCTTGGAGTCTTGGTTTGATCCCCCAAAAACTAACTCTGAGATGAAGATTTGCGTGTAAGTAGTTTATTTAGAGATGAGGGACACTCCAAGAGAGTAGGTGGTGAGACAGAGGAGGGAAACACCAATAAGGGGACTGTCATCAAGTCAGCTTCCCCAGGAGCTGAGAGGCACTTAGTCCCATGGGGGTGCTCTGGGTGCTGGGCTATTTATCCACCAATGCCCCTTAGTCACGGGTGCTCTCAGGTGGCATCTATTCCCAGGAACTTCTGGCCTGCCAACAGATGGCAACGTGGACTCCAGCAGGCAGAGAAGGCCCTCGGGCAAAGGATATGCTGAGGGGGTAAAGTCAGGGGACACGGCCAGAGCACGGACAGCACCCCAGAGACGCCTGTCACCCCACAAAACCTGGCACTGGGCCCCGCGAGAATTACCCAGACACCGTGTCTTCCCCATACCACAGACGGACATCCTGGCAGAGGCCAGACCGGTGGCCATGGGAAAGACTGAAGGATGAATCCACCTCAAGCAGCAAAGAGGGCCTTGCGTCCTGCACACGCATCTGGTGCACATGCAGGCGATCGGGTCAGGAGAATCCACTTGCTGCACCCGCTTGTTCAGGGTCACTTCCAGGTGGGTTAGGGTCTCCGGTAAATGACAGAGGGGCTGCTGGGCAGATGGTGATGACCATTTGCACAAGCTTCACCTCTCGGAGCACTCCCTGTGCATCTCTACTCCCACCTGGCAACTGCTGGGGAGGTGAGGAGTGGGAGGAACCTATTGCCCTCATCTACAGACGAGGAAACCGCGCAGAAGGAGAGGTGACTTTGCCAGGTCCCGTCCCCAGCCGCTGAGGGGTGGGCCTGACCTTAAGCTCCAGCTTCTTTCTTAGGGATGAAGCTCTGCTGTGGGAAGGTAAATGGGGACAGGGAGGCAAGCAAAGATCACCGTGAGAATTCTGTGGCCGCTTTTCCAAAGCAGCGGGACAGGTGACATTCTGAGGAGCAGCCACAAGATGGCAGAGGGACTGCACACAGCTCCTCTCTGGTTTCCTTGGGGGCTGGGGGAAGGGGACCAAGGATGAAAGTTTGCTTAACATGCCTTGAGAGCCATGGTGACTCCTGAAGGGTTGGCAGGGAATAGAGGAGGAAATGCAAGAGACAATGAGAAACTCTGCCAATTGCTGTGTGACCATGGGCAAGTTACTTGACCTCTCTGGGCCTCAGGCTCCTCCCCCATAAAATGGCGGTTTGGGACTTAAAGCACAGTATTAACACTCTTCCAGTTCTGTCACTGAAGGAGGCAGGACCACCGAAGGACCTTGGAAGCTGAGTTCTCCTGTGGGTCAGGACAGGCTGGAGACTGGGGAGAGGGTCACGGGTGATCAGAGGGGGACCGGACAACAGTGATCTAACCGATGGCTTCAGAGCAGGCTGAGGAGGGGACAGGAGAATGGTAGAAGATACACAACAGAATGTGGGGAGCAAAGAATCAGACACTTAGAGGTATCTCCCTGGGCATAATTCTCAGTTGAGAGCTTCAGCTAAACCACCTTTTCTTTGTGCCTCCCCCCTCACTGAACCCCCACCCACCATCTACACGTTCATAGCTCATCAGCCTGTTTATTTTCTTCACAGCTACTATTGCTCCGCCCCCTATTTCTGCCTCTGCGCCCAGAACATGCGCTCACGAGGGCAAGGACTCCATTCACACCTTAATGCTGAGTCCTTAGTGTTTAGAACAGTTCCTGGAATGTAGTGGTTGCTCAGTAAAAAGCTGCTGAATGAATGCAAAATGTGAGCAGTGATGTAGACAAAGACCTGGACTGGGAGTCCGAGACCCAGGGCTCTCCACCTCGCCCACCAACATGCTGTGTGATTTGGGGGAAACTTCTTCCCCTCTCTGGGCTTCACTTGGCTCACCCTTAAAATGATGTCTTTGGGTTCCATGATCAAGTGTCTTAGAGCCTTAGAGACAGAAGATCCTTCCCTCCCAGTACTCAAGTCCCAGGATTCGATCAATTCAATCACTCCCCAGTCGTGCTTTACTTGCTCCTCAAGGAGCCCCAGTGAGCTGACGGAGAAGGACCTTGTTCGGCAAGCACCAATTCATTCAACAAACATTCCTGGGGGCCTCCTGTGTGTGAGGCTTGACTCTCGTTGCTGAAAGTATAGTGCAGACCGAGGCTGAGCATACACTGGCCTCACGGGGCTCTCACAGTTTAGTGGGCAGAGGTAAGAAATCCTGGGTCTTCTTCCTTCATTCTTGAAGGTGGGAAAGGCCAAGTTCTAGAGGAAGAAAATTATCTAGGTGTGGAGCCCTTAAAAAAGAAGTCTAATAATAGGAAGATGGGGCCTGTGGGACTAGGATGCCTCTAGGAAAAATAATGGGCTGGGTGAACCAGAGTTTCAGCCCCCAGCCCCCCTGGTATGGCTGTTTGGGCCTGGTCCCTGGGAAGCTCAGCCACGTCTGCCCAGCCTGGAAGCATGTCCTACCCCACCTGCACGCCTCATCAGAACATACTGACCCTGTGTCCCTGCTTTGTGTTGTGAGATTAATCTGAGTAGGTAGATAGAGTGGAACCAAGGAGTTTAAAGAACTTATGATTTACCCTTCCAAAATAAGAACTTGAATTTATTTACCACAAAAATCCCGCAGAAGTAACTCTAATGGTAGAATTTCAGACCATGGACAGGTTGGGTTTGGGGAGAAAGGTATGAAGTCAGTTGCCTATGATGACTCCAGCTTCTCCCGTCCCGGGGCCTGAGCGCGCAGGTGTCAAAACTTCTCGAGAACCTTGCTGTTCAAAGTGTGGTCAGAAGCCACTGCATCAGCACCAACCAGAAGCTTGTTAGAAATGCCGAATATCAGCCCCTCCCAGAGCCACAGAACCGGACTCTGCGGTGGCACAGGATCCCCCATGACTGCGTGCACCCAGGGTCTGGGGAAGGCTGGGCTGGAATGCACCCCAAGAAGGGGTCCCCAGGAAGGATGCCACTGGCAGTCCCAGCTCTACCTCTGCCCATCTCTGCATTCCCTCAGCAGCGACAAACTCTTTACTCGTTGGGAGGCGGGAGAAGGAAAGGCACTGGGAATTCTGATAAATAAGAAGCTTGTTAGCATCTTGAGCCACAGCAGCTCCCTGGAAGAGCCTCCCTTGTGAGACAGGGTGGGCTGGCTAATGGGGAGCCCTCCTTAGAGTTAGAAGTTCCCTTTTCATCTGGTCTGGTGTTTATTCCCGAAAGAAATGAGGCCATGAAGCAGCATTTGCAATGTTCCCCTTAAAAAAGATCTATAATCTGGGCGCCTGGGTGGCTCAGTCGTTAAGCATCTGCCTTCGGCTCAGGTTATGATTCCAGGGTCCTGGGATCGAGTCCCACAGCGGGCTCTGCGGGAAGCCTGCTTCTCCCTCTCCCACTCCCTCTGCTTGTGTTCCTGCTCTCGCTATCTCTCTCTCTGTCAAATAAATAAATAAAAATCTTTAAAAAAAAAAAAAAAGATCTATAATCTGTGTGCAGACCCCTTCCCTTTACTCTTCAGACCCCACTCCACCCTTCCCACCCTGTGAGGGGGCTGCCCTGTCTGGACTGCATCACCCAGCTCCCTGCCCTCTGGCTTCCGGGGGGTCCAGCCAACGAGAAGCCCCAGAAAGAGATAGGAAGGCAGCAGGACAATGAGGTGGGCTCGTGCTCTCCCAGAGCAGTCCCCCAACAGACCTTTGCTTTCCAGGTCCTGTTAACTGCCCTCCCAGCCCACTCCTTCCTGTCTAGGGGTTAGCAGCACCTGCTGGGGCCAGCCCAGGGGCTGACTCTGCTCGGTTCCCGTCCTTAAACCCTGCCTGCACCTTTTTAAACAGTCCCTGCTCCTCAAATCACCCAGTTTGAATGAGCCATCTGATCCTGGACTGACTCACTCCACCTGAGAAAAGACTGGAAGAAAACACACCAAAGGGCATCCCCCTTTCCCTTCCTTGGGTTTTCTGTTGGATTCTGACCTTCCAGCGATTCCATTTTCATCTTCCTCAGTCCCCATGCGCACTTGGGGACTTCAGAGACTGTGGAAGTGTATTTCGTTTCTAAACATTTGTCTCCTCCTGCTTTCCAAGAAGAGGAGGGGCTGCAGTCCGGCAGGGCCCCCCAGGGCCAGTGGGGTGGGCAGAGCAGGAAGAACCACACTGGAGGGGGTTTTCATTGGCACCATGCTAACTTCCCCTCACTGTGATCTGTGTGTCCTGTCCCGGCGTTGGGGGCATTGGAAGCAGACGCTGGAGTTTTCAACCCTCTGTGTTTTGCTCTTCCTGGGAGTGAGACCCTCTGGAAGGCCGTGGAGTAGGGGCTCTCCCAGGTGCTGCCCTGCCCCAGCTGTCCCTGCACTGTTGATCAGGGTCCTCACACCACTCTGTCCCTCGCTCCAACCACGCTGGCCTCCTCCCTGCTGTTCCTCTAACACCAGGCACACCTCTCCCCTCTCCATGATGCTGGATACCCTTAGGGCTTGTCTACCCCTCACTGCTTTCAGGTCTCTGGCGAAATATCACTTTCATCAGAGGGGTCATCCCTGACCACCCTACGTAACATGCCTTCCCTCCCCTTGCGTTGTTTACGTTGCAGACCTTGACACCCATGGACATTTTAGCTGTCTACAAGCTCCACAGGGTAGGCTCTGCCTCTGTTTTGCTCATTACTGTATCCTGAAGCATCACGAAGGCACTCAATGAAGTGTTGTTCAGTGAATGAATGAATGCTCTCTCGGTCACCTTGGGAAGTCAGATTCGCACAAGGCAGCCTGCTCCAAACGTCCACCAGCACTCAGAGAGGAAGCAGCTGGTCCCTTCCATGGTCAGCATGGCATGACAGGTGGCCCATATGCGTCAGATACTTCCACTGGCCTCAGCTATACTGGCCGCCAGACGCAAGCTCTTCTTCCTGCTCACCCCTGCACCCCTGCACTGCTCCCTGTCTGTTGCAGGAAGCCTTGGGGAGCTGAGGGGCATCAATGGATGTTTAGACTCTGGCAGTGCCTTACTCAGCCCTACACTGTGCTTCACAATTGTGTACCCAAGCCAGGCACAAGTGTCTAATACCCATTAAGAAAGATCCCACCCCTGTGAGAAATGCCCAGAACCATTGGAGGAAGCCCCCACTTTCCCTGATGGTCAGGGACCTGGGCTAATCCTTTCCTTCTACGGTCACAAAAGCTTCACAGACATTGAGAATGCCAACCCCCTTTGCTGGGGTGTGAGGGTCACCTGCAGGAACTATACTCTCTATAGGAGGGCTAATTCCTGATACAGACCTCGCTGGATGGTTTCGGCTCAGGCCACTCATATCTTAATGAGCCAGAGTTCTGGGTTCTAATGGTTTGTCCGTGGCTGTGGACAAATCATTTCCTTCCCTGGGTCTTGGTTTCTGCATTTCTCAGGGATCTTCGGGCCCTAATGGTTTAAGACTCGATGGGTCCACAACCTGGCTACAGAATCCACATTTGAACAGATTAGGAAATAAGCCAGACTTGGGGGGTTCCCATAATTCTGGGTCTCTGCCATTGTCTCTTCTAATTTAGGCAACATCTCTCTCTGTGTCTTTTTCTGGGATGTTCCCCTTTCCTGGCTTTCTCTTCCTCTCTTGGATGTCCCCTGTGTTTTTGTACCTCCTGGTCCCTTTGTCCTAAATGCCCCTCCCCTTCCTTGCTTTGTAGGATTCCGTGGCAGAGGCTGCTGGTGTCCGCCTACCTGCCTCCGATCCTCGCCTTTCTGTGCACCCATGTACTGCGACACCTGAGCCTCCGGGCCTGTGGGCTGTCGCTGGCTGTTGACATCCTTCCACTCTGGGGAAGGAACTGCTCTCTCTGGTGATTGACAGGAGCTGGTGAGTGAGTACCCCCAGTATCTTCCCTTTGGGGGATAATTCTGAGGTCTGCGTTCCCCTGTAGGACTGAGCATATTTCACCTACAGTTATGGAGAACACACCTTTTATTGACTGCCTTCCTTTCTCTGTCTCACTTCCCCTTTCCCTACTCGTTTTGGGGGGACCACTCCCCAGATAAACCATTTCCACTCCAATCCATCCATCCTTGAGGACCAAGGTCAATGGTCACCTTCTGTTTGAAAATCCCCTAACTCCCTCAAGTTAGCTGCTCACACCTGTTTTTTTTGTCTTTGGATCCACCCTCTTGGTGGGATTAAAAAGATCCATTCTAGGGTCTGTGTGCCCCACTGGTGTGAGGCTTTCTGAGGTCAGGGCCCATGTCCTATTTCCCTCTGTAACTGTAGTCAACATGGAGGATGTCCCATACAGGAATCTAGGTGCTTCCCAGGTACTTCTCATCTTCCTCACTCTCTTGACTTCCCAGCAAGCCTCTTGCTACCTTTGCAAAGAATTCAACCAGCTCCAGGTTTTTATTCCTCTACTTTAACCCCAGATAAATGTGGGTTCATCCACAGCTGAACTTCTTTATAAATGCCTTGCAAGCCCATCAATAATTGACCCTGAAAGATACTCCTGTGGGTTCCTAGTACCTGTAACAACCGTGTCTGTCCCTGACCTGTCTCCGCACAGGGCACCGAGGGCCGGGGAGGGTGTTCCTCTCCCTCTTCTCCCAGTCCCTGGGCTCATCTGTCCTGGGGTCAGCTGCCTCCACACCTTCTTGGTATTGCCTTCTTCCCAGGAGCAGCGCGGGAAGCATCTTCAGGGAAACATCAGTACAATCCTGACCTTTCTCTCATTCACATTAGAGATTTTTTGCTTTGCCCTCTTCAAATTCTCCAAAGGGAAGAAGGAGGGAGAGGGGAAAGAGGGGACACTGGTTTGAATTACATATTGATCTCTTGAGCAGGTATGTCCCGCCTGGACAGCCCGCAGTCAGAGCCCTACTCCTCGTTCCCAAGCATGGCTATCGACCTGCGACCCATCCAGATGCCGCCCCTCAACCCCATGCCCCCAGAATTCTGCCTTTCGGGGATCCAAAGCTTCACAAACCTCCTTTCTCTGCTTCCGAAAGCCCTCTACTCTGTAGACACAAATCTTGCTCTGCAAGTTGCTACCTCTGAGTCCCACCCGGAGAGTAGGAACCTTCTGCCTGGTTGGATGCCAAGTGCAAGCGAGTGCTGCCATTCCTTGTCAACTCCACCAGAGCCTAAGTGGCTCCTGAATATCTATCACTCCACTGCACCCCATGCCTAGAGTAGAAGCCCACCCACAGCAGCACATTCATGGACTGCATTGTTAAGCCATCAGTGAACTGCTTGGGGTTGTCATAGCCTGCATTGCCTCTGAAAATGCAAATACATTCATTGACTTAGAGCCACAGACAGGCCCCTGGGATTTCCTTTGCCAGACCAACAGCGTGTCACCCTGCAGAGAGAAGGAAAGGTGGAGACTGAAGCATAGGATAGGGAAGTTTGAGGTGGGGGGACAGATGGCAGAAGCATGAAGTGAAGGGTGTGGCCCCGGGGGTGGGAACATTTGTTCTGATGGCATCGTGGATGCAGCCTAGATGTGCTGGAGGCTGGTGGGGACAGGGGGCCCAAGACAAGCTTCTACTTCACTGCTTTTCCCAGGCGGGCACTGTGCCCCTTGGCCAACATCAACCCTGCCACGGCCAGCATCCTCCCTCCCACTGCGTCTTACATGGGAAATCTTACAGTCTGCTATTAGCCACACTGTGACCCCCCCCCCCCCACCTTGGGGCAACTCGCTTTCCCCTGGACAGGGTTATGGTGTGTATTGAACACTTTTAGAGTCCTGACCACATGCTGGGCACTGCTGGAAGCACTTGACAAATATCCCTACATTTACTCCTCACAACCACCTACCAAGTCGTACTCCCATCTCTCCAATGCACAGGGCATGGCTCTGGGTGCTGAGGGAGTACAAGAGTTCATGCCCTCGGGGACCAGATTTTAGTAAGGTGGACAGACAATAATAAAATAGACACGTTATACATACTATATGTTATATGTGGTATATATGATGCATTCGATCAACACTAGAATATGTCAAGATGGGAGAAATGAAACAAGAGATAAGGCAGCTGGAGGAGATGACAAGTATCTGTGGTCGCCAGGGGAAGGCCTGTCTGAGGAGGTGATATCTGAGCAGAGACCTGCGTGAAGCGAGGCAGGGAGGCTCTGGGCTTCAGGAGGGAGCCTTGCAGGTAGAAGGGATCCTGAGTGCCAAGGCCCAGGAGCTGGCATGAGAGGAGTGTGAGGATGAGCACGGAGCCCCATGGAGGCTGGTGCGTATGGGGGCCAGTCTGGGGCTTGAAGGAGAAAGAGAGCCATGCAGAAGGGCTCTTCCCTCAGGGAATGGGCAGAGCTGAGGGCCTGGTGGGAGATGCCTCTCCATGAGTCAGACAAGAGTGGAGCCTGGGAAGGATGAAAAGTTTATTTCTGGGAGGTCACCTGCCTTAGGAAATGGCACAATTTTGACAACTGCTTTATTCTTCTTCAACACTTGCAGATGGAGTAGGAGGCTGGGACAGAGAGCTCAGCACCCCACCACCACTGTCCCCCAGGCAGAGGGAGGGAGAGAGGCTGGGACCACAGATACTGGATACGGAAAAGACCTGCTAGGTCATGGAGTGGGTCCCCCGGGGAAGATGTGGTGGCAGGAGAAACCCCGCCTGCTCATTTCATGCTCTGGCTGAGGGCGCGAGTAGGAGATGGGAGCAAGTTGAAATTAGATGGGAATTTATTTAAGGCCTTTAAATATTTCTGCACTCAGGGGCCCTCGAGAGAACAACAGATCATCTCCTCCACAGCCTGCATGGGAGCCACGCAGTGACTCATCAGGCCCCTGGGCCACCCCGGCGCACTGTGCACATCCCCCTGCCCCTACCTCCCCCAGAAGGTCTCTGCTGGTGTGTCCTGGGGCTCAAGGGGGCCTGCACCTCCCCATCTGCCCTGCCTGGTGTCTCAGACAAAAGATGTGAGGGGCAGCGTCCTCTCGCGCATCCTGTGCTCCAGGGGCGGGCTGAACACCAACGGTGGGGCTAAGCAGAGGACAAGGCTTCTTCCTGCGTTCCCTGAGTCTGTCCCAATGCGATGGGCCTTAGCAGCCTCCTCCCAGCCTGGGGTCACTTTTTCTACTAGGTAGTGTTGCCTCACAAATTTCTCTAAGCTTCTCTCAAAGTACCCAGGAAGGGCTTTGTAGTTCCTCCAGGAGGAAATGAAAAAGTGGTACAGATACAGTACTGTGCATAGTTATTAGCATGGGTTCTGGAGCCAGACTGCCTGTGTTCAAATCCCAGTTCTTCCACTTACTGGCTGGGTGACCTTGGGCCAGTTACTTAGCTTCTCTGGGCCTCAGTTTCTGTACCTGTGAAAGTATGGATGGCGATAAGAGCCATCCAGTAGGGAGGTTGTGAGGATAAAATGTGCTAAGATAATCAAAGTGCTCACATAGGTCCCTGGCACACAAGGAGGGGTAGACAAGTGTCACCTGTTGTTTTTTCTGTGTGTTTAACAGTTTCTCCAGGGGATCCTGCTGGAAGTTGGAGAGCACTGTTGGACAGATGAACGAGTATGACCATAAAGCTCCGGTCCCCAACCTCCTCAGGGAAGGTCCTGAAAAGATGGTGGGTCTATCATCTGCGTATTCATTCATATATTCATTTGCTGTTATGTTCATTCATTCGGCATCTTTCAAGCACCCGTGAGCTAGCTGGGGGTGCAGCGATGACGGACACGTGGTCACTGCTGTTCAGTGCTCACACTCATGCCCACACATATACAGGGAGGCTTGTGCCCCACGCTCACCTTCCTTCCCACCTGACCTGGAGGCCACAGCTCTCTGTCCAGAGAAGACACAGCCATTTACAGTTGGATGCAGGGAGTGCTCGTGGAAGCATGCAAGCCACCGTAGAGAGCAGAGGGCTGTGCCTACCGTTGGGGGCATCTGGGATCAAGCTGGCAGGATCAGGGAATGTACCTCCAAGGGCCAATTTTTGAAACCCAAATGACAGGTCAGGATTTCAGGGGCACTTATTGATGTGAGAATCATGGGGTTAATTTCCAAGTGTGGGCTTTGGAACCAGAAGGCCTGGATTGACATATGGAGTTCCCACTTCCTGGCTTTGCATCATCTAACCTGTCTGTGCCTCTGTTTTCTCATCTGTGCAATGGAGATGATAGTGGTACCTTCCTTAGAGGGTTATTGCAAGGGCCATATGAGTTTAGCATTGAGTGGAGTGCTTGGCACTCAGTGAATGCTGCCTACCTTGAAACTACAAGAACGCATTTAACTACAAACACAGAAAACCCAACTAGTAGTGGTGTAGAAGAGTGAGGGGGTTATCTGTGCTCTGCGACGGGACCCCGAGGGCAGGAGGCTTGGTGAGCAGCTTCTCTGATTGCTCCCGATGACCCTGCTCCTCATTCTTGGGGTGACCCTGCTCCTCATTCTTGCCACGATGCCTCTTCCAGGGTGAAGCTAAGAAAAGGCTGTGCCTTCCATCTTGGGGGCTCTCTGGCCCGCCCTCAGATCACCAGCTGCCACGCTGTGAGGACACTCAGGCAGCCCGTGGAGAGGTCCACGTCATGGGAAGCCAGCTGCCAGAAAGAAACCACACGAGTGAGTTTGGAAGCTGATTCTTCAGCTTGGTCAAGCCTTGAGATGACTATAGCCCTTGTAGCTTGACTGCAGCCTTGTGAGAGACCCTGACCCAGAGGCACCCAGAGAAGCTCTGCCCAGATTTATGAATCACAGAAACTGTGAGTGTGTGTTTTTTTAACCCACTAAATTTGGGGATACTTGATTGTGCAGCAATAGATAACTCATACAGGGGCCACCGAGGGCTTGTGCAGTGGCTCAGTGGGGTCTCAATATTGCCATCAGAGACCCAGACCCCTTCTGTCTTTCCTCTCCCCCTCCATAGTTTGCAGCTTTCATCCTCAGGGTTACAAGATAGCTGCTGCATATCCAGATGTCACATTTGCATAGTAAGCAGGAAGAGGGCCTAAAGCCAGACAGGGCCTAAACCCAGGTCTGCTGGGTCTGTCCCTTTCACAGAAGCTTTCCCAGGGAAGCTGCCCAATAGCCTCCAAATACATCGAATTGGCCGGAAGACCCCCATGGCCACCCTGGTCCCACAGTGAATGGAAGGGTAGACCAGATGACCTCTCAGGTTTCAGGATACCAAAGTTCCACCCCAGAACCCAGCAAGGGCTATTCAGGCTGCGAAGGAGAAGGTGAGTCTCTTGAAGGCAGTAACTGTCTAACTCAGCTGTGATTCCCAGGGCCTAACCCAGCACCTCACATAGTAGGTACCCAAATAAGGTTTTTGAATGAGTGAACTAGGTGATAAGCCTTCAAAGGCAGGGATCGTATCTTCCTTGTGTTTATACCCCTGATGCTTGGCAGGGCTGGTAGATTAGCATATGATTGTGTTATGCTGCTAGTGCACTGAGGGCAGGGACTGTACCTTGTTTTTCTGTGTAGCCCGGTGCCTGGCCCAGTGCCTGGCACACAGAGGGACATGCCTCAGGGTTTGCTGAATAGTTTAACCCTCTGGCTGACCAAGAGCTCTGGTGTTGTGTCTCCTCCCTCATGAGACTTGCTTGACCTTGTGGTGCAGTCCTCCATCTGAAATGGGAACCAGGAGCCTCACCCTCCTGTGAGGGAACGGGCATGCGTGCCCCTCCAGTGGGCCTGCCCTTTCCTGGCTGGGATTGTCTCTGCTTGAACACTGGAAGATGATCAGGAAGTTTGCTCCTGGCTGTCTCTGGCTCTGCCCTGGGGGATTCCCTCTCAGCTGGGGGAAGGAGAAGGCTGGGTCCTGCCAGGACACCTCGCCCTGGCAGCCTTCACTGTGCTCTCTGTGGATTCCAGAGCCCAGTGCCAGGAGCTGCAGGGACAGAGGCCCCCGGTTCAAAGGAAGGTCCTTTCTGGGAGGCAACCCAAGGAGCCGCTCTGGTGGTAATGTCTCAGTTGGGCACACACCTAGATATGCTCAGAGGTGTCCTAGCAGCAAAGCCCCTGATGCCCTTTACTCCCTGAAACCCATGTCATTCCCTTGTCTGGAACTGCCCATGACCCCTTCCCTCATCTGCTTTCTGATCTGACCCCCACCCAAAAGAGGGGGGAAGTTGGCTTCTGAGTAGAACTGGGCCATGAAAAGGGTTTCCATGTCAAGAGATGTTGGTCAGACCCAAGGAATGTTCCAGGGGTCCATCATTAGAGAACCATTCATGGAGCCACCATGGATCTTTTTCCCTGGAGGTCTGCAGAACAGGAAGAATTTTTCAGCTCCTTAGGATACAAGGGAACACATGAGGTGAGGTCCAGACAACCCTTCCCCCATGGCCCTCTGTCCCCAGGTGCCTGATGTTTTAATTCTTTGGTGGAATATTCACTGCTCAGGTGCATCCTGAATCCAGTGTGCTCTGTCACATCACAAATCCCACAGCACCATAGAGATTGTTGCCTACATCCCCCCAGCTAGACAGGAAGCACCTCGAAGGCAAGGGCTATTCGGTGTTTATTCTGTGGCCTCGATGCTTAGTGAGCTCTCAGTAAGTGTTAAGCACATGAAGGAATGAACAAATGGATGGTGGCGCCCTCAGGGGCCATTTAGATCCATCCCCTTGCTTTGTAAATAGGGCTTTGGGTTGTCAAATGAAGCTCTGGTATCATCAACAGCCAACTGGGTTGGCTGTTTCTTCTGAAACAGATTTTTTTTTTAACTTTTTTTTTTTTTTTTAAGATTTTATTTATTTATTTATTAGAGAGCAAGCGAGAGAGAAACAGCATGAGAGAGGAGAGGGTCAGAGGGAGAAGCAGGCTCCCCGCTGAGCCGGGAGCCCGATGTGGGACTCGATCCCAGGACCCTGGGACCATGACCTGAGCCGAAGGCAGTCACTTAACCAACTGAGCCACCCCGGCGCCCCTGAAACAGATTTTTATATTAGTGCTGAGTCAGGGCCCCTAATAAGTGACTATGAAAAAGTGAATGCACGGTCGGAGACACAACTGACCATGTCGGTACCTTACGAAATTAAAAAGAAAATGAATGATAATTCCATACATTTTGGAGACTCTTCTTCATCAGCAGGTTTAATATTCATAACTCGTGTGTTATGTATCACCATCTCCATTTATCGATAAAGAAACTGGGGCTCCAATAATACTGTGATGGGTCTGGGCAACTTTGAGAGCCGGTTCCTACAATCTAGCCGTCCCGGTATGGAGGGTGGAAACTGAATCATGTGCACTGTACTTGCTTCCTGTTGGTGCTGGAACAAATTCCCACAAACCTGGTGGCTGAAAATAACACAAATTTATCATTGTAGGGTTCTGGAGAAGTTTGCAATCAAGGCGCTGGAGGGGCTGTGTTCCTCTTGGATGCTCAGGGAGGATGTGCTTCCTTGCCTTTTGAGCTTCTAGGGGAAGCCCTGTCTCCTGCCCCTTCCTCATATAATCCTCACATCTCCTACTCCCACTCCTACCTCCCGGCCTCCCTCCTTTAAGAACCTCTGTGATCCTTTTGGGTCCACCTTGATAAACCTTCTTCCCTCCCACCCTCCCTCCCTTCAGTCTTTCTTTTTTAGGGATAATTTAAATCTGCTGGTGAGCAACTATCACCGCAAGATCCCCAAGAAGCTTGAAGCTCATGACCCAAAACTTACCTTACACATGTGAGTGGATGTGAACCCCTTCAGCTGTCTCTGGACACACTGGATTCATCCACATTCTTCCCAGTCCTCCAGAGGGGTGAAGTCCAGTACTGGACACATAATGTCGAGGGAACCAAGGGAATAGGTCTCTTTCAGCCCCATGGACATCATCTAGCATTCTGAGAAATTCTGGTGAAAAGGGGAAGGAAGGAAGGAAGGGAGGGAGGAAGGAAGGGAGGGAGGAAAAAAAGCACAGTGTGCTGTGGGAGTGTGTGGAGACCCTGCAGCCCACTTGCGTGCACTGGGACACATGATGGATACCACCCTGAAGCTCATTTATTTAACCGAACTTCATTGAGCACCTGGTGCTGTGCTGGGTGCTATGGGTGAAACAAAGATAAATAATAGATGGGGCACACCCTCAGGGTGCCTTCAGTCCAGCAGGCAAGTGTGGATCTGAACACAACTAATTTTCACTCAGGGAGAAAGGAAGACAGTAGCACCCCCAAGATAGAAGCATGGATCTGAGCCTCTGGGGCTCCAGGCGAGCAACTTGGCACTTTGTCTTTATTGATTGGTTTTGCGGTGATGGTAGTAAAGTGAGAAGAAGCTGGGGGGGGGGGGGGGGTCTGCATTTACTGCCCCACCCTCGGCCCACTCCCTTGGGAAGGGCCCGGGTGTTAGCACTCAGTGGCCACTCAGCAACTACTGATTGAGGGTCTCTGGGGAAGCAGGCCCTGGCTGGCTGGGGACAATAAGCTCCCTCAACATCCCCCTGCCTTGTTCCCAGGCCGTCTGCTTCCTGTCTTGGTGCCCTTGCTGTTTCCGTGCCAGGAACATTCACGGACGCACACTTACCCAGAGGCGTGCGCACCACACACACATACACACGCACGCACACACTGTGTCACTGCTATCACTAGGAGGTAATAATTGCAGCCTGAACACGTGCCCTCAGGGCTGCCTCTGTCACCACCCTTACCCCCCCCACCCTGGCTGCCCCCTCCACCCACTCCCTCTGGTGGGGGCGGGGCACACTTCCACACCCGCCTTTCTACCTTCCTGTCCAGTTCTGCCCCAAAGCCTGGGCGCCTCTCATTGCTTCCCTCTGCCTCCTTTCATCTCCATTTGTACCCCTCTGTCTATTCAGTTGACCCCTGCCTCTCTCTACTCCTCCCCAGAGTTCTGTGTGTGTGTGCACGTGCACGTGTGTGTAAGAGAGAGAGAAAGGACAGAGAGAGACCATTCCTTTTAGGAGTTGTCCTCCTTGATTGAGCTATGGTTTCCTGCTGAAGAATCACAAATGCAGCAGAGCCTATTTCCATCACCTGGGGAAGCATGATGCATAAATCCTGACAGGATGGGGCCAGGATAGCTGAATGAGGCAACAAAACCTTGCCCGAGTGCATGGGGCCTCCCCATACACCTGCTGCCCCTGCTCCCCACGCTGACTGGCTTTTGCTTGTGCTAGGGCCACATCTTAGCATCACGGGGACCAAGCATGGGCCAGCTCTGGGCAATGCTGATGCCCCTGGCCTAGACAGGGCTAGAATTCCCCTGTCCTTGAGGAGGTCACAAATCAACATGGAGAATGAAGGTCGGCCAAGAGGTTGGCAGTGCTCTGGGCTCTGGAGCCCGAGATCCAGGGAGGGAAAACAGGCACTTTTCATTCCTCCAGGCCCTGTATCTATACATCTACTTAAATTACTTACCTGAATCCTCGCCATACCTCTGAGAAATCTGTGTGGCTTACTGTGGGACTGGAATGAAGCTAATAAGGCCCAGAGAGGTTAGACAGCATTCCTGAAGCCACACAGCTACTGGGTCATCTGGTAGACTCAATTCCAGATCTGCCTTACTCTTTCACCACTCAGAGCACGGGCAGTTTCCTGGGAAGGGAGATGCTACAGCTTGGTACCAGGGCACGAACTTTGCATGTCGGCCCTGTTGAGGTGAAATCCCCTAAATAAATTCATTCTCTTTGCTGGAGGCTGGGGCTTTGAGAGGCCCAATGGTGCTCAGGCTTTCAGTTGTCTGCCCAAGGCTATGGGTTTTAGAAACCAGATCCTGAAGCCTGTTCCCTCAAAAGGAAACTCTCTGCACTAAGCTTCAGACTTTCTCATCAGAATATGCATGATAATTTATCTGCTTTCTTTAATTTATGCAGAGCTATCAGAGTTTTCAATTCATGCAAAGGTATATCAGAGGCTATTGTGCCTTTTGCTCACACACTGATGGCTTTCTATGCACACTTGTTGTAAGAAAGCCTGCTTGACCTGGGTGCAGCTAAGACCTCTGGGAGCAGCCCTCAACCAATAAAGGATGATGATTGGTGGGTAAATATCCCAGCTTTCTCACCTCTCTGGAGGACAGCCCTGAGGCATCAGCTACATCTCCCAGAGGTCCACCCTGAGGGGAAGCCTCGGTATCCCCAGTATAACCTGCTCTCTGGAGTGCCTTGTGCTGGCTTTCTCCATTCTCGCTCTACTTCGGGTTCTCCTGGGATCAATGCCATATAATCCGCAGGCCCTTGAATTAGGTTTTACTTCTGGGGAAACTCAACCCAGGACAGTCACACTGAGGAGGAAGGGAGCCAGAACTCAAACCCAGGTCTGTCTGACTCCAAAGCCCACACACCTCATCATTATCTCTCATATCTGTGTGACCAGGAAAGCCACACCCACTCATGTCCTTACTTTCTATAAGGCAGACATGCATTACACCAAATCTACTCTTTCTCTGAGGGTTTTGAATGCACTTAATAAAATAAATAAATAAATAAATAAATAAATAAATAAATAAATAAATAAATAAATAAATAAAGTTGCAAGAAACTCTCATTTCCCTTTTGTATTGCAGGTGCTTTCAGGTATTGGTTTATAGCCTGCTCACAGCTAACCAAGTTTCACGGAGTCTCTCTGCTCATCTAACTAAGTCTCATGCTCCAGGCAAGAGAAGGAAGCTTCTCCCCAGTCCCAGCCTTGCTCAATTGTAGATGGCCCAGAAGGACACACCTACTTGCCTCCAGGCATGTTAAGCCTCTTTCTTGAGCTAGTAGGAAATGGAAGTAAAACAGTACAGAGAAAAGAACTGAATGGTGTTTGTTTGCTCCTCTTGCAAAGGAGACAACTTAGGGGGAAGGGTATGGAAGGTGTTAGCCTAAATACAATTTCCTGAAAGCATGTGACACTTGACGTTGACTCACATTTTCATCAATGTTGACTACCTTGAAGTTGGGGCAAGTATCTCCCTGCTTCTCCGAGACTCTTCCCTTTTACCCAGCATTTGCAATAGGTTCTGGGTGAGAACATGCACCTTCCCTGTCGGGTTTTGCCTGGCAATTCCTCAGGGTCCATGGACGGTTAACCCAGGTGTCTGGTTGGCCTCTGGTTCAAGTGCTAAAGGCTCAATGAACATTTAGAAATTTGACCTGGGGGGCACCTGGGTGGCTCAGTTGGTTAAGCATCTGCCTTCGGCTCAGGTCATGATCCCAGGGTTCTGGGATCGAGTCCCGCATTGGGTTCCCTGCTCAGCGGGGAATCTGCTTCTCTCTCTCCTCCCCACTTGTGCTCACTCTTGCTATCTCTGTCTCTCTCAAATATGCAAATAAAATCTTAAAAAAAAAGGAAATTTGACCTGGGGAAGTGGTTGCCCAGGGAGGTCAAGGCCAAAGGTGGAATCAGGAAAGGAACTGATACCTGCAGTAGAATTCATATTAACTACTTGTTACCCTTATTTGCCATGACCTATCCTCTGCTGGGATACCTGAAAAAATACGCACATATGCACACACTGATGAATACAGGTGGATTTCTCTGTCTTAGGGCTCACCTACAGGATGAGGCTTTCTCTTCCCCCTTGCTATTTTATTCCACATTTTCAGTCATTTTCCCTAATGAAACTATCAGGCAGAACTAATCCAAACATTGGCTTAATTAATCAACATTTGGCAGTCTATAACTACACGCTCCAGTCCAAATTGCTTGTGACAACTTTCTTAATACAATACCAAAACATCTACAGGGAAGCAGGGGCTCCATCAGCTGGCTGGAGAGCACAGCTCTTCAATTTATCTAATATATTTTAATAAAGTTGCAATAAACCTTCAGTCTCCCAGGTATGACAGGGAGCATTTTGCTACCAGAAAATGTCATTATTTTATTTTTAAATTAGTTGAGAAAACATAAAATGCCCTTGTGGAATAGATGTGCTCTCACCAAGAGCTACCCCTGGATAGAGGGTGAGTTCATGCCCCAAGGGTGCCTTTGGGTCAAGTGTTCAGACCAACAGAGCCCTTGGGGGCTGGTGCTCTGGCTAGCCAAGAAAGTAAATGCAGCCAGAATCCTTCTAGAAGCTGTGATTCTCTTTCAGAGACTGACCTCCCAATAGGAAAAAGAATCAGAGTAAGAATGATAATTTTTCCTGTTTATTTACTACCTCAAGGTTCACAGAATACTTTCATGTACCTGGTCTCATTTGGTCTTATAATATCCCTGGAATGAAGGGAGGAATTTGTTCCTTTATTCAACACCAGTACACCTTAAGTACCTACTAGTGCTAGGAGCTGGGCTATCCATTAGTGACTCAGGGGTCAACAAGGTAGACATGATCCTACTGCACTAGCCATCTGAATTTTTCCCTCCAGGTCTCCTACTGCAGGCTGACATGCTGGGACTGTATTGCCCAGGCTACCTGCCCTCCTCCTTCTGGTTAGATTTGGCCAATGGGAGGCAGGACACTGGAGGTGAGAGATGGTAGAAGCTGAGGTGCTCATCCCCCAGCTCTCCCCCTGCTGGGCTGTAGGCTGGCAGGGTCTGCATTCCTCTGCCTGAGGCCAGCTCTCATTTCCCCTAAGTATAACCACAGCTCTCTCAGATTCTAGCAACCACTCTCTCCTCTTGTCCCTATAGGCCTAGGAGAAGTAAGAGTTTCACCCTCTTATTACCCCAAATTCTCAAAATCAATTACCCCACTAGAAAACACCATGCATTTCCTGCAGGACTCTGAGTGTTACATGTAACTTCATATAACTTATAGGCTGGTAGCCATTAACCAAATAATTGCACAATTAATTACAATTGTGATATGTGCTACAAAAGATGGTGCAATGTTGTGTGAGAGTATGTAATCAGGCATCTGACTTCCTCTAGGCGATCAGAAAGGATTTCCCTGCAGGGGTGATATTTAAGGGGCTGAGGAGGAATAGCTATAAGGATTTTAGGTTGGGTGGGGTTGGCAGTGTTCCAGGCAGAAGGAATGACATGTTTGAAGCCCTGAAGGCTGGAAAAAACTTTGTTTTAGAAAGAAGCTGGAAGGACTACTGATATGAGTGGCCTTTAAAAAGGCCAGATGTGATCATGGCTGAAAGCCCCTCTGGGTCAAGGGGAAGGCAAAGAAGGCGGGAGGAGACAGACTCCAGCTGGGATTTAGGGCTGGGATGAGGGCATGGAAGTGAGACACTAGGGCATAATATAGAGGGAAGTGTTCACTCTCACGGCCATGCAGGTGGAGGGGCGGCCCTGACAGTGATGTCTCCTTATATTTTGTACCCTAGGTGCCTGACTTGCTTCACTCTAGTCCTGGTCTTACATAGGGAATTCTGAAAATGAGACCAGGAAAGGAAGAGTCCTGGGAGGAAAATGAGGACAAGAACCAAAAAAGGTAGCCTGAGCAGAGGGGCAAGTTTAAGTGGAGATAAATTCAAGAGGAAAACAAACAAGCAAACAAACAAAAAACCCCAAAAAACTAGGTTTGAAGCAAGGGAATCAATGCTGAAGTTCAGAAGTCACAGGAGAGACAGAAGCGAGGAAGATTCTCCACCTAGCTGGTAGGGTAGATCTGGGCTCACTCTCCTAGGACATCTGTAACCTTGTCTGTGTGTGGGGAGGGAGCTGTGAAGGGCATTGAGCCTGAGCAGGCATGTTCCCCTTGGCCGGGGCCAGGAGCACTTGTAGGCAATTTGTCTTTCCTGCTTATAGCTTGTAAGCAACAGAGCTGGTACTAGAATCCAGAGCTCTTGACACATGGCCCAGTATTCTGGCTAAAAGTACTATCAGCAGCAATGGCCTGAGATCCCAAGCAATTACCTTTCCTGTGCATCTCAGATGGGGGCCTTGCCAGCCTGGCCCTTCCTTACCAGCTGCAAAGAGTTTCGTCACTTGTGAAGGTAAAAGGAAGAGACCACACACATAGGACCACCCACTTTTGGCATCAATTTCAAGTTGGGGGGTTGTTCCCAAACCACACTCCTTTTTTGAGGATTTACTAGGAGAAGTCAGAGAACCTACTGACAGCTGTTGTACTCATGGTTATGATTAAAGGAAAGGATAAAGATTTAAACCAACCGAGGGAGTAGAGGACATGAGTTTAGGGAAGGGACCAAATGTGGAGCTCCCACTGTCTTCCCCCTGTGAACCTGTAGACAGTGTTACTTCTCTGCCATCCATGTGTGACAAGACATCTGGAGTATTGCCAACCAGGAAGCGCACTGGAGCCTTGGGGTCTAGAGTTCTTACTGGGGCTCCATCATGCACTGCCTGTGAAGCTGTCCTTATTTTCAGCCCTTGGAAGGTATAACTGATACCACATGGCCCGGAGCCCCCATCGTAAACCTCACACTGTTACACTGTCTGGTGACCAAACCCCCAGCAAACAGAGACATTGTTTTCAGACATGACATTTCAAGGGCCTAGTAGCTGAGGGCAAAGGTCAGACCTTTCCTTGGGTAAAGCTAATTCTTCACTGCACCTTAGCCCTTGTGAAAGACCTCTGTGTACCTGCCAACAGCTCTCCAGACCTATTTTGTTTAGACTGTAAGCCCATAGCTTGGCAGGCTTGTGTCAGTTTCTCAGATAGTAGACAAAGGACCTAAGGATATTTAATCCAATTTTTAAGAACATAGTTATTGTTTTGTTTTATTATAAAATTAACAAATGCACATATTAAATTTTTCTAACAATACAGAAATGTATAATATAGAAAGTTCCCCATCATACAACATAATCCAGAAGCATATATAAAACAGAAAGTTCCCCATAATTCAAGAAATAACTGTTCCTAAAAATTTAGTTTATATTTTTTCATTTTTTCATGCATATTTTAACATATAAATATGTAATCACTTTTAACAAAAATGATATACTATATATAGTGTTCTGCGGCTCGCTTTTCTCCTTAACACTATATCATAGATACGACATGGAAATGTCACCACATATAAATGAACCTCATTTTTTCAATGGCTGAATAGTATTCCAGTGTGAATGTACCACAGTTTATTTAATGGCTGAATAGTATTCCAGTGTAAGTGTACAATTTATTTAACCAATTGTTTATATTGATGAGTATGTGGGTTGTTGCCAATTTTTTTCTATGGCAAACAATGCTGCGATGAACATCCTGGTACACATGGAATTGGGCCCTGTGCTAAAATTTCTGTAGGGCAAACTCTTAAAAGAGGAATCTCTGCATTAAAGGATATGTGCATTTTGCAATTTAATAGATCTTGCCAAATTGTACTCTGAAAAGCTCATCCAGTTTATACTCATATTAGCATTGTATGGGAGTGCTGGATTCATGCCCTCTTTGCCAACTGGTTATTAATCCTTTACACAAATCCAAATATTTAAAGTAAAACCAGCATTATGCTTCTCAATCCTAGAGCCGGATGGCTGCCCACTGCTCCTTCAATGTCCCCATTGGGGGACAGTTCTCCTAGCCCCAGCTCCAACTTGTGAGGATTGGGTCGTAGGGAATGTGGGTGGCCCAAGAAAGCTGAACTCTGGAAGAAAGCAGTCAGATAGGGACTGATTTTAATGTTTTGTTCATGTAGACACTTTGTTTGAGGTTGAACATTTGAAATTTACTCCCCTGGGTATGCCTAATGCCCCACATTTTTTCCCCTAAGTTAGATGTATTAGCTTTCTATTGCCGCATAACAAATTACCAGAAATTTAGTAACTTAAAACACCATGAATCTATTATCTCACAGTTTCTGTAGGTCAGAAGTCCAGGTATGGTGCCACAGCTGGGTTCTTTGTTTAGGATCTCACCAGGCTGGAAGCAAGGTGTGATAGGGGCTGCAAACACATCTGAAGCTGGGGCTGGTTACTTGTGGTCTTTTTTTTTTTTTAAGATTTTATTTATTTATTTGTCAGAGAGAGAGGGAGCACAAGCAGGTGGAGCTGCAGGTAGAGGGAGAGGCAGGCTCCCTACTGAGCAAGAAGCCGGAGGCGGGACTCAATCCCAGGACTCTGGGATCATGACCTGAGCTGAAGGCAGACGCTTAACTGACTGAGCCACCCAGGTGTCCCATTACTTGTGGTCTTACGACTGAGGTATCGGTTTTCTTGCTGGTTGTTGGATCCAGATGGTTCTCAGCTCCTAGAGGCTGCCCTCAGGTCCTTGAATGTGGGCCTCTCACAACATGGCAACTTCCTTGAGAGCCAGCAGGAGGGTCTTGCCCTGGTCTGCCATGACAGAGTCTTATATGAAGTAACAGTAATCACAGGACTGAGTATCTCATCATATTTCCAGGTCCCACCCACACTCAAGGGGAGGGAATTTTGCAGGGGTGCAGAGCAGGGGGTGGGAGTCTTGCAGCTTGGATTTCTGCCTACCACCTTAACTAACATGTGAATGGATTCTGTGTGCACTGGGCTCAGGGGAGGGCCTGGGGAGAGCTGTAATCCCAGGTGGACTGCCCTTTGGCAAGATAATTCTAGTCTTCTTCTATTTTTGTCTTTTATGTGGTTACAGTGGAATGTCCCTGATGGACCATGCAATAGTACCATGTGGGGTGTCTGCTGGATCTCACCTTCCTTTTTCTGCCTTGTCCCTTCACTTAAAGGGATGGGTCCAGGTAGCCATGATTATTCTACAAATGGGGTGACAGACCAAAACAGAGCAATCAATGTCTCCCTCCTGAAAATCTGGAATGAGGATTGAAGATATGTGTTAGTTATTGGAGGTACTGAAGATGGGAGGATTTGGAGCTCAGACAGGGGCAGCAACTTTATGTCACCTGCACAGAGAAGAAGGAATTCAATCAGGAGAGAAAAACTAAAAACTGAAGGTAACACATGAAGAGAAGTTATGATAGGGTAACCAATTCACATGGTTTTCCTGGGACCAAGGGGGCTCCCAGGATACAGCACTGTCAGTGCTAAAAGCAGAAAGTTTCTGCTAAACCAGGATGAGTTGGTCATCCTCAGTAAAGAAGAAAGACCTGTGGCCCCAGACAGGGACAGAGAAGCTTCCTTGAATCTTGATGCTCTCAGCCCTGGGAGAAGCCTGGCTGGGATTCTTGCCCTGAGTCCCATGGACCACCCCTAACCTCCCAATCCCTTTTTGTTTAAACTGGCCTGGAAGTTTAACTTCTGGAAAGACCATACTCAGACTCCCTTGTCATCAGAGTGGCCCCATGTGACTGGATCCTCTTCAGGGAGGAGGTGAGCAGATGGCATGTGTCATTTCTGGTCCCAGGCAGTTAACCCTGAGTATGTGAGCTCAACTCACCCTCTCCCCAACCCTGCAGCTCTAAGTGAACAATGCTGGGATGGCCGTGTTGAGGAGGGAACTGCCCGATCCTGATCACAGTCAGAGAGCTGCCAAGGAGGGTTGCTGGACCTTAGAGGGCTTCGTGTGAGCAAGAAATCAAGCTTTTTATGTTAAGCCACTGAGATGGCAGGGCTTATTTGTCTCCCCAGCAGAGTTTTCTGACTAATACAGTGGGTTTCTTTTACTCTCGACCAGAAAAGTTTTTTACTAAGACAGCTCAGGTCACCAGTATCCTCCATTTTGGAATGCCTAAGAAGGTTCTTTTTTTTTTTTTTTAATTTTTTATTGTTATGTTAGTCACCATACATTACATCATTAGTTTTAGATGTAGTGTTCCATGATTCATTGTTTGTGCATAACACCCAGTGCTCCATGCAGAACATGCCCTCTTTAATACCCATCACCAGGCTAACCCATCCTCCCACCCCCCTACCCTCTAGAACCCTCAGTTTGTTTTTCAGAGTCCATCGTCTCTCATGGTTTGTCTCCCCCTCTGATTTCCCCCCTTCATTCTAAGAAGGTTCTTATTTTGCTCACTTGTAGAACAATCAGAGATGTTGACCAGTCCATGCCCAAGGCCAGAGTGCAAAACAGGAGCTGAAGGATGAGAGCTGACTTTGCTCAGGTTTCTACTTCCCTGAGCTGACTTTAAGCCCATCAGAAGATAACAGACGTGAGGATCCTGGCAGACCTGTGACCAGAGCAGGGCAATTAGCAAGGCACCTCCACTGCACTTGGGCCAACTGAAAAGACCAGCATCCGGGGTCTGAGGACTGGGCCAGGCAAAGGTGGACACTTGAGGACAGACCCACCTGGCAGCAGAAACCCTAGGTACTCACCTGCACAGTACCACCCGCTTAGGGAAAGTGGAACTTGGTTTCCAGATCATAATGCTTACATTAGATAAACTCCCAGAAACACACACATTACCAAAACTGACTCAAGAAGAAATAGAAGATTTGAACAGACCTATAACAGGCAAAGAGATTCAATCGTAATAATAATTAAAAAAAAAAACAAACCTAAATCCAACAATTTCCAATTAAAAAAAAGTCCAGGGATAGATTCTTCACTTGTGAATTCTACAAACATTTAAAGAAATATTAACACCAATCTTTTTCAAACTCTTCCAAAAAAATCAAAGAGGAAGAGAAAGAAGAATCAAGGAGGAAGCTTAGCTCACCCTATGAGGCTGGTACTCCTCCGATACCAAAGGCAGACAAAGTCAGCCACTGTCCCAGTAGGGGGAGCTCACACCCACAGTCTGCTGGGACACCTGTGGGCCTGACACAAATGAAATGGAGATGTGGGGCTGGATGGACACCTGGGACAATCAGCTCTGGGTCCCTCAGTTCCCCCACCGAGGGCCCTGTCTTTACTGCAGGATGTCCCCTACAACCTCCCTCTGCTTCTCTTGGTCCTCCAACCCAATATCTCACCCACTCAGCAACGGGCATCATCTGGGTCAACATTCCTGTTGCTGTTCTGTCTTCTCTTTATCCTATTCATTCCTTCCCACACCATGTACACCTGGAGTCTTGTTCAAATGGAGACTGGTTTAGTCAGTACAGGGTAGGATCTGAGACTTTGCATGTCTAACAAACCCCAAAGGAATGTCCATGCTTCCATACTAGGGCAAGATTTCGAGTATTCAAGGTCTAGAACACCCATCCCAGAAATGTCTTTTGACCCCAATTTACATGGTTGTCTCAGGGAATTCTGTAAGTCATCGCTAGCTAAGGAACCCTGGATAGCAAGACTGTTCAACCTGTGCCAAGGGAGAATCAGGAGCCTGATTTCATCAGGGCAGAGGCCACTGCACACTGCATACCAACCACACACACGTGCTTCAACAGCCCCTAACACCCCACATACCACACACACAACACTTCTAATACCCCCACATACCATACACACAACACACATTCACAGACACAACACTCCCCAACGTCTCCACATACCAAACACACACACATACTACAACATTCCCGAACCCCAGTATACCATAAAATACACATATTAACACCTCCTATCACCCCCACATAACCCCCAACATGAGTAGGCTTGATGGCTCACAAGACCACACTGTGGAGTATGAAGCACTTTTTGAACCAAATGCTTCCAAGCAGAAGATAGCCTTTTGCCTCAGGAAGGGCTGGAACATTGGATGAAGTGGAGCAGAACAAAGGAGATCCAGATGGGCCAGAGGAGAGTCCAAACCAGAAGGCAGGCAGACTAGAGGCAAAGGGGCTGCTATGGGGCCTCTGGAATCTGGGAGGCGCTAACAATGGCTGAAGGGGCTGTAGGGTAACAACAGCAGGTGTTTAGGGCTTATGAGACATGATGATCCTAATTTTACAGATGAAGAAACAGTGGTGAATAGGTGCTAGGTGACTTGCTCCTGATGGCAGGAGTCATGGATCCATGGGACCACCCAGAAACCACATTATTGCCCCCTAAGTTAGCTCAGAAGCTGGGGGGGATGCAGAGAGCCCCCGTGTGTTGGTGCCTTCTCACTGAACAAGGAAAAGAACAGGAGAGTGACTGGGGTCGGTCTGGGGAGAGTCTGCTGACACTGCGGTCCCAGGTGATGAGGGAGGGAGCCTTCTAGTTCTCCTTGGAGAAGGTGACCTGGGTGACAGGATGACAAAGAGGTCACAGCAGGACTGCTGCTTCAACTCCTTCCATCCCTTCCAGAGCAAGCCAGGCAATATTCAGAATTCCCTTGCCCCTAGTCATGTACTTGTAATAATTTGTGATGCTAAAGGCAATCAGAAGGGACAATCATTGTCCCCACTGAATATGTCTAAAGCATGAGGGATGCTTGCAGTTCACCCCTGGGTCCAACACACACACACACACACACACGTACACACTTTTACGTGCATATACACACGTGCACACAGCACAACTTCTCTCCCAACATCCCTATATCTTTCATTCCCATTTTTTACCCCCACCCCCAACAGACAAAAGAATAGGTATTTAGTGGTCCACAAGGTCACAGATGCTAGTGGCAACCAATATCTCACCTGAAGACAGAAATACAGAAATCTTCAGTGGTCAAACGCCCAGCCAAACCAGAATCATGCAAGCTCTAGGCTTGGATCCAGAGCCCCTCACTCTCTAGTTGTGTGGCACTGGGCAATGCTTGTCCTCAGAGTCAGCTTCCTTGTGTGGAATATGGGCAAGACAGCTGCTGCAGAGCTAATACAAGGCTTGTTTGAGGTTACACATGGAAAATGCTCAGGAAACTCAAGTATGGTATGAACGCGAAAAGTCTCCTGTGACAATCACAACAATGCATTGCTGACATCATTAATGGGAACGAACATCCAGACTCCTGGAAGAACCACGATGCTTGCACAGCTATGCCCATCAGTGGACCCCTCTTAGAAGAATGAACCCTTCCTTGGTGGTATCCCTGGCTGACCACTTGGCACAGAGGAGCATGTAATCTCCGTTCCACTGTGTCTTTCCTCACTGCAGGCTCCCTTCCTGGAGGCAGGCACCGGACAGGTGTTTTCACGCTCCTCTGAGGAATTACACTAATTACACCTTTATCTCCTCAGCCAGGATGCATGGGCATCTTCAGCCAGTGTGGCTCTCACTCTCAGCTTCCCAGACCAGCTGCCCCTCATGGGCATCCAGCCTGTTGTTAAGTTGTTACAAGCCCCTCATGGGCATCCAGCCTGTTGTTAAGTTGTTACAAGCCCCTGAGGTGTTATTCTGAGAAAAGGGACAAAGGCAGCTAACATAAATCCCTCTGTAGTGCTCACCCAGCAAACGTGCATTGAGCATTTGCTGCTCGCCAAGCTCTGCACTGGGATCTGGGATATGCAATGGGAAAACACAGTTCCAGCCCTGAAGGAACCCCCAGGCTGGAGAGGGAAGGAGATGTAATACATGTGCTGAGGACCACAGCAGCAAAGTACCCGAATAGGTGGCAGTGTCACCAGGAGGGGCTTCACAGGAGAGGTGATGCCCAGGAGAGACTTGAAGGGTGAACAGGGCTTTGCCAAGAGCAAAAGGATTCTACGGGCAAGGAGAGGACTTCCAGGCAGTGGGAAGAGCACGTGCAAAGGTGAGGGACATAAGGCAACATGACATGTTGAGGGAAGAGTGTGAAGGTTGGTGTGGCCGGAGCATCGGGTCCTTGGGGCACTGATGTTCCAATGTTTACATGGTCAGTGTCTTTATATGTGTCTGTCCTGGAAAGTCTTTGAGGTTAGAGATTGTGTATTTCTATTTAATTCCAGATAATTCAATAAGGATTTACTAAGAACATGCTCTTTGCAGGGCACTCTGCTTTTTCCTCAGGAGAGGTCGAAGACTAGGTCAAGGGTAGGTTCCTGCCCTACAAGGGCTCCCAGTCTAGCGGGGCAGATCAACTCACCCACTGGGGACCACAGAGCAAGGAAGGATGCACAGGAGCCTGAGTGGAAACACTGAGGGTTTGGGGAGTCTGAGGTGGGGTGGGAAAGAGATTAATGCCAACCAAGAGGGATCTGGGAAAGTTTATGGAGGATGTAGTGTTGAGCTGGCTCTTAAATGTCAACAGGAAAGATAGTGGGAAGTTTATCTTTATAAGTGGAAGGACTGGCATATGGGAAGTCCTGAGGTTTGAAAAATGTGGGTCAGTTCTAGACTAATGATGAGATTCCCATGGCAGCCATGGTAGGGATATAGGGAGTGTGTGTGTGTGTGCGCGCACACATGTGTGTGTGTGTGTGTGTGTGTGTAAGCTGGGGAGGGAGTTGGGAAGAAACTAACAACATCCACTACATAACATTTACTGTGGGCCAGTCTGTTACATATTATATATATTTGCAAATTTTACATATATTAACTTATAGTCTTCATAGTAGCCCCATGAGGTAGGTTGGTAGATTTTATTATATTCCCCAAGGAATTTGAGGCACAGAGAGGCAAATTAACTTGCCTGAAGTCATACAGCCAGTAAGTAGCAGAGTGGGGATTTGAACTCAGCCATTCTAGTTCCATGCTCTGAACACCACACTCCTCAGATGGTGATGATAAAATGTGGCAGATACTGTTGACTGTCTGCCCACTGCCATTACCCTCCTCTCTGCTGGCAGAACCCTGAGTTTGTTCAGCTGTCTACTCCTCCCCACAAGATTCTAGGGTAAACCTCAACTAGTTTAAACCAATTATGGTAATCCCATAGCCCTTGCCAGGCATTGGTCCAGAAAGTGGTTTATAACCTAAGCCTGACCAATGAGAGAAGAGACTCCTGCTGGGGGGACTTCAGGGAAAGGTTCTTTGCTAATGAGCGAAGACACCCAAGAGGAAATGACCTATCTTCTATACTGTAATGTTTCATGTCTAGAACTGTAGCAGTCATCTTACAAGCAAGAGGGGAGCTAAACCAAAACACCGAAGATGGTGAATTGGAAAGACGCAGAGAACCTATTTCAAACCACAAAGTGTATCAACCTGGGCAGTTCTGCTCCAGGGCATCCTGTGGCATGAGATCATTAATCTTCCTGGTAAAAGCCAGTTGATATGAAGGTTTCTGTGACCTGTTCCCCAACACATTCTGGGATGCTTATGGAGATAGGCCATGGAAAGTTTTCCTCACAGAGTCTACCGTGGTGTCTTGCACCCACGCAGTGGCAGCCAGGAGAGAGGAACCTCCTGGATCCTTACAAATCACCAATTATAGCTAGCTACTCCAATCCAGCTCTGTGGCAGAGGGGCGCAGGGACCCAGCAGTTCTGGGGATCAGGTGTGGCTCCACACTGAACCTGCTGTGTGGCTGTGAGGAAGTCATCCCCCTGCTCTGAGTCCTAGATTTATTATCTGTGAAATGAACAGGTTGGATTAAACATTCTTTTAAGACCCCTCCAGCTTTCTGATTCCTAATGAGTTGTCATCTGTCTAAAACCATTAAACTGCTTTGCTAAAAAAAATTAAGTAGGCGATAGTGTTGGCTAAAGTTGGGGGTGGTAGATGGCTAGTTTATTCCAGGGACTGCCTTTGTGTCATCATGACAGGCTGAGAAGAATGTTTTCTTTACAGAAATGGAGTAGAAGGATTTGGAACTGTCCATTTTCACGAAGATCAGGGAGAGAGGCAACAGGGAGATCCTGGAGTGTGAGGTGGCTACTTACCACGCTCAGGTGCTAAGTTGGCTCTGAGGACCACGGAAAGAACACTGTTCCCTTCATTGCAGGGCAGAAGTGGGAGAAGGGAGTGTGGGCACTGGAGAGCCAGCTGCTGTGGCTCGGGCTAAAGTATCCTGGAGATGGAACAGAATCACCAACCCTGTGCAGCTAGAAATACAGGATTGCTTTGGGCTGTAACATCTGCTTTACATTCATATCCAAAGCAACCACTAGGCTAAATTTTAAGATGTAAAATATTTATGCAGAATTTCTTCTCTTTCTTTTGTCTCCCTGCTCTGACCTATCTCTTGGACTCAGTTTCCTGATCTTGCCTTTTGGATGCCACCCCTCACCCATTCCCACCCCTACCATTCGATTCTGGGTATTCCCTCAAGCTTGTCCTTCCTGAACAGCTCTTACATTGCCTTTTCCTATTTTAAATCCCAGTTCACCCACAGCTCTCTTTTCCCAGTAGACTGGCCTCAGATAAGTGTCATAAAGGCAGTCTGGTTTGACAAATTCACACTGAATTGTGAATGACTTCTGGCTTTTTGCTAGAGCTACCTCTTTCTTTCTCTTTCTTTCTTTCCTTCTTTCTTTTTCTTTCTCTCTTCCTCGCTCCCTTCTTTCTTTCCTTTGCATAAAAAGTTTACTAAATTGAATTAATTTCTAACTGTCAAAAATGTTGGATACCGTAACAAAAGTGAAAAGACTATTTTCTGGCAGGGAAGAGAAATTTGGGAGGAGGGAGGCGTTGGGACATGTATTCAACTTTCTCTTTTATGTGCCTACTTTTTGTTAACCTCAAAAATATCCTATACAGTCAGCAGATAAACTTGGCCTCTAGAACCTATAAGTCCAGCATGCTTAACCTGACAACGTTAAAAATATCCTAAAGTCAAAACACGCACTGCTCTGGAGGTGGAAAGAAATGGGACTGGGTGACGGTGATGTATGTCATGAAGCAAAAAAAGGATGAAACTGTGGGAGACCCGGCTTGTCTATGTTGTACTAGGATTTGGGCAGACCTCAGGGCTTATAATAGCTAACATACACCCAGTGACCACTAGCCACCGCTCTGAGGCTTTACATGCATTACTTCGTTAGTCCTCTCAGACAAATCAGTGAGGTAGGCACTACTATTATCCCTGTTTTACAGATGAGAAAACAGAATCACAGAGAATTAAGAACTTTCTCAAGGTCATGCAGTAGCAGAAGCCAGGTTTTGAAACAGGAATTGTGCCTCCAGGACCCTGCTCAGCAATCACGGTGCTGCTTGTTCACATCCGTGATATGGGTGAATTGTCCCTCTCATATCCTTAGCCTCATGCTGACTCATTGTGGTTTAGGGGCCCACCTTTATCTAAACCTTTTCCTATCCATTCCCTTCAAGTGGCCTGTCCCATGCTCTATCCATCCTACGACATGAAAATGTAATTAACCAATGTCAAAGTGTAAAAGGTGAGTGTTATACTTTAGTTATTAAATAAGTATTGGAGGAGCAGTACTTTGACCCAAAGTGTGACTCCATGTGGGAGCTAGGGAATCTGAGGGTGGGGAAGAGGTTTTCCAGGGTGCCATGTGTCTCTGGAGGTCCCCAAATCACAACATCCAAGTGACTGTATCCCTGGGCTTTGCTATTGGCTTGGCCTGCCTGGTATATCCAGCGCTAACACAACCAAGGCAATCTCCGTCTCTGAAAGTGTCCCCCACAACACACTCTTCCTGTAAAAGAGCAAAGCCCACCATGCCCTAGGCTTGCCTAATTTCACCTGTAAGTATTTTTCGCACAAGTGCTTTGGAGGAAAAAAAATCATCCAGACTCTTAGCAATACATCAAGGATACTTGAATGCATTTGAAATGTAATGAGTATGCAGCCATAAAAGACATGCCTTATAAGAATCTTTTGAAAGAAGAAATAAAACAAACGATCCTGCCTTTGCATCTTGCCTTTCGGAGGCGGCGGTGAGTGCCTTGGTGCTCTCCCCAAATCACAGACTCGGGTATAAATTACAGTTAGTAATTAGGTTCTTGTGCAGCAAGTGCCGTCATTAATGTGAAGCAGGCAACCCTTCCACCTTTGGCTTGGCTGCTTCAAGCAGTTCCTGTCTCTCCTGGCTCGGTGGGGAGGCCGAGGCTCCCGGTCCTTCCGGCTGGCACAGCCCACGCCCCAAGATGAAACAGACAACCGCTCCGTTCTTTCCGCTCAGCCCTTCCTGTGGCCACTGTTGGCCAGGTGACCCAGTTCTGACCAGTGAGATATAAGGAAGGGTCTGCAGGGGCTTTTAGGACAATCTTTGCTCTTCTCCTGTAAAGGGAGAGACAATGAGCGGGTGCTTTCCCTGCCCCACATTTTATTTTTAAGATTTTATTTATTCTTGAGAGAGAAACAGGGAGAGAGAGCACATGAGCAGGGGGAGCGGCAGGCAGAGGGAGAAGCAGGCTCCCCGTTGAGCCAAGAGCCCGATGCGGGGCCCGATCCCAGGACCTCGGGATCACGACCCGAGCCGAAAGCAGACGCTCGACCATCTGAGCCACCCAGGCGCCCCCGGGCCCCACATTTTTACTGTTCCGGACACTCACGTGGCATGAGAATGGGATGCTGGGAAGGGCGGAAACCATTTTGTGAGCATGAGTGGAGACGCGGTTGACGCGCCGGAGACGGCCGGACCGACGGATAGAAGCGCCTGGGGCGTTCTCAATGTGGATGAGCTCCTGCCGCACCCCAGAAACCACCTACCTCTGCAGGCTTTATTATGAAGGAAAGAAGCTCCTATTCTTACTCATGCACTGTTACTTGTGGCCAAGAGCATCCTCTATCAGGATCATCTAGACTCTTTTGCTGTCACCCACTGATTGACAATCTAAGGAGCTGACGCACAAAAGGCTTATTTCTCAATCCCTTTAAGGCCAGAGAGAGTCAAGCAGCCCTCCTCCACCTTGGGTCGTTAGAGTGGGCCCCCAAGGTCCTCGAGCTGAGGGAGAGGGGGCTGCGGGATTGAGTGGGCGGGATTGAGTGGGCTGACGTCACTTCCGCCCCAGTAACTGCGCGGGGGGGGGGGGGGGGGGGCGCTGAGAGAGGAAGTGCGCCAGGGGGCGCGTGCGGTACTGTCCCTGCCACACTTCCAATCGGGAATTTAGAAGGAAGACCTGACAATCTTATAGGCCACGGCATCCCCAGTGCTCAGAACATCAGGGCGCAGGAGACAGTAAATAAAGTAGAAAATAAATATATTGACTCCTTTAGCATATGAAGCCGCGTTAAAATATGTACAAGTCAGTGTATATTAGTATTTTTTAATTCATGAATCGTCCATGTCCTTAAGAAGCTTAGCGCCTAGCTGGAAGTCAGACGAGTAGATGAGCTGATGTGCCCTGTAGCAGACAGAGGCAGCAGTTCAGTGGGCCTTGGGGTGAGAGGGCTGAGGCACACAGGCTAGCTTGGCCGGCAGAAATCAGGGAAGCCTTCAAAGAGGAGGTGGCGTGTGGCCCGGGTCTGGAAGGATGAAGAAGGCTTAACTGGGGAAAGATGGTGAAGTGGAGAACCTGAGAATCCTGAAGGAACAAACTGAAGAGAGCTGGCCAGTCTGGGCGGCGTCAAGAGTGTGCTTCTGTGGGCAGCTGGATAGGGAGAGGCTGTAGAGGGGCAGGTTTAGCAGTGGGGGCAGAGGATCTTCTCAGTCCTGGCTGCATATTAGACTCACTTGGGTAACTTAAAAAAAAAAAAAAAAAGCCAAAACTCAGGCTCCCCCTACAAACCAATTAAATAAGATTCTCCCTGGGCTGGAGGGTGGGCATTTGTACTCTTTAAAGTCCCCATGTGATTCTCTTGGGCAGCCAGGGCCAAGTGCCACTGTTCCAGAGGTGGGTGGGGGGCAGGTTTGTTTGTCTTGCTCAGAAATTGAACTGTAGCCCTGTTGGACGGGCCTTTCTTTCCTCCCTCACTGCTCTCCAGACTCCCAAAAAGGAAGTCTTTTAAGATCAGATTGGGGGTGTGTGTGAGAAAAGGGTTGCCAAAATGTTCCTTTGTCATTAATTTTTTCCTTCGCTCATTGTTCTCCTCCGCCTGGGTGGTCTTCATTCTCCCTTTACCAGGAGCACCGTGGGGTCTGGGAACAGCTGGGCTGACGGCTGGCAGGAAATTTCTTAGCCTCTGGAAGCTAAGAACCTCTGTTCCTGATTAATTACGGTATAAGGAGGCCCAACCCCACGCAGAGGTGGCTCCTGGACCTCTGTCTGTGTACAAACAGTCTCCGCTCCCATGCAGGACTTCCTGCCTTGCACCCCAGAGCCTCCAGAACAGCCCGTGGCAGGGGGCATCCCTGTAAGATTGACTGGCACTGCCTTGTCTGCGTTGGCCTAGCCACTCAACAGATACTTAATGGTTCTCGAATTTGCTAGACTCTGGCATCCTGGGACAACATCCCCCTTTTCTCCTTTAGCAGCAGCTTCTCTGGGCGATTTGCCTCCCCTCATCACTCTGAACATGTTCCAGAATGCAGACTCATTTTACTACCAGCCCACGGTGAATTTGCTACAGGAACAATTTTGTAGAGCGCCTTCAAAAGCCAAGGAGGAGTGTGGTTTGCATTTGCTGTCAGGCGCAGTAAAACAGGAGCATCTCAGCCCCCGCAGCCTTGTCTGGAATGCGGTCAGGGGTCCTGCTGGTTTGCCCGGGCTAGTGGACTGAGGCTTTAGGGCTAAGGCGTTGCTGCTCCTTCTGCCCTCTTGGGTTGCTCCTTTTTCTGTTTGGATTTCTAGTTTTTGAATGATCTCTGTCCAGGCGTGCATTCATTCAACATATATACTGTCTACCTCCTATGCATTTGCCTATTGCTATGGGCTGAGCATGCAGACACAAATGGGCCCTATATGCAGGTAGTTTATGATCATCCAGGAACTATGACAGGGGAAACCAGCACTAGCCAGCTGTGTGTCCAGCATATCGTTACCTTACCTTCTGGATAAAGCTCACTCCCAGGGCAAACTAGACAGGTGGTTTTTCAAACTTGGGTCCTTGGAGCCTCTGTGGAAGATAAGGGGCTTTCCAGGGAACAGGGTCTGGTCCTCCCCTCTCTCTCCAACCATGGTAGTTTCTCTTGTATCTATTTTATGTACTGGAGTTCTGCATAAGATCCTGTGATGGTTAATTTTGTGTGTCAACTTGGCTGGGCCGTGGGGCCCAGATATTTGACCAAACATTATTTTGGATGGTTCTGTGAGGGTATTTTTTTTTTTTTTTTGGATAAGATAAACACTGAAATTGGTGGACTTTGAATAAAACAGATTGCACTATATAACACGGGTGGGCCTCACCCAATCAGTCAAAGGCCTTGATAGAACAAAGACTGACCTCCCTGAGCAAGAAGGAATTTAGCCAGCACATAACCTTCAGAATTGAACTTCAGCATCAGCTCTTCCCTGGGTCTCCAGCCTGATGGCCGACCCTGCAGATTTTGGGTTTGTCAGCCTCCATAATCACTGGAACCAATTTCTTAAATACCCCTCTCTATTTATTTGTTCATTCATTTATTTTCTCTTATTGGTTCTGTTTCTCTGGAGAACCCTGACCAATAAAGATTTCATCTGAAATCCATTCACCTGCTAAACAGAACTTTAAAAACTACAAGTCTACAAGGGCTTAAGATTCTTCCTATGTCCACTTGTTTGTGATGCCAGGGGTCCTGCCCTGGCTTTACCTCACTGCTGTACCTCAGGTCTGGCTTCTCCATCCTTCCTCTGACCCTTTGTGACCCTCTGACCCTTGGATGCAGCTTCCTCCCTGGTTCCAGGTAGCTGCCTGGTTGGGGCTTGGTTGTCTGACTTAATAATTGCAATTTAAATGTGTCTAGTACTTTACTGTTTCCGAGTATGTTGCAAACATTCTCTCATTTAAGCTCCACAATACCTATTTTACAGATGAGGATGTTGAGGCTAGGATGGCTTAAATGGCTCACCCAAGGTCACATGATTGGTAAATAGCAAATGTAGGGTTAAATATTCTTGAACTCAAAATCCCAGGTTATTTCCCTCTGTACCATGCTGGCAACCCATTTCAGATGTTATACCAGAGGACTCTAGGCACTTAATATTCCTCCAGCTGAGGGGAGCTAAAGTCTCCACCACCAGGGAAGAGAATGACTTGCTCCCTGATTTCTGGAACGAGCAGGTGGAAGACCCTTGCAATAGTGAAAAGTGACCTCAGACGAACCCCAGCAGCTGCTTGTCAAGCCAGCATCCTCTGGAGTTGGCCAGGTTTCCCCGGCACTCACTGGCAGAGTGTCTGTGATTCATAGCAACGTGAGGACTTTACGAGCCTGTGATAAAACAGTAATCATCAGCTGTGAGGTTGGCATGAGATTATGGAGCTGCACAGTTGAATTGGTTACTGTGCTTTCCCGGGGCTGTTCATGCGACGGCAGTGTTGACCTAGTGACGTATCAGTGGCTGAGGGGCTCTGGGTGGAATCTTGCCAGGATGCCTTCCCTGGGATGGGGACCAGGGTGGGGGTGGGGACCCAGGTGGGGGTGGGGAACGGGTTGACAGGCTCCTGCCTCTGAGTTGTAACTTCAGAGACTGTGTTGTTGCCGTGTGCGTGTGTGCGTGTGTGCATGTCTATGTGTGTGTGTATGTGTGCCTGCCTCAGAGACACAGGGTTGAGTTAGCCATTCACCTCCGTTCATGGGATGCCGCTTTCCTCCCAGAGGCCACAACTAATCTGTGGGCAAATCCTTCAAACTATACCCAGACTTGGTGGGGCCCTTCTCACCAGTCCCTCTGCCATCACTCTGCTCAGACCGCCCTTCATCCCTTGCATGATTCACCGCAGTAGCCTCCTATTGGGGTCGCTGCCTCTCTGCTGCCCCACCCCACTGCCCATTCTCAGCACAATGGCGAGAATGACTTAAAGTTCAGTCTCTTTTCGGCTGCAAACCATTCCATGGCTCCCCATTTCCATCCGTGTGAAAGCTGAAGTCCTCTCAGTGGCCTACAGGGCTCTGCATGGTGGGATCCCCAGCATGTTCCAGCCCAGCCTTTCCCAGCATTTGTCCCCTCCCTCACTGCCCCAGCCTCCGGTGGACTCTGTGCTCCTCCTTGCTGTTCAAACAAATCACATCAAGCTCACCCCACCTCTTCTAAGCCTCCACCCAGGCTGGACCCCCTGCTGGAAAGCTCTTCCCCCAGATTTTCATGCAGCTTGTTCCTCACCTCCTATGCTCAATGAGGCTGACCTGCACCTGATTGAAAATCATAACACCCTCCCCACTCCACCCCAACCTCCCTTGTGCTGCTCTATCTTTCTCTTTCCCCATAGAAATTTTCAGCTTCTAACACACTAGGAAACATTATATATATATATATATTATCTCCCTAATAGAATGTAATCTAGAAAGCAGGGATCATGTTTGCTTTGTCATTGATGTATATCAAGTATACAGTGGGTGCTCCATTAATGTTTATGGAATGAATAAACAAAGGGCTGTATTTTTCCATCAGACCAGGGACTCTTTGAGGGCTGGAACTATGTTTTCTCCATAAGATTGGAAGTTCGCCTAAGGCAGAGACAATGCATTCCCCACTAAAGATCCCCTTATTTCATTACACTATGCCCCTTGGCCCTGCCCTCCACCTAAGACTTTACAAACCACAGCCAGAGAGTGGAAGGAAGGGAGAAAGGCTCCCCACAGGCGTGGGGTGTGGAGGTCCAGGCACAGCTGCTGGGTTCCTGCGGGCCTCCCCTTGTTGACTTGATGCTTCCCACCAGCCTGTGGAGCTAATGTATTAGGGGTGTGGCTTGGGGCCCCCTTCCCTCTGACCTTTCTTGACCTCTGGGTGGGCCAGTTCCAAAGCCAGAATCCCTGATTTGTTTCTTTCCCCTGCTTTTATGGAGCCCTGTGGAGCATCCCGCACATTTTCTGGGAAATCTGCCCTCCCAGTCAGTGATTGGGGACTCCAGCCCCTGTCCACCCTGTCCACCCTGTCCCACCTCCTCCCCAGCCTGCCTGGGTCCTACTTCCCTCCACTCGGTTCACCTAAAGGGTGTTTGCCTCTTGGGGCCAGTTCCCAAACATTGCCTGACAATCCCTTGATTCTGGAATGGATGTCCCTCACCTGCTTCGTCCTCGCCAGCCCCTGGTATCAAGTCTGTCTGAACCCACGGAGGCCACGCACCATGGTGGAGAGCACTGACTGGGCAGTTGTGACAAGGCACCTTCCAGACCTCCAGCTGGGGGGGAGTGTGACTGATGTCATGGTGCCCCCAGCCGTGTCTGAGTGTGGCAGAGCTGCTAAGATTGGCCCACCCCGGAGACTTGGAACCCCTGTGATGGGCCGCTTTGCTTGGGGACTCTGACAGCCTTGCTGAGCCTTCTCAGCTGAGTTGCTCTACTTCCTGCCAGGGTCAGGCTGCACCCCCAATCCCCCTATCACCCACCCCGCCCAGCCCCCGTCAGGCAGCTCTCCCAGCCTCCCCTAGCTTCTCTGTGTGCTTTCCCTCACAGACACTGACCCCTCTCGGAGACAACCCAGACTGACACTCCTGCCTTGGAGCTTGGAGACAGGCAGACATGGTTTCGTATTGTGGCTTCCCAGAGCTGTGGCATCTATATCTGGAAGTTAAAGCAAGGAATCCCCACCCCCATGAGCTGATGGTGGGATAATTAAACAATTGGGTGTAAATAGGCCCGCTCATGGGGCTTTTCACCCCTAAGCTTGCCTCGTGCACCTTGCCTTGTCTGAGCTGATTCCAGCCCCTGACCTGGGTGCTTTCCTCTCGATGCTAGTGACCTAGCTAGTGACCTATCTAATAGCTAGTGACCTGTCTAATCCTGGCTCCTTCCACCTTTCTGGTTTCTGCTGCCAGTCTCAGCTGCCTGCGCCAGAGCTTATGGGATCCCAGCCCAACAGGTCCTCGGGACTGAGTGTCCTCAGGTCTCTGGGGGTGCAGGGTCCCCCTCAGGATGGCAGCTCATCAGCTTGCTGCTGCTGAAGCAGAACCAGCACATTTGCCCACATTGCGGCCCTGCCCCATCCCACTAATGGGTGTTTCAGAGGGAGCTTTTCCACTTGAAGGCTTTTTTTAATCCTAAAAAGGGAAATTACTTGCTTAATTTAATTTGTTTAATATTCCTGTTAAAAATGCGGTTCAATTAAGATACCCAGAAAAACCATAATGTTCATTTAACAGAAGAATGAAATCTGAGATCCACAAATGCATTTTTTTCTTTTCTGCTTTTTTTAATGCAAATCCAGCTAAGTGAATTACTGATCTTTATTAGATGCTTTAATTACAGGTTGTTAATGGAAATTTTACTGAAATTAAACTCAAATGTGTTAACCAAAGAAAGAGCTTTATGTGTCACTAAAATAACCAAATTTCAAGACTTTGTCGATATGGTCAATTGAAAAAGCACCTGAGAAATTATCCCCTTAATTGTGAGACAATGACAGACTTTCCCTGTAGGGCTGATCTCTCTGAGGCCTGTGGTGAATGGACTCCACCCTCATAAGACAAAAGCTTCACACATGTGGGCCAACTCTGCACACACACGTGGGCAGGCTCTGTATGGAGCCCCAAACCGCCAACTCTGCAAACGAATCAACAAGCCCTTTATGCATGAGGGCACGAACACAACCGAACACACATACCATACAAACTCTGCTGGGTCTGGAGACGCTCTTTGGGGAAAATCCAGAATTTCTCTATATATTTATTCATCAAAGCCTTCCTACATTTCCTCCCCTTGAGCACGGTGATATGCCACGTAAACAAGGTCCGGTCCTGATGAAGCAGGCCAGAGGCTCTCAGGAACTCCCCCCATGTTCTGGAATGAATGCTCAATTCCCAAGGGATTGGTGGGGGCGTGTTCGGCAGCCCCCTTCTGTCCTACTTCCCTCTGGTAGATTTCTCTTGAGGTGGCACTTGATATAGCCTCGTCAGCTATGTGGGGGAAAACAATTTTCCTCCAGGGTGACACAGTCTCGGGGGATGAACTAAGCACCGTATGCCACTGGGCCTCCTGTCTTAAGGCAGCTTGACTCACTTGACAAGAACTTGGTCTCTTTTTCACTCTGACGAGCTGACCAGCTCATTCTTCACCTTGTCCCTATGGTCCATTCTGTCCTTTCAAATTGGGCTTTAAGTCTGACTTCAAAATTTCCAATGAAAACTACTCTCGATGGGGCTGCCTGGTCTGGCTGCTGCCGAGATGCTTGCGGTGTGAGGTTTTGAAGTCAGCTGGCCCCGGGCTGAGGTTTCTGCACCCCTGCTCACTGTCGGCATGGGCTTGGGAAGATGGTTCACCTCCCGGAACCCATTTCTTTAACTCTGAGATGGGCTAATTACTGCTCTCCACCTGTCATTGTTCTCTCCCTCAGCTCATGAGCCTGCCCAGTGCCCTCCTCTCCTAAAAGTACCCTTCCACCCAATGCTCTACCTTCTCTCCTCTTTGCCCTGAAAATTTGTCTGCCTTCCTATGTGCCTGTCTTCACGTCCCATTCACTCTTCCTCAGTCAGTGTTCTAGTGACAAGTAACAGAACCTACTCTGGCTAGTTTAAGCAGAAGAGAAACAAAAGAGGGGATCCCAGGGACCTTCCATAAACTCTGGGAAGGCCAGAGAAGACATGGCGCCTGCACATGAAGAGCAGTGCGTACAGCCCACTGCTGGTCTTTACAGGCAGCTCCGCTAAACTTGGCTGCTGAGGCCCGAGCTGTGGCCGGCACCACTGACCGTTGGCTCTGGATGCCAAGAGACTCTGGAATGGGTGACCCCAAAGTGGACACCTCCCTGCCACCCCAACCAGAAAGCCTGTTTCCTCCTTACTCTCTTCCACATCTAGTGGCCCACATGGAGCCCAGGTCATGTGGCTGACCCACAGTGACAAGGGAGGTTGGGAGAGGGGCGTCTCCCTCCAGGAAGAGGGGCTCACAGGGTGAGAAAGCATGCATAGGAAGGGTGTTCAGGGCATGCTGGCAGGCATGAGAGGCATGTGCCTCATGCTCACTCGCTGCCCCCGGGTCTCCAAGTCTTCCATTGCTCCACAAACGTGCACTGGGGAGACCACCATGTTGGGCATCTTCTTTGTCCCTCCATGTCTGTCCACCCTCCTCCACCCTGCTCTCTCCCCCAGAGGCTGAGCTGGAGGACCTGCATCTACCTATTGCCTTACCTGTCTTCAGGCTTCCAGCTGAGTGTGGCCAATAGGGAGCCTTGACTGGAGGCTGGAAGGAAGAGGGAGAGTGAGATCCGGGAATTTATCTGGTCAACTTCCTACCTGTGATGTCCCACTAGGCTGGCTGTGACACGGAGCCCCAAAATTTCTGAGCCCAGCAGACAGCCCTCTTCACTCAGGCCTCCCTGTCTCCAAGTTTGTGAACTCCTCCCTCTTCTTGGCCCTTGGCCTAAGGGGCTGATTGCTCAAGATCTTCCCTGCTACCCCTCCCTGGCCACAGCACTTTCCCGAGGCTTTGCCTACACCAGGCCCCACTGTGACCAAGACCCTCTGTTAAGATATCCTAAAATTGCCCAACTTAAGAGTGTTCTTTCTCTCCTGCTAGGACCCCGATAAGGGCCATCGTGACCTTCACTTTGCCAAAGCTGGTGGACACTTCTCAGTCTTGGTCTTCCACCACCTCTTGGCTGCATTTGACATAAGAGTTCCTTCTTCCTCAATATCCCCTGCTTCCTTGGCTTCTGACTCCCCCTAAGTCTCCTTCAAGGGCATCTTTTCTTCTGTATGCTCCTGAGCGTGGCTGTTCCCTGGGATTCCTCTCCCTTCTCTCTTGACATGATCTCTATATTTGAGCTCACCCACCCTCTTAGTTTTAACCCCACCTCTTTGCTGATACCTCCCCGTTCTATGGCTCCAGTCTATCCCCTGGGCTTGGGTCCAGGTACCTACTGGGAGCATCCACCTGAAAATCACTTGAGTATCATCAACTCAACAAAACCCAAACTGATTCATCATCCTCTTTCCCTAACCTTTTTCTCTCCATGTTCCAAATCTTAGTGAAAGGCACCTATTCAGTCTCCCAAGACAGCAGTCTGGAGACCATGAGGCTCTTCCTTCTTCCTCCAGGGACTTTCTGTCTTGTTCCTTTCTTAAGTGTTTTTTGACCCAGTCCTCTCTTTCCCAACCCTACTACTGGTGCCTTGATCGGGGACCTCATCACAACTTGGGCAAAATGTATCTATCAGTCCTCTTCACAGCTTCCTAGGATGCAGTGTATCCTAAGGAAAGCTACTGCCCTCCTTGTAGCCAGAGTTAGGATTTGAGAATGTGACCTGACTACGTTAGATTCTGCTGAAAGCCCCTCAGTCCTTTGGAGGATTGAGTCCACACTCCTTAGCCAGCCCCACAAAGCCTCTTGAGCCCTCACTCCTGCCCACCTCCACAGTGTCTCATGCCACTACCTGTCTCCAAGATCATGCTCTCATAAACTGGTCGGCTTATAATTTCAAACACAAACCGTGCTGTTCCACACCTCCATGACCTTGCTTATGTGGTTTCCTCTAAGCCAGGGTACCATTCTCCCCCTTTTCCTCCCCTATCACCTGCTCTGCCTTCAAGGCTCAGCTCTTGTGTCCTTTCCTCCTGATGTCCCAGGTATGGGGACCATGCATTCGATCTTCACATTTATCATTTACAGTGCCTTTTTTCTTTGTGTCCATCACCCCTGCTAGACCATAATTTTCCTGATGGCAAGAATTGTCCCTTAATGATTTCTAGCACTTAGTGTATGGCACATAAATGTTTATTGATCTGAATTGAATAGAAGGTATTGGATCAGCTGAGTTGCAGAGTCTCTAAAAGTCCCGATACTCTGAAGTTCTTGGGGACAAGATCTACAAGAAGACCCTCCTGCCCTTACTCAAAAGTAGTTTGGTTTTCCCAGACAGGGTCTTGGGAAATTAAAGAAAGTAAAGCCCCTCCCCTCCAATGAACAGCTCTTAGAGCTGGGGAGAGCAGCACGTACCTGCTCGTTCTTTCCCCTGGCCTGGGAATTCACTCCAGCCAGAGTTAGACCCCACTGACACCCTCCCATCTTCTTAGTGCCCTGCCTCTCCAACAATGCTCTCCCCTTGGGGTCTCCTCACTGGAAATTTTACATGTCTTCAAGGTTGGAAGAGGCATAAAGCATTAAGATCCAGAGCAAGGGCTTAAGAGTCATACAGATCCAGATCCAGAAGATCCAAAATCTTCTTACCAGCTTTGTGACCTTGGCAGTTGCCTGAACCCCTAAGCTTGTTCCCTCATCTATAAGATGGGAGTGATAATTATAACACCCAGATCATGGAGGTTTTGTAAGGATTAAATGAGATAATGGACGTCAGGCACTTAGCTCACAGCCTGGCTCAGAGGCTTAATTCAAATCCTGCTCCCCTGAGAAATCTCTGGTGACTCAGAGCCAGCCCACAATAGTTTCCCTCCTCTGAAGGGTGTGACTGAGTCCCAAATTCTCCTTCCGGCATTGAATCACTCTCCCATTTCTGAGCCTTCCTCATCCCCCACGTGCTAGCCATGTCTTTGGTGCCTGTCTTGGCTCCCCCACTAGATTTTAAGCCACTGGAGAACAAAGATCATGAAGCAGATAATTCGAGACATCGCAGGCAGTTTGATGGGCACCTTCTTTTCTCTCCTTCAACCAAACACCTTCAAGTATCCAGCACAAAGCTTGGGCTGTGCACTGTTGTTTCTTGTTCAGATCTGGATGTCTCAAACAGGATGGAGGAGGTAGGGGAAGAGGAGGAGGAAGGACACCTCGTCGGGACCATTTGTGGGGATAAGTGACCCTTTTCTGTCATAACACTGAGGGGCTAAGTAGTTCCTAGAAAGCCTGTCACTCAGATGAAGCACAGGGAGGCTACTCAGGAGATAAGCAAGCAGCTTACTTCTCCTGGCATCTGCAAAAAAGATGCCCTGCCATGGCCCAGTTACCGGAGTGAAGGGCACCAGCAGTCCACTGTTTATTCCGGAATGACGCCAAGGAAACGCTGCCGGTTTAATGAGCTCGGGGGCCACGGAACTAAAGCTAGGTAGGCCCCCTTTGAGGAGAGCCAGAGCCAGGGGATGCTTGCACCAATACCTACCTGTGCACAGGCTGGCGCCCCTGTGTGTTTCTAGGTCCCAACGCGCATAAGGAGGAAGACACTTAGAAGACCTAGCGCACGTCGCTCCCTGGCTGGAACAGGTGCACCCCCGCCCCGATCCGTGCTGGCAAAACCACTGGCCAGAGGAAGGCGCGGGTCCGTTTCAGCAGGGCAAAGCCAACTCTGTGCTCCTGCCAAACCTGCCCCCCCCACCCCCCTCGCGCCTGGAGGCAGGGCCCTCCTGTCCTTTCTGACGCCCCTTATCTGGCCTGGGCGGAGCTTGGAAACTCGACCCTCCCCCAATTCCCCCCCATAGCTTGGGGCTCCTCCCGCTCCTGGCTGGCGGGTCATCTCAGCCCCGCTTCCACCAACAGTCACAGCACGGGCTCGTCACGCCTGTGGCGGCTAGAGCCTCCCATGCGCCTTAACTGGATGTGAAAAGTTAATTCAGGTATAAACCTGAAGCCTTAATGAAAGGAGAGCGCGGCGGATTAATTATGCCCCTTTTTGCCAAGGTAACGGCACGCACCCCCGCAGCCCTGCGCCAGCAGCTGGTCCGCTGGCCGCCGCCCCTTGGCCTTGGCCTCTCTCCGGTGCCTTCCTAGGCAAAGGGCGGGCAGGCGCCCTCCCTGCCTAAGCGCAGCGCCGGGACTGGGGCGGAAGAGGGGAAGTATTCGGATTAATTCCTGCGTTTGGGAGCAGCGATCTGCAGGGGTAGTTGTAAATAAATGTGTGGCATGTGCGGGCCTCTTGCCAGCGAGTGAGTCAGGCGTCTCCACCACACCTCCGCGAACCCTCCAGTCTTTGACCCTCAGCTGGGTGTGGAGGGGATTTACGGAGGTACAGGACATGCTCCTACCCTTAAGGTGCTGGAGCACAATTAGGACTTATTAATTATTAGTAGTATTAGTTTACTGACCGTGTCCTATGGGCAAGGCACTGTACTAAGCATCTTATAGTTTCTTTAATTTCATCTTGTTCACAATGCTATGGAGTAGGTATTCTTGTCCCCATTGTACAGATGGGGAAACAGAGGCTCAAAGAGGAAAAAGTAAATTGTCAATGGTTGTACAGCTAGACATGAGCAAAACTGGGCTTTGATCCCTGTTCTGTCTCTGTGCTTTTGTGCTGCCTTACTCTATTGTCTGCTCTTTAAGAAAGACACAGCCCCAGGGTTGCAAGTAAACAGCCCCAAGTCATGTAAGGGAGTGCATAATTCTGCCCAGTAGAGAACAGGTGATGCTTGGAAGTCCTAAGTAGGAAGATTGAGCAGGCTTGGGTGGGCAGGGCAGCTTCATGCTTTGAGGTGGGTTCTTAAAAAACGTGGGAGCTACATGGATTGGAAGAACAAATATTGTGAAGATGTCAATGCTACCTAGAGCAATCTACACATTCAATGCAATCCCCATCAAAATACCATCCACTTTTTTCAAAGAAATGGAACAAATAATCCTAAAATTTGTATGGAACCAGAAAAGACCCCACATAGCCAGAGGAATGTTGAAAAAGAAAAGCAAAGCTGGTGGCATCACAATTCCGGACTTCCAGCTCTATTACAAAGCTGTCATCATCAAGACAGTATGGTACTGGCACAAAAACAGACACATAGATCAATGGAACAGAATAGAGAGCCCAGAAATGGACCCTCAACTCTATGGTCAACTCATCTTTGACAAAGCAGGAAAGAATGTCCAATGGAACAAAGACAGTCTCTTCAACAAATGCTGTTGGGAAAATTGGACAGCCACATGCAGAAGAATGAAACTGGACCGTTTCCTTACACCACACACAAAAATAGACTCCAAATGGTTGAAAGACCTCAATGTGAGACAGGAGTCCATCAAAATCCTAAAGGAGAACACCTTCGACCTCAGCTGCAGCAACTTCTTCCTAGAAACATCGCCAAAGGCAAGGGAAGCAAGGGCAAAAATGAACTATTGGGACTTCATCAAGATAAAAAGCTTTTGCAAAGCAAAGGAAACAGTCAACAAAACCAAAAGACAACAGACAGAATGGGAGAAGATATTTGCAAATGACATATCAGATAAAGGGCTAGTATCCAAAATCTATAAAGAACTTATCAAACTCAACACCCAAAGAACAAAGAATCCAATCAAGAAATGGGCAGAAGACTTGAACAGACATTTTTCCAAAGAAGACCTCCAAATGGCCAACAGACACATGAAAAAGTGCTCAACATCGATCGGCATCAGGGAAATCCAAATCAAAACCTCAATGAGATACCACCTCACACCAGTCAGAATGGCTAAAATTAACAAGTCAGGAAATGATAGATGTTGGCAGGGATGCGGAGAAAGGGGAGCCCTCCTACACTGTTGGTGGGAATGCAAGCTGGTGCAGCCACTCTGGAAAACAGTATGGAGGTTCCTCAAAAAGTTGAAAATAGAGCTACCATATGATCCAGCAATTGCACTACTGGGTATTTACCCCAAAGATACAAAAGTAGGGATCTAAACGGGTATGTGCACCCAGATGTTTATAGCAGCAATGTTCACAATAGCCAAACTGTGGAAAGAGCCAAGATGTCCATCGACAGATGAATGGATAAAGAGGTGGTATATATATACAATGGAATATTATGCAGCCATCAAAAGGAATGAGATCTTGCCATTTCCAACGACGTGGATGGAACTGGAGGGTATTATGCTGAGTGAAATAAGTCAAAAAGACAAAGACATGTGTCATATGACCTCACTGATATGAGGAATTCTTAATCTCAGGAAACAAACTGAGGGTTGCTGGAGTGGGGGGTGGGGTGGGAGGGATGGGGTGACTGGGTGATAGACATTGGGAAGGGTATGTGCTATGGTGAGCGCTGTAGATTGTGTAAGACTGTTGAATCACAGACCTGTACCTCTGAAACAAATAATGCAATATATGTTAAGAAAAAAAAAAAAAGAAGAAGATAGCAGGAGGGAAAGAATGAAGGGGGGGAAATTGGAGGGGTAGACGAACCATGAGAGACGATGGACTCTGAAAAACAAACTGAGGGTTCTAGAGGGGAGGAGGATGAGAGGATGGGTTAGCCTGGTGATGGGAATTGAGGAGGGCACGTTCTGCATGGAGCACTGGGTGTTATGCACAAACAATGAATCATGGAACACTACATCTAAAAGTAATGATGTAATGTATGGGGATTAACATAACAATAAAAAAATAAAAAAAAAAAAACGTGGGAGCTTGCTTCCTTGTTTCCCCACCTCCGGGTTCCCCCTCACCCTCTCCACCATGAGTTCATCCTAGGAATTCCACATTTCTTCTGTGATGGACAAAGGCACCACAGCCAGTTCCTAGGACCTGGAGGAGGAGGCTCTGACCGACACACGTTTTCGTATCCAGGTGGGGCGCCCCATCATAGAGGGCTGTCCCGTCCTGACATGCTTGAGCAGCCAAGACTTCCCTTCCATGCCCTGCTTCTCCCAGAGCTGATGGAACAGGGAGAGGGCCGGTGAGTCTGACTGGCACTGCAGGCTATGTCTAGGGGACAGAGCTTCCGTGTCTGTTAGAATAGGAATTCTCCAGGGGCTGTCAAATCAAGGGACTTTTCTCTCCACAGCTGCATTTATGTACTTCACTTTCATCCGGAGAGCAGACAGGGCTCGCTGCAGCTGCTCAGACACTGCATGGGAGTCTCAAGGGCACTTGCCGCGTTCGGGGGAGGGACCTCCTAACCTGACAAGCCACTGAATGCTGCGGGGGGGCGGGGGGGGGGGGGGGGGTGGAGGGAGGACAGCTGCTGGAGGTCAGAGGCTCAGAGAGTCCAAGAGACAAGCTCAAGGTCACAGAGTAAATCAGAGGAAAGAGAAACCCAAATCTGCATTTCTAGATTCTGAGCGCAAGCCCTTGGTCCTGCTGAACACCATGGGTTTCCTCTTTGGGTGTGACTTCAGCCCAAAGAGCCCACAAACAGGACAGAGAGGCAGAGGGACTCACCTGTGACAGGTGAATATGTGCAATGCTGAGCGATGAGGCTTGCTGAGGACTTAAGTCAGATGCCAGGCATGGAGAAAAGTGAATTTTCTGGGTAGGAAGATTACTGGCATTATCCCCCATTTGAAAGATGAAGAAATTGAGGTTTAGAAAGAAAGGTTGAGGGGCGTCTGGGTGGCTCAGTTGTTTAGCGTCTGCCTTTGGCTCAGGTCATGATCCCAGGGTCCTGGGATCGAGCCCCGCATCGGGCTCCCCGCTCTGCAGGAAGCCTGCTTCTCCCTCTCCCACTACCCCTGCTGTGTTCCCTCTCTCGCTGTCTCTCTCTCTCTGTCAAATAAATAAATAAAATCTTTAAAAAAAAAAAAAAAGAAAGACAGGTTGAGTTGCTCAAGACCACCCAACTAGCAAGTGGTGGGACGTACATCGGAAATGAAGAGTAGAGGGTGTCTGTGGAAAGGGGTGGCCTGGGCTTCATGCAGTAAATATTTATGGGGCACCTCGTGTGTGCCGGGCAGTGCACCCCTACTGCAGATACAAGCCAGATGAGGTCCCAGTCCTCACAGAGCCTACAGTTTAATGGGGTGGCTGAACGTGCCTCCTACGAGGAGTTGGGGAAACCGGCATGGGTTTTGCTCAGAAATGAGGTCCCTACTGTGCTTATTCTCCCCTCTGGCTACAGGATAGGGTCACCTGCAGCCATGCAGGATTGCTTGCAATGCCATGGTCCCACTGCAGACCCAACACAAACCTTGGTGGGGTGGAGTCTGGGCATCATGTTTCATAAGCCTTCAGGTGATTGCCGCTGACCACAGGTTAGGGCCACCTCTGGACAGCAGCTACCACCGCACTTGAACAAAGCAAGCCTGGAACAGGTGTCTTAAACTAGAGAATTTGGGGTGTGACCATCAAGACTGCACCTTGGGAACTAGTAGTGCCCCTCAGGGGGCAGGAGTGGAAGGCAGAAATGGTTACTGGGGGGACCCCAGACACACACGCTTGGGGCTGCCCCAGATGACAGACTGATGGGTTGACGTGAATTATCTCAAGGTTCCTGGCTGTCATCTGCCTGGGAAGATTTTATTTATTTATTCCAGTTTCTAAAAAGGGTCCTTTTACTAGAGTGCCTTGAGATTTAGGTGTAAAATTTAAAGCCCTAATTAGAATACATAAAACATGGCATGGAGCAATTAGAGTGGCAGGAAGTGGCATTGAGAAACCTCATCAGCTGTGAGTATTTGAAATTAGGAAAAGTCCAATTTCCTGGGCAGTAAGTGCCTTGCCCCTGACACTGAAGGTCAGGAGTGAAGAGGCTGTGGGTGTCTAGAGTCCCCCACTCCTCCAAGTTGGATGTTGAGAGAGGATCTGTAAACGGCGGGAGCCCCAGTCTGACAGGAGACACAGCCCTGCCTTTAGGGAGTTCATCAAATGTCTGGGTGTGCGGTGAGTGTCTTCACAAGCATCTGTCTGAAGTTGGTTTATTTGCGGGCGAAGTCACCAGTGTGAGTATTTGTGGTTACCCACAGTCCCACTGGAATCTTTGTGTGTAGAGGTCGGGTCTCAGGGTTTTAATTAGATGCCTGTGCGATGCCTTCTATGTTTGTGATCTATAAACACTGTGTCAAAGAGTATCTTTTTTCTGTATCTATCCCTACCAGCTAATGGCCAAAAGGAGACCCAGAGGTCTCTGTTTACCAATGATAAAATCTGATAGTCGTAGCATTGTGTCAGGTACTATTCTAAAAACTTCCCATACGGTAACTCATTCAGTCCTTACAACAGTCCAATAAGATGAGTACTCTCAGCCTATTTTACAACTGAGGAAACTGAGGTACAAAGCCTAACTCCGGGGGAGTTACACGGCTGGTGAGAGGCTGGCCTGGGTGCCAACCTAACTGTGCTAATCCCAGAGCCCTTGCCTTGGAGTAGGGCACCGCCTGAGGCTGGCATGTTGGGCCCAGTCCCTCTGGGCACTCCCTGGAGGCCCCTGAGCCCCAGCGATGGGAGTGTGTACAGACCCCCATCTGTGGCAACTGCGTCTTCAGTTTGTGCACAGGGAGTCAGGGTCCTGGTCCAGACACCAGTTCATGTTGTGGCCTGAGAAAGACTTTCTGCCTGTCTGGGCCTCGGTTTTCCATCTGTAAGAGAGGGAGCTGGGTTAGATTCACCAGTGGTGCACAGAGAATCACCTTGGGCAACTCTTTCAAAACATGGACTCCTGAGGCCCCACCCTTGGGGTTGCGGATTCGGGCAGGCTCTGTGTGGGGCTCCCGCGGTGCTAGAGGATCCTAGGGCACTTTCAAGGACACAACGAGAATGATGATCCCTACTGTAGCAGACGTTAGCAGCTAATTTTTACTGAGCGCTTACCATGTGTCAGGGCCTGTGCTGGGTGCTTACAGTGACTCATTAAATCATCATGGTGATCCTGCACTGCTGATGCTATTTGAAGATGAGGGAACAGAGAGAGATGAAGTGGCCTGGCAAGGTCACGAGCCAGTGATTACCATAGCTGGGACTTGTATGCAGTGGACCTGACTTCAGCTCTCACCTTCATGTCCATTATACTACCCTGGCGCTTGGCTTGTTCAGCCCCCCACCCCATCCTCCCCCAGGTCTTGCAGAATGGGCAGTGGGCAGTGTGTCCTGGCCTCCAGCTGCTTGCACCAGGCCTGGACAGGTGATTCCAACTAGCCAATGGACCTGCTGGCCAACACCCACTCAGAGAGTTGCTCTTGAGAATTTGAACTGAGGCATCGAGAGGGACCATTTGGATGGTGTCGGGACCTGGGAGAATAAGATCAGAATTGGCCCTAGAGTCGGCACATGGCAACTCAAAGGTACATTGACACTGAATTTATGGGGATTTTTTTTGAGGAGGCTGGTTTGCAGAGAGGAGGGGAGAGCAGATGGACAGAGAGAAGAGAGACCAAGAGATGAGAAAGAGAAAGACGTCTCTGGATGTCTTTCTAGGCCCCTTGAGGCCAGCTTGCACTACCCGAAATGAGGATGCATTGCTCTTCACCAGTGTCTTTATGATAAATCCCTTCCACTTAAGCTAACTCGGTGGGTTTCTGATGCTTCCAGTTGAAGTATTCCTTAAAATACTGGCCCCTGCTTCCCCACAAAGTTTTTAGGATCAAATCACATAATGAGTGTGAAAGGGCTGGTGACCTGGAAGGAACTACACTAATTATGAAATATCTGGAAAGCACTTCTAAGCTTACATATAATCAATGGATTGCTGCAAGAACTGAGACAGGAGGACTTATTACAGGGGCAGTTTAATTAAAGGAGCTCTACGGAAGCAGTGGTTGTGCAGAGATTTGCAGGTGTGGGATATGGAGGGCAACAGAGAGAAGGAAGACCCTCCAGGCAGAGGAGAGAGCAAGAGCAACCATGCGCGGGGAGAGGGAGGAGGATGGTGTGGGAGGGGCCGCAGGGGGCTGCTTTGGCTGCTGACTAGCAGGGATCAATCTGGGGAATGCCAGTGAGTGGATTTTTTTTTTTTTTGTATGTGCTGGCCACCAAGGAGCCATTGGAAGTTACCTGGGAGGTGTTTTTAGAAAGACAAAAGCCATCTTAATGGATTAGTCAAAGGCGGGTAGGGAGAGACAAATTAAGAAGCCAGTGTATGGGGCGCCTGGGTGGCTCAGTCGTTAAGCGTCTGCCTTCGGCTTGGGTCATGATCCCAGGGTCCTGGGATCAAGCCCCGCATCGGGCTCCCTGCTCGGCGGGAAGCCTGCTTCTCCCTCTCCCACTCCCCTTGCTTGTGTTCCTGCTCTCACTGTCTCTCTCTGTCAAATAAATAAATAAAATCTTAAAAAAAAAAAAAAAAAGAAGCCAGTGTATTCCAGGGGGTCTGGAAAAGCTTCCAGAAAGAGAGATTTCCTGAATGAAGAGTGACCAGGACTAGGTCATAGGTTGTGCTCACTGAATGGGTCACTCTGTTCATTCACTCACTAAATGTTTCTGAGCATCTGCTATGCTTAGCGCTGTTCCCAGCAAAGGTGATGCGGAGCCAATGGACCGGCTGTGGTCTCTGCCCTCTTAGAGCTTGCATTCTGGCATTTATACAACAATAATACAAACTGATAAGAGATTACAAGCAGAAGAATCTGCTACAGAGGCTTGACCAAATTGGGAAGAGGGTGGATGTGCTTTAGGGAAGACTTCCCTGAGGAAGTAAGGCTCTCCCTGTGATGTAGTCTGAGAAGAGGTTTTCTAGGAGAGGAGCAAGTGGAAAGACCTTCCCAGTTGTGAGCACAAAGGCCGGGAGTCAGTTCGAACACAGGGAGAGCATAGGGGCAGGACGTGTCTTGGGGAGGGAAGGGCTTGGGAACGCAGGTGAGGCCTTGCAGGCACTGGTAAAGATGTTGGTCTTGATCATGAAAGCAGTAGGAAGCGTGGGAGCATTTTAGGCAGGGAGGGGCATGATTGGATTTGTGATTTTAGAAGTTCCACTCTGTATGGAATATGGAGAACAGATAGGGGTGGATCAAAAGAGAACTCTAGGAGACCAGTGAAGAGGAAGCATTGGAAACCATCCCTGATTATCTCAGGCCCAAAGGATCAATTGGAACCAGTCAGGGAACTCACAGAGGAGGCTCTCTCCCCAGTGACTGCCTGGGTTTAAGCCTCAGTGACTTAAACCTTTAAAGCCTCAGGGACTGCTTTGGGTTTAAGCCCTTCTCATCATGTTCCTGGGGCTCTCTCCATGCTAGGGATATGGCTGACAGCTGCTTTGGGGTCATATCTTCACATTCTACACAGAGAAAAGGGGAAATTGGGGGGAAAGTCTCTGGGTGGCATACCTTGTGACTTGGAGATGCACTGGGACAGGAATTCTAACAGACCCACAGGAAGCAGACAGAGTCTGAGAAAAGCCTCTCCCTAAAGGAAGGAGTGAGACTGGGGGATCCTGCTGCCAGAAAATGCTCAGACCAAAGGGAAAATAAGTGTTGAATGTAGAAACTATTGCAATAATCTAGATGGGGAAAAACCTAGCCCCAGGAGTGGTTTTATCTTTGAAGGAGGATGGGGAGGGAGTCACTAGCATTTATGAAGTTACAATGTACGAAGTAGTTCACTGGGTCACTTTCTTATCTTCACTCTAGTTCCGCGATATAAGACCCATTTCACAGATGAGAACGCTGAGGCTCAAGAGAGCTAGGGCTGCTTGCCTGAAATCACACAGGCATACAGTGGCAGGGCTAAGAGTTGATCCTGGCAGTTTGGGGTTGACCTCAAATCCTATACTTTCTTGTAACCCATGTGTTGTCCTCCTGGGAAGTGAGTTTGGGAGGAGAAAATAGTGTTGGCCATTGACCCTAACTTTCTAATCATGGGGAAGCCAACCAAAGAGAATAGCTTTGATGACAACTTGAAATCCAGGCTGCCAGAGAGGATGAGGGGTTCAGGACAGATTTGGAGTTTGAGAGGTCATCCTGGGTGACTCGAGGTGTGTGGGTTCCCCATTAACGTGGATCTCTGTGGGCTGTTTACCTCCATTCTCTTCCCCTCCCCCCTAGATGTGGTTGCCGATCTTCTAATGAACAAAAGATCCAATTGCATGATTTTTCTTAACTCATATTTTAGGAAAGGAAGCAAGATGATTTTGCACACGTTTGTCTGATTGCTAGATTAGCAGGTACCTTCCAACTTCTTAATCCTTATTTAATTCCTTGATCAACCTGGTTTAGCTCCACAGGGCCTGCACCTAGGCAATTCAGGAGCAAAGCTGTGTTTTGGAGTTAAGCACCAGCATTGTGTTTATTCTTTAATGTGATCAAATTGTGCCAGTATCTGTAATGAGAGGGACAGGCTCACAAAGAAGTGATCTGCCAGGTACAGAACTCAAAGGGCAGAGTCTGAATCTTAGAAATAATGCAGATGGAGGAGGGATAGAGCAGGACCCAGGTTTCGGAACAGAGCCAGTAGGAGAGTGGGGCTGGTAAAGGGCCTGGAGGCCTGGGAGCCCCAGCCTGAAGCAGAGATTGCTCACATCCCAGCCAGGGTGAAGGCAGCAGAAGGATGTCACATTCAGATTGTGTCCATTCCAGGTGAGGCCGGGGTGCAGACAAACCAGTGGGGATGGTGCAGTGTCCAGGGTCAGCGACAGCAACGCCATTCCCACTGGTAGGTCTGAAGACCCGAAGGGAGGTCACGGTCATGGGGACCCAGAGGCAGAGCACGCTATGTGGAGGACCTCCTGACGGGAGCTGTGACCGTATAGAGTGGGACCTGGGGAACAAGCACCCCAATCTCATCTTCTCTCTCCCCTGATCTCTTGCTGGTGTTCTTCATTGGCCAAACCCAACTGGAAGCCAGGAGGCGGAAAGCCTATTGAGGGCTCCCACATAGAGCAGCCTCCTGGGGTGCAAGCGGGGGGGGGGGAGGAAGCAGGGGAGCGGATACAGAGGGGCAAGAAGAAGCTGTTCAGCACAGTTCTCTCCCGTCATCCTCTTGGCCTCTCTGGCTCTACATTTGGCTGTGGGCCATGGAGAAAGAGCAATGGGTGGGTGGGGAGAGGGCCAAGGTTCTGCCAGTCTGCTCTCTGAGCCTGGCTCCTTGTTCCCTGCACACCCTGCCTGGCCAGCCACATCTCCATGTCCTTCTTTTCTCCATACTTTCCTCAGGGCTGATTAGGTGAAGGGAACTAGGCTGACAGATTGAACCTGGTTTATATGTGTGTCTCCTTCATGATTCGTAGAGAGAAGAAGCAATGTTCAGCTTCCTAGACCTGCTTTGAACCTCAGACGAGTTTGGACGCAGATCCCCAGAGGAGGGAGGAGAGGATAATCCACTTGGGTCAGGGTGCCAGGCCTGCCTTGTCTTGACTCTCATCTTTTCCAGGATCTGAGAATCTGCTGGAGTGAGGCATCATTGAGACATGTTACCCCCTCGCTGTTGACTCTTCTATAGTTAGTAGGTACGTGTCCTTCCTACTCCTTTCTTCCAGGAAGCCTTCCTGGGATGGCCCCTCCTGAGTCATTTGCCTTTATGACACAGCCCCTCCCATTCACAGGTTTGGGGTTGTTCTGTATATGGCTCTGGCAGGGTGGGTTCTGGCCTCCTGGACTCTGATCACCCCCAGGGAGAGTCTTTTTGGGGTGGTCCCCTAGCTCTCCCTCCAATAACTGCACCAACTCGGTCAATGTCTCTGAGAAACCTGTGTGGTTGGGGTAAGGCAAGGTGCTCTGTAGAAGCATCTGTCCAGACCCCATAGAAACATTGCTGAGAAGTCAAACGTAATATATTCAGGATCCCACGGCTCTGGGAACAGAGATACCGCTGAACTAGGGTCCTGTTGTTAGGATTTTGGAAGTTGAAATTGTTAGATTTGGAAAGAAGCAAAGAAATCACCTGGTGTCATGGTTTGCACCAGGTTTTGGCTACAGATTCTTTTGTTTCCCACAAATGTAATCTTTCATGGATTCCCATAGATAAAAAGCAGCAGCTGTTTTGGTTGAAGCGGGAGGGGATTGGAGCTCCCCTCACTCAGCCGCTGATGGTCCTGAGGCCTTAGAACCAAAGGTTCCATGTGGCACGAGGCCAAAGCCCTGAGCTTGTCCAACCCCAGTGTGAACACTGAAGCTGCAGAGGGGGCCAGTTGCTTGAGCCCTTAACTGGCAGAGGAGGGACAAGCACTCCAGGCAGGTGTCCTTTCCCCATGCCAGTCCTCACAAGCCACACACCCCAGGGTCAGGCTGGTGTCCATTGGACATTCTCTCCCCACTGCCTACCAGACATGCTCTAAGGAGCTGGTCTGTGGGTGCAGAGTGTACCCCATGAAGCTGGGCCCGACCTATGGGCAGGGTGCGACATCCGGGGGGTCCAAACAAGCCTCAGGAGCATCTCCTGACTTACCCCAGCTTATTAAACCCTAATTACTGAGCAATCTAGTTGCCAGGTGACCCAGGGCTTTGGGTCCCAAAGGGCCCAGTCCAGTTCCTCTCCTGTCCTTAGATGGGTGACTTCCTTTCTGACCTCCTCCCAGGAGTTCCCAGGTGACCTGGCCGCTCGCCTCTGTCTGAGCTCCTGTGTGAAGTACAATTAGCATGCTGGACTAGTGCTGGCTGGCTCCACATATTATTTGCACAGGTTAAGTATTCCTGATAAGGCTTCTCAAATCAGAGGGTTGAAATGAACTTAATTAGAACTCAGAATACTCAAGGTAGAGATAAAAGTCAGCACGTCTAGGTCTCCGAAGCAACAAACTGGGGGTGGGGAGAGAAAAAAGAAGCAGGTAAGGGAACCTGGTCCCAGGCTGTGATGAAACCCTTGCTTGTCTGGAACAGAAAGGAGACAGGAACTAATTCTGGTCTTCACCCCAGAGCATCCCCTGGAGAGCTGGTGTGCAGTCCATACTCAGGGCACCAGCAGCCCCAGGTGCAGGAGGATGGGGAGAAGCAGAGGGGCGGGGCTGGATGGCAGGGGGAGGAAAGGGAATCCAATTTTTATTAAAATTTAGAGTGACCAGCCTGCCTTTCCTTCCAGCGCGCATGACTTCCTCCAGGTTGGGGGAGGAAGGGCATCATCACAGATGACAATCATCCCTCACTTTTTTCCAGGGCTTACAGCTTACCACACCTACCTAATTTGTGAGGGGCTTTTACAAATATGAGATCAATGTGTTGTAATTTCCCCCACTAAACCGCGTTCTCACACAGCCTTCCTCCTCCAAGGCTGAGCCGTGGGTTTGTCATGCCAGCAAAGGAGAGGGTGGGCCTGCTTCGAGCAGAGACTCCATGATCCAGAGGGTTCTGGTGGAATGAGTGGGGTCTCTGGCTGTGACCCTAGGAAGATAACTTCTCTATGCTGGTGGCCCTGCATTGGCACCCGGGGTCTATACTAATGCCTCCTTGGTAGAGTAGGTGTGAGGTAGACACACTCTGCTGCTGAGTAGTGTCTCATACTTGGCAGCAAGCCTGGAGGACTTGCTCAGAGGGCTTTACATAAAGGATGCCCATCAGACAGAGTGGGGAGCCCATTGGTTCCTATCCTGAGGGCTGTAGGGGAAGGAGGGAACTGCAGATGGGCAGGGAGGAAATAAGACCCACATCTGATCATTCTCCAGGGTGAACCCCCAAGGAGAAAGGCATGCTGGATTCATGGAGGAGACGCCAAGAGCAGAGGAGATTCCGATTCCCTTCTCATTTAGGACTTGAGAAGGTCCTCACCTCTCAGGCTGCTCCTGCCCCAAGGTGCGGTGGCTGTCCTGAAGGCAACCAGGGGCTGTGGTATGGATAGGGGAGGGAGGGCATGAAGTTGGGTCTCTGAGAACCTGAAGTTACGTGAGTCTGGTTGGGGAGTTTTTCAGAAGGTTCAGAGAAGGTTGCAGGCCAGGACCTCAGAGGGTCCCCACCATCACTGAGAGGCAAACTGGGACCAGTTCTATATAGAGTGCGAGGATAGCCCAGCCTCGATGGAGTAGAGAAAGAACATACTAGAAGGTTATCTGCCTTGCCCATCAGCAGTGGAAGTCCTGCTGAATACTTAGGGTGGACCACAGCACCCCATCTTGATGGACACCAACCCACATACACCCAAGGACTGGCTTGAGGCCATATGCACCCTTCCCTCCCAGTGCCATACAAACACTGCCCATCCATGTAGGTGCCTGTCTGGAAAGCAGGAGGGGAAGGGAGGCAGAAAACAGAGATTAACACTCTGTCCGCAAAGAACTGAAGAGTTCCTTTAAAAACTGTTTAAATCATTGAATCAGACCTAGATCCCTGAATTGGGCTAACACTTAATTGCCTTCCCCCCCGCCCCACCCTGTTTACCCACAGAATAGGAGAGCAGAAGGCGGCTCCAGTCAGCTAATGGAAAATCAAGAAAAGTGGTCTCTCGCACATCTGAGCGTGCTCTATGTCTGTGACCTTGCCACACATATATTATCTTTTCTGATTCCCATATGTGCTGGAAAATGGCCATGACTGTCAGCTTAGAGTGGCCATATAGTCTGGGATGACAGAGGCCATGGTGGTGTGCCCAAAGTCATCTTTATTATCACCAGTGGCCTCTGGCTCCTCTTGCTAGCATTTCCCTCTGTGCGGGGCTCTTAGCTGGGCTGAGTTTGATGAATGAATAATTGAAGGTCGATGCAGCGTAAGTTGAAGGAAACAGCTCAGACTCTGGAACCACCCAGACCAGACCTGGGTTGAGATCCCAGCCCTACTACTTACCAGTCGTGTGACCCTGGGGAAGCAATCCATGAACTTCGCAGTTGAAAGTGGGAGTTAGAGGTGTGTGCAGAGCATGGCACCATGCCCTGGGTGTAGTAACTCCTCAATAAAAGGTACCATGTTTATGAATGAATGAATGAATGGGCCATTTGCAGAGATTAACACAAATGCATGCATCCTACGCTGGAAGGCAATATAATGTAGCAATTAAGAGTGAGGGCTATAAAGCCTAATGGCCCAGGTTCGAATCCTGGCTTAGTCACTTACTGGCTATCTATCTATGGAAAAGTTACAGGACCTCTCTCTCATGTGCATCTGAAGATGAGGATAATGATAACCACAGAATAGGGTGCCTGTGAAGATTGAATGAGTTAATGTCTGTAAAACTCTTGCAGGGCACCTGGCAAAAAGTAAGTATTCCAGAAATGCCAGCCATTATTTTTATGAAGACGTACCAATAGATGCCATTCCGACCCCTCCCCGTGCCCGGTGTTGCTCTAGGTCCTGTGTGGGATATATGAGCTGCGTAAGACATGACATCCGGCCTCGAGGAGCTCATTGAGGAGACCAGATGTGCATCCTCCGAACACCCATGCTCAGGCCTGCATGATGGGCAGGAGTGACACTAATGTAACCAAAGACCCAGGGGAAGTGCAGCCAGCAGAAACCACAGGGACTGGAGGGGCAGCAGAAGGAGGCTGGAGGGACTGAGCGGGGCTTGGGGAGGAAACATGGTGCCTACAGGTGCCTGGATGGGCCGGTGTGCCAGTTTTCACACACCCAGTGTCTGGTCACCATGCGCCACCCCGGAGGTGCCTGAAAGTTGGGCCAGTGATGGCATAATGGACAACGGCTGCCTAGAAGTCCAGATACCTGCTGTCTTTTTCTGGAATTCATCTTCTGAAGAGCAGACTTTGGGCAATTCACTGGCCTATCTGAACTTCTTTCTTTAAACGTAAGATGGGAATGATAGCATCTATCCTTCCAGCCTCACAGGACCATGGCCAGAGTAAAATAAACCAGGAAGGAAGGGCCAGGCAGGTTGCTATGATCTTTGTATGAGTCCTCGGAGCCACTGGAGAAGGACTCAAAGCTGTGACCCTCTAACGGAGGAGCTAGGGAACGTTTATCCCTGCTTTGGGGAGGGGGCGGTCATATAACCACACAGGCTTAGAGACTCCCTTTATTGTTCAGTTTTAATTTCCCCAAAGCCTTGACATTAACCATGGGGTAAATAGCTGACATTTGTATTTTTCCTGCTCCACGGCTATCTGCCCCTGGATGTCCCAGCAGGTTAGCACAGAAGCCCCAAGCTGGAAGCTCCTTAGGGGAAGACGATATTGTAATCCATTCCAGGCCTATTTGTTGAGTGGTGACCTTTCTTCTCTGCCCCACCAGGTGCTGGCCTAAGGGGTCCCATCTGCTCAACCGTCCCCACACCATGCATCCCTACTCTCCACCTCCAGCCCCTCTTCCTCCATTCATCCCCCAACCTAGGAATCAAACTTAATCGCCTTCCATCCGGCTTCTGCATTGCAATAAATAGTTGTGGTAGGCTTCTAAGGAGGAGAAAAAAACCCCAGCATTTAAAATATTGAGCCACTCAGAAATAATTATTCATGAGGTTTTTGTGCATGCATTAGACTTTTCCCTCCAGGCTGAGGGCCGCCTGCTGGAATGAACTTAGCCACAACTTGGCCTTTCTTTCCATGTTTTCCTTTTCCTTTCTTTTTTTTTTTTTCTCCCTGCGTTTATGATTCCTCAACACATTCAGATTGAAACATTAAAAATGCTCATAAACAGGACATGGACAGGGCCATTCAAAACTTATCAACAGAAGGAGCATACTGATGGGGAAGAGGGACCTTTCAGATGGGCTGTCCTGCAGAATGTGCCCATGCCTGGTTGTGGGTGTCCAGTCTGTTGTGGGGGAGACACAGCCCTGTCCTCAGGGAGCCCCATCTGAGAGGGAAACACAGCCCTGCCCTCAGGGAGCCCCAGTCTGAGGGGAGACACAGCCCTGTCCTCAGGGACCCCAATCTGAGGGGAGACACAGCTCTGCCCTCAGGGAGCCCCAGTCTGGGGAGGAAACACAGCCCTACCCTCAGGGAGCCCCAGTCTGTGGGGGGAGACACAGCCCTGCCTCAGGGACCCCAGTGTGAGGGGGAGACACAGCCCTGCCTCAGGGATCCCCAGTCTGAGGAGGAGACATAGCCCTGCCCTCAGGGAGCCCCAGTCTGAGGGGAGACATAGCCTTGTACTCAGAGAATCCTCAGTCTGAGGGAAGAGAGACAGCTCTTGCCCTCACAGTGCCCCAGTCTGAGGGAGGAGACAACCCTGCTCTCAGAGGTCTTCCTGTCTGATCAGAGGTTCCATTCTGATCTGGGAGACAGTGCTCTCAATCGCAGTGACTTTCTAATAGGGAAATGTGCTTGAGGGTTCCATTTTCAGTGGAGAACTATACTCATTCATCCATCCATTTAACAATATTTATCAAACACATGTTGTACTTCTACACCAAGCACTAATAAGCACTGGGGAATTCACCTAAAAGACTCAGTCCTTGTCCCTCACAAACACCATTTTATTTAGGAGGCAGATACATGAATGCTTTTACAATCAGCTATGATAAGTGCTGAAAGCAAAGTGAGTCCACAGTGCTGGGGAGGAAGACGGCCTAACCCTTCCTTGGAGGAGCTCGAATGCCTTTATACTCATGTTCCCCGTGTTTCTATTTTGTTGTAGAGTCCTGAAAAACTATAGAAACAGGAAGAAAACAGTGTGGAATGTAGAGTATCTGAACCTCTGTACCGATATTTTTCACTCATCTATGAATTTGTTCAATAAATATCATTGAAAACCATCTGGATTACAGTATTATATAAAATTTAGGAGCTCGAGAGGGGCCTAGGCATAATTCCTGTTCTCAAGCAGCTCATGGGCTTTAGACTTCTCAGCAATTCTCATTTGATATTTTCCAGAGTGTTAGAGCAAAACTCCCCTGCAGGTCACCTGGCCCCTTCCCCACCTCCTATTATACAGGTGCCTGGGTGAGACCCTGACCTTCTGGGGAGACCCATCTGAAACCCACTGCATTTACCTGCCCCTCCCTGCTCTTAAGAGATCTCTGCTTATATCTGATCAGCTTTCCTCCAACCCTCCTCCTGCAAAAGTATCCTCTTCTCAATTAGGGGTGCTGTGGAGGAGCGGTCACCCCAACCTACTTACTCTGACTTTTTGGCTTTTGCTGTGCTGTACACAGGCCGGGCATCTCTTTGGTTTCTGCATGCTAAAAAGCCCTGAAAACAATGACCAGAAGATAGGTTTCCAGGCATCCAGAATCAAGATCTGCGAGATACTCATTTCACTGGTCAGAGCTGTGTCATGCACTGGGTGCTGGGGAGATAGGGGTGCGGGGAGACGGTGAACCAGACGTCACCAGACGGTGAACACTGTGGGGATTGGAGCCATGGCTTTAGGGCCTGACAAGCCTGCCCTAAAGGGGTTAGGGTGAAATGGTCACCTTCCTGAGACCTGGAATGTGAAAATATTGCTCATCTTTCGAGCTGGTAGGGACTTCAGGCATAGCTGAGTTAGCTATGAGCCAAGCTGCTATAATGGATCCTCAAGACAGAGTGGCTGAAGGGAGTGTATGAGATAGACCAAGGACCGTAGGCAGTCTGACTATCCAGAGTCCCAGGCTGTGGGTACATCTCTGCACCCTCCAACACAGGCCTTCCATCACTGAGTCTAAGAGCGCTGCTCCAGTGAGGGGCCAACATCCAGCCTGTGGAATGGATTAGAAAGAAGTAGAGAACAGGCCTGTTCTTTTTTGCAGGATATACCCTGGACAGTGCTTAGGCTCACACTTCCACTCCTATCCCAAGGCCTGAACTTAGTCACCTGACCACTGCTAGCTGCAAGGGAGTCTGGGAAATGTAGTCTGTAGCCGGGCAGCTATCGGCTCCTCTTAAAACTTGGGTGATACCAAAACCAAGAAGAGGGAAATGGACACTGGGACATAATTCGAAGTTCCTCTCACAGATAAAGGAAGCATGGCAGGAAGTTTTATTTTCCCCACACATTTCAGCTGCCTTTTTGTTCCCCTGAGCAGCAAGATTAGAGGGAAAATTGCTCAGAGCTAGCAGCTCAGAGGCAGAGAGATTTTGAGTTGCTTTGATGCTGCCTAGGAATGGGGTGGGTCCGTTCAGCAGGCAGGGCTGAGGCCTCATTCTGCAAGGGCTGGTGCCTGCAGCCTGGACCACAGTGGCAGGAGATGAGCACCATGCCACAGTGTGGCTCAGAGCAGCCAAAGTGCTTGCAGCCGGTCCTTCCAGGATTCTGGCCCATTGGCACTGCCCTGGCAGAGCAGGGGCCCTACCTCTTAGCATGCACTTTTCTACACCATTTCCATACAGAATAATGGCTCCTTTCTGCAAGCATGTGCCTGAGGGCTTGCACCACCAGAGCGCACTTGGGCCCTCCCACAAGCCCGTGGTGCCAAGGAGTTACCCTAAGGAATAACCCCTAACGGATCATGAGTGGCCATTGGTGCATAAATACCCAAGTCTGAAGCATGTCCTACACGGTATCCCAGAGCTACCCAGGGGGATCAGCCCCCAGGTGCCCACAGCAGTAACGTGCTCTCTATGTTGGCTTCCTTTCCTTTCTTATTTCCTCTCCTCTCTTGGTATCACCCAAGTTCCTGTTGTCACCTCCCACCTGAACTACTTGTCCTGACATCAACTGTCTCAGAGTCTGCTTCTGGGGAGCTCAATCCAGTCACCCAAGGTGATCGGCCCTCCCTGCTCTGTCCAAGCAGAGAGAAGAGCCTACAACCAAAAGAGGGGCAAGGTGCAAACCAGGAAAGACAGGAAGTCACATCTTATTGTCACCACATTCCCAGCACCTGGTGTAGTACCACACACAGGATGCAGGTTGGGTGCTCACAAAGTATTCTGTCCACTGAATGAATGAAGTGCACTCTGTCATCAACTTGCGGCATGACCTTGGGCAAGTCACTTCCCCTCTCTGAGCCACATGTTCACCATCTACAAAGAGGAAATAATAACACTACTTAGAAGAAGAAATGAGATAAAAACTGTGAATGAGCTTTGTGATTCTAACACCCTCCAAATTGTAAGAGGTGAAAGATTGGAAACCTGCCTCTTACTTATCCTTGTGGCAGCTTTTCAAAATGCCCAAGTAGGAACATTTAGTGGCTGAAAAACAGCATCAATTTTCTCATTGAAATTCTTTTATTCAACAAAGTAAATAATCTTAGTGGAAGGAATATGCATTATATTTTCTATAGGATTCATTAAAGTTGTTTTCATTTTGAATTTAAAAACATGCAGTTTGGGAATATTTATTCTGAAATGGTCCTGTGCAAACAGAAAGGCTGCTCCTCACTAATCTTCTCATTTGATGGCCAAGAAATGGACCAAGGACAGCTGGATTTTCCCAGGGCCACAGGGCCTGCTTAGAAGAATTCATTCATTCTGTAAATGGGCATGGGGGCTACCCAGGCCTGTGCTGGCTGTGGCTGGGCCTTGGTGAGCCCAAAGAGACATGGCCCTGCTGTCATGGAGTTGTCATTCTCATGGGGCAAAGAATGAACAGAGTAGCTGCACTATGAGCTGAATCATAAATGGTCTCACAGAAAAAAAAAAAAAGTCTTTCTCCGAGAACTAAGGCAGTGGATCTAGTGAAGGTGCGTGATGGAGAGAGAAAGTGCCCAGGGGAAGATTGCTTGAGCTGAAGTCTGTGACATTATCTGGGAGAAAAAAAGGAAGGAGAACCTTTTAGAGGAGACAAAATAAGCAAAGGTCCTGTGGCCCGAGGTGGTACCTGGTAGGTTTAAGGAAGTGAAAGAGGTTCCTTGTGACCACAATGTGGAGAGTGAGGTATGAAGTAGAGAGAAATGAGGTTGCAAAGGAGGCAGGGGGAGACTCTGAGTGTCTTGGAGACCATGTGCATTCAGTCCAAGAGTGGAATCCAAATTTTATTCATTTTTTTCATGATATCCAATAATTATATTACGAAAAATTTAAACATACAGAAAACTTGCACAATGGACACCCAGATTCTACAACTAGCATCTTGCTCTGTTTGTTCACATATCGTCTCATCTATCCATCCCTTATCCATCTCTTAATCCATCTAATTCTTTATGCACTTCAAAGGTAGTTGCAGACGTTTGTGCACTTCGGCCCTAAACACTTCAGCATGCACATCGTATCACTGACAGATGTGTAGCCCAAATCCTTATCGAGACACAGAACATGCCATCACACCAGAAAGTTCCTTTGTTCCCCTTCTTAGTTAATCCCTGCTCAAACTCCCAGGCAACCACTATTCTGATATTTTGCATCATACATTAATTTTGCCTGCTCTAGGACTACATATAAATGGAATCACTCAGTACATATCCCTTTTTGAGCAATGCTTCTTTCACTCAGCCTGTTTTTGCAATTCATCCATGTTGTTGCACATATCAAGAGTTCATTTCTTTTTATTGTTCAATAGAATTCACAGAGTATCTATATCACATGCTGGTTGTTCATTTTGTTGTTAATAAGCATTTGGGTCGTTTCCAATTTTGAGTGATTGTGAATAACACTGCTATGAGCATTTTTGTATGTATTTTTGAGAATATGTGTTTTCGCTTGTCTTGGGTAAAGACCTGGGAGTGGAATTGTTGGGTCAGAGGGCTGACGTATGTTTCATTTTGTAAGAAACTTGCAGACTTTTTCCAAAGCAGCTGTACCATTGTGCATTCCCACCAACAGTGTAAGAGAATTCCAATTGCTCCACATCCTTGTCCCCACTTTGGGTTGTTAGCTTTTTAAATTTTTTAATTGGTAGCTGTGTAATAATAGCTCATTATGGCTTTAATTCATATTTTTTTGATGGTTAGTGATGCTGTTCACTTTTTCCATGTGCTTATGGGCCATTTGTATTGCCTTTTGGTGAATTGTCTGTTAAAATCTTTGCCTATGTTTTTTAAAAGTGGATTGTTTATCTTCTAATTATTGACTTTCAGGAGTTCTTTACATGCATCCTGCATCTAAGTCCTTTGTCAGATACAACAGTAATTATTTATTCAACAAGTGTTTATTGAACCATTACTACCTGCCAGGCTTTGTGTTAAACACCACACACTGTGAGGTCTGCCTTGTGGAAAGCTACAAGGGGTCTTCTGACTACCAAGTCCAGGACTCTTCCTACTACATTCACCTTTTCCTTCAGATGGATGGCTCTGGATTCTGTCTGTCCCCAGAATCCTTGAGTGAGCATGAAGGGCCTCAAACTGGGCATCAGATGACCTGTTTTTGAAATCCAGCTCAGCTACTTACTTGCTGTGTGATAGGGGGCAAGTCACCTAACTTCCCAGAGTCTCAGTTTACTCATCTATCAAAACAATAAAAAACTCTACCTCCTGCATTTCCTATGAAGAGCAAAGGGGGCAAAAACACCAGGCATACAGTAAGACCTCAGCCAACATCTGTTTCCTTCTTTCCCTCTTTTGGGGACAAGAGTCTGTCCTAACCCTAAGTTGACTTCAGCAAGGCTTGTTCTATCCTTGCAGGGCTCTCACAGGGAAAAATGATTTAGTTTAAAAATGAGATGTTATGATGGTGCTGAGTGGGGAGTTCTTATTCTCTCCAGGGCTGTGCTCAATGGCCCCTGCTTTCCAGCACTGATGAGGTTTTCTGGGTTTGCTAATGGAGTGTGTTTCTAATGGGCTTCCTGATTTCTCTCCATCAGCCAAGGCCTGAGGAGTTACTGGCCTGGGAGTGAGAAGACCCCACTCCCATGTGGCCCCATCCCTAACCTGCTGTGTGCTTGGGGCACTTTCTCCTCCCCTCTCCTGTACCCCTTCTGCTGTGAAATGGGACAAAGAGGGCTCTAAGGTCGGGTGTCCTCCAGCCCAAATATTCTGCGCCTGTGAGTTTCTCATGTCCTTGATGGATACTGGACCAGAGCTGGAGACACAGTGTCAAACAGAATCGGTCAGCAAGCATTTATTAAGCATTTTTACATATTCTCATGTTTTGAGGAGTGCTATGGGGAGGGAGGGGATGGAAGCACAGGGAACTATTAGATGTTACATCACCATGCAAAGAGTCCCAGTCAGACTAAGATTTAAAACAAACAAACAAAAAGAATAAACGGGGGAAAAAACCTTTAATGTCCTTAAAAAAAAAAAAAGAAAAAATTTAAATAAATAAAAGCAAAACAACCACATGCCTAGTTACCCGAATGCCTCTGCTCTCAGTTTCCCTTCAAACCAACTTCTTAACGATTAAGAATTAATGATTCTCTTGATTCCCCCAACTGCTAAAATTGGGACAGTCTTACCTCCCCTTTTATTTCTGCCTGATTAGAAAACATGTCTCTGTTGATTGACACCTCTTCCCTGTAAGGGTTTTGCAAGGTTTTTTTTTCAGCTTCTATATTGGTGAGATGAAAGCCAGATCTCTTCTCTAGTTTATTAATTCGGTAAATCCAAAGCTTCATGGGAGGGGTTTGTGCAAACTGTGTTTGAACAGGCAGCAGACATACGGGGGCACCAGGAGCCAGGCTGGCGGTGCTGGGAGGGGCTTTGGTCTCCAGTTTCTTGGGTTGGTCCCAGGAGGCAGCACTGCATGGTGCATCAGAGTTGCCTGTGTCCCCTCCTAGCAGGGAGACCTTGGGCTCATTGCTTAGCTTCTCTGGACCTCAGCTTTCTCATCTGTTAAGTGGTGCTGGTGATGATGCCAAACCACCAGAGTGTTTGAGAATGAAATGTGGCAGTGTGAACTGTGTCCTGCATATCATAGGCTCTGTGTCCATGTTAACTGTTAGGATTATCACTCACACCCCAGCTCTTGGGAAACTGTCTTGGGAACCACAGGCACAGGGAGGCCCCCTAGCTTCCAACCACTTGGAAGCAAGGGTCCTCTTGAGCAACATAAGAGCCAAACTCAGGATCCTTCTCTCAGGCCTCCTCCCTTGGGATGCTTCTCTGGATTTTCCCTGAAGCTTTATCCTCAAGGGACAATTTCCCCAGCATCCTTTTCCTTCTGAAGTTCTTGGTCTCCATGTATATGTAAATTGGATTTCTGAGTTCATGAGGCCACAGAGTTTATAGAATCTGGTTTTTTACATTACAGGGGATGTGGAAGAAATACCACCAAGGAGAGAGATGCAATTTTTTACCAGAATAAATCTTGCTCTTGCCAGCCCCCCCCCCCCCCCCCCATTAGCAGGTGCTAGGCCTAGGGGCAGTGATTTCTTATTCCAAAGGGTCTCGCCAACACTGTTCCCCAGGGAGCTCATTTAACTGGGCCTTGGCCATCTTCTATCAACACCTTGCAAGGGCTGGCACTTTCTACCTCTTTAAGCTTTTTTATACCTGCTGCAAATGCTCCCAAACAAAAGGGACAGACTAAAGGCCAGCCTGGGGAAGAGAAGCACATAGCATTGCCCTTCCCTTCTTCCTCCAGGCCCTGCCTTCTCCCAGCCTGGCCTGTCCTGAGCTGGAGGGAGCCAGGGAAGCAGAGGCCGGGGTAAGTGAGAACTGCATGTTGCATGTCAGCCCGTTGGCTAACCACGTGCTTCACCTTCATCGTCTCCTTTTATTCTCAAGAACCCTTGGAGGAGATGCCTCTAGCAGCCTAGCTTCCCAGATCAGGAAGCTAAAGTTCAGAAAATGTAAGGAATCAACCCAAAGCTGATGCCTGAAAGCAGGGTGTCATCCTCTGCTGTGGGTGTGGCCCTGTGGGGGTGACGAGACCAGGATTTGGCCCTGGACTTGTGAGACTCTTCATCCCTGCTCCTGCTTGGGATAGACTCCCCGTAAGCCTCACACAACTGAGTTTTCAAATAAGTAAGATGCTGCAAAACCTAGAGAACATAAAAGCCTCTTCTGGGTGCAATGTAGTGTGTTTTGGAGATTCAAGAAGTATTCGGCAATTTAGGACTGTCACTGTTGTGCTGATTGCACAGAAGGTGGGCAAGCTGGTGCTCAGCCATGGTTTTGGGAAGGAGAAGAGCGTAATGGAAGGTTTCCTGCACGGTCCCGGCTTCTCTTCCTATGAAAATGGTGATTGGGTTTCAGAGTCAAAGATGGCTGAAGCTCACAGAAGACATTTTGGACATGAAGACTATCTGATGCTAGTCACCAGACAGCCAGATAATAGCGAGTAGTAATAGCTTCCACTGAGCTCCTGTGCTAAGCAGTTCTCAGATACACACATGCATATAGATAACATTCAAAGCGTATGAGCCTAGGAGTTAAGTATTTCCCCTGTTTTATAAACAGGCACGTGGCCATCCAGAGATGTTAAGTGGCCCGAGGTCACATGACTGGGAACCGGGGGGCTGGAATCCAGATAATCTGGCTCCAGAATATGCATTTTAATCCCATTCTGTGTTCTGTAGCTTGTGACTTAACCCCGATGGGAGATGCACGATGCTGGGTGCCTCGGAAGCAGGAACTCCACTGATGTGTGTTCATGGTCCTATGATGTGGGGCTTCCCTGGATTTGCTGAAGATCACGCCTCAAGTTAGCTCTCTCTTGCCTTCAGGACCATAATGGCTGCTCCTGGTGATAACTCAACAAGTTCACACCTGGTATTACATGAGAGGGGAGGAAGGTGAATGTCATAAGAAAGGAAAAAGCAGAACGCTAGGGGTTCAAAGGAAGGAGTGACCATTCATTTGGTTGGAGGTAAGGGTGTTTCTCAGAAACAGCTTCAGAAGCAGGTACTGCCAGAGGGAAAATGGTCATCTCTCTCCTCTGGGCCTTTGTGCATGTCCTCGCTGTTATTCTCTTCTCTCCCCACTCCACTTCCCCTGAAGTCTCCTTTGAAGGGTTTCTTCCTTGGGGAGGCCTTGATTGAACGCTTGGGTCAGGATAATTACTCATTCCATAAGCTCCCAGGCCCCACACATATTCTATACCTGATACTGCTCAGAATTGCCCATGGCTTCTTACCTGAGGGCCTAGGTGCTCCCTGGGGCAGGAGGACATCCGGCTTGTCCTGCTCCATACTCAGCCTCAGGAGAGGGTTGGACACTCAGCACCAACTGAGAGATTGCAAGGCTCTAACCCACTGTGCCCTTAACCAGCCAGATGAGCTCCAGACCCAAAGGCTGGAGCTGCCAAGAGATCCCGGGATTGGATGACATGTCACCAGCAAGTGGAGCTTCCAGGGAAAAGAAAGGACTCTCTGCTCAAAATGAGGCCCTGGATCATTCCTAACAGCACTGTCTTTTAGAAATGCAGACTCCCGAGGGTGCCTGGGTGGCTCAGTCGGTTAAACATCTGACTCTTCGTTTCAGCTCAGGTCAGGATCTCAGGGTCGTGAGATTGAACCCTGCATTGGGCTCCGTGCTCAACACAAAGTCTACTTGAGATTCTCTGCTTCTCCCTCTCCCTCTGCCCCTCCCCTGCTCCCTCTCTCAAATAAATAAATAAAATCTTAAAAAAAAGAAAAATGCAGGCTCCCAGTTTCACCCAGTCTTGCTGGTTGGAATCTACATTTTAACAACATCCCCAAGCAATTTTTGGTGTGTGCATGAAAATGTGGGAAGGCACCAGGAACTGTTGAGTCTGCTCTGAAACTCTTCATGGAGTCCGCTGACTCCACAGGCACAACACACAAGGGTCAAGTTCAAGAAGGTCATCTCTGAGAAGTGTGCTAAATCCCAAGGGTGGGAAAGTTGGAGCCCCAAGCAATATCACCGATGATCCCACGGTGAAGGTTGCATCCTTCTTTCCCTCTGACCTGTGCTCTGGGCCTTCCCCTGTTTGGAGTAGCCAGGCATGCAAGGGTGAATCCACAGGGTCTGAAGTCACTTTTGGGGGAATCAGAGCTGGGCCTTACCTCTGCTTGTCGTGTCTGGTGCTGCCCTGATTCTTGTGCATGAGTACATATGTGTGTGTGTCATGCGTGACTTGGGAGTCTGCACAGTCTTCTTTTTTCACATGCAAAACACTGCAGAACACAGGTCTCCACTGTAGTCTCTCTCCACTTATGTTAGACTTAATTATTTAAATTGAGTCCATTAGTGGTTCTATATTTAACTTTTTAATTGAATGAATTATTAGTCTATTAATAAATGATAAAGTTTAACAGCTGTTAATGAGCATTCAAAATAGATAAATTATTTCATTCTGTAACACAATACCAATATTTGCCCATGAAACAGAAAAGTTGTCTGTATAAGAAACACTACTCTTTTGACCTGGTCCTCTTTTCTGTTAGCAAATATGAAGCAATTAATTATTATGTTGCATAAAGAAGAAAGAGAGGGGGAAACGGAGATTGCTTATGTGCTGTGAGCCCATTTTGTGTCTCCCCCAGGCTCCCTCCTGTTCCCCACAACTAGGGGGAGACAAGGAATAGTCCAGGAGGGTTGCCACTGGCTACATGGCTCCATACACTGGTCAAAAGTAAATCGTCCATTCCTCTCTCTCTCCAGGTGTTCCCCCTGCCCCCTCGAAATGTTGCTAGTGGAGCCTCACACAGAACCAGCAAAACGGGGGATGGGGAGATAGCTACGCACCGAATATGAAAAGCGTTCAGGAAAATACTGTTATTTTTATTGCATAGGGAGTATAAAAGGCATGTAAATAAAAATATTTTATTCTGCATTCTGATCATTAAATTTCATTGCCGTGTGTTTTGTCATGCAGACTGACGTCTACTAAGAATGAGATTCTGGAATTGCCTTTTCAGTGTGTGTGATTCTGAGAGATTCCGGAACAGTGTTTCGGAGCTTCCCCTCACACAAAAAGCTAAGACAGGCACACCTTGGAGATATTATGGGTTTGGTTCCAGACCACTGCAATTAAAGCAAATACAGTAAGGCAAGTCAAATGAATTTTTTGGTTGCCCACTGTCTGTAAAAGTTATGTTTACACTATACTATAGTCTCTTGAGTATGCAATAGCATTATGTCTAAAAGAACAATGTACATACCTTCATTTAAAATATATTATTACTTAAAAGTACTATCATCTGAGCTTTCAGCAAGTCATAATCTTTTTGCTAGGGGAGTGCCCTCCCTCCATGTTGTTGGCTGCTGACAGATCAGGGTGGTGGTGGCTGTGGGTTGGGGTGGCTATGGCAGTTTCTTAAAATAAGACAACAGTGAAGTTTGCCACATCAATGAACTCTTCCTTTCATGAAAAATTTCTCTATAGCATACAATGCTATTTGATAGCTTTCTACCCACAGTAGAACTTCTTTCAAAATCGGAGTCAATCCTCTCAAACCCCACTGCTTCTTTATCAGTTATGTTTATGGAATATTCTAAATCCTTTGTTGTCATTTCGACAATCTGCACACCAACTTCACCAGAAGTAGATTCCATCTCAAGAAACCACTGTCTCTGCTCATTCGTAAGAAGCAACTCCTCATCAGTTCAAGTTTGATCATGAGGTTGCAGCAACTCAGTCCCATCTTTAGGCTCCACTTCTGATTCTCGTTCTCTTGCTATTTCCACCACATCTGATGGTACTTTCTCCATTCAAGTCTTGAACCCCTTCAAAGTCCTCCATGAGGGTTGGAATCAACTTCTTCCGAACCCCAGTTCATTTGGTATTTTGACCTGATCCCATGAATCACGAATGTTTCTTAACGGCATCTACAATGGTGAGTCCTTTTCAGAAGGTTTTCAATTTACTTTGTCCAGATCCATCAGAGGAATTGCTATGGCAGCTATAGCCTTAAGAAATGTATTTCTTAAATACATTTAGTTGAAATAACTCCTTGATCCATGAAATGGATGCAGAATGGATGTTGTGCGAATAGGCATGAAAACAACATTAATGTCATTGTCCATCACCATCACAGCTCTTGATTCACCAGGAAAGCTGTCAATGAGCAGCAATATTTGAAATCTCTTTTTTCTGAGCAACAAGTCTCAACAGTGGGCTTAAAATATTCAGTAAACCACGGTGTAAATAGATAAGCTGTCACCCAGCCTTTATTGTCCCATTTATAGAGCTCAGGCAGAGGGGATTTAGCATAATTCTTAAGGGCCCCAGGATTTTCAGAATGGTAAATGAGCATTGGCTTCAACTTAAAGTCAGCAGCTGCATTAGGGCCTCTCTGACAAGAGTCAGACTGTCCTTGGAAGCTTTGAAGCAGGCACTGACTTCTCCTCTCTGTGAAAGTCCTAGATGGCAACCTCTTCCATTAGAAGGCTGTTTTGTCTACACCGAAAATCTGTTGTTTCGTGTAGCCCCCGTCATGGATGATCTGAGCTAGATCTTCTGGAGAATTCACTGCAGCTTCTACCCCAGCACCTGCTGCTCCCCCTTGCACTTTTGTGTTATGGAGATGGCTTCTCTCCTTAACCTTCATGAACCCAACTCTGCTAGCTTCAGACTTCTCTCCTGCAGCTTCCCCACCTCTCAGCCTTCCCAGAATTGAAGAGAGTTGGAGCCTTGCTCTGGATCAGGCTTTGGCTTAAGGGAATGTTGTGGTTGGTTTGGTCTTCTATCTACACCACTGATATCTTCTCCATATCAGCAATAAGGCCTTTTTACTTTCTTACCGTGTGTGTGTTCACTGGAGAAGCATTTAATATCTTCCAAGAACTTTGCCTTTGCATTCACAACACGGCTAACTGTTTGGTACAAGAGGCCTAGCTTTTGGCCTGTCTCGGCTTTCGACATGTCTTCCTCACTAAGCTTAATGCTTCTAGCTTTTGATTTAAAGTGAGAGACCTGAGACTTTTCCTTTCACTTGAATACTTAGAGGCCACTCTGGGGTAATTAGTTGGCTAATTTCAATATCGTTGTGTCTCAGGGAATAGGGAGGCCTGAGGAGAGAGAGAGAGACAGGAGAACCCTGGCTGGTGGAGCAGTCAGACCACACTTAGGTGTCTGCAGTGAACATGAAGAGCACAGATATCTGTTAGAGATAGTGATTTTATTTCCTTTGGATAAATACCCTGAAGTGGGATTGCTGGATCATATGATTGGGTTATTTTTTTAATTTTTTGAGGAAACTCTATGCCATTTTCTAGAATGACTGTGCCAGTTTACATTCCCACCAATAGTGCATAAGGAATTCCTTTTCTCCACATGGGGGAATCCCCCTTTAAACAGCTTTTCCAAAAGCCCCATCCAATGACTTTCCCTTATAGTTCATTGGCCATCCCTATCTGCAAGGAAGGCTGAGAAATGTCAGTTTGTTATGTTTGTTTAAATGGCATATTTTCACTCTAAATAACTTGTGATTCTGATAGAGGGGACACTGGGTAATTGTTATTAAATCTCTGTCACTTAAGCAAAGGCACAGAATAACTCAGGCACCTGTCCCAGGTCCACTGACTCGGGTGGAGGATGGCAGATGACAGGGTATCCCTTGAGGTTCTGGCTGTTTGGGTAGAAGAAAGGGACCCTTGTGCTTAGTTTTCTTACTTTCCAGATGGAGTTATCCTCAGAGGGTAGGAATGAAGGACGTGGATGGAGGTCACCTTGGTGTCATTTTAGGGTGGCCCCCTTCCCTCTCAGATTCCATATGAGTGCTCTGGTCCCGGAACAAGTTTTCCTCTTTTATAAAATGTAGATGCTAATATGACTTATAAGGTTGCAGGGAAGAATAACAGAAGAAATTAATAATATAAAACTCATAGCAAAATGCTTGGCACATGGTAGATACTCTAATATGGTAATGGCTTGTTATGATGACGATGTACATGTGAGCCACAGACAAGTGCATTTTTGTGCATGTGCACATGTGCTATATGAACACGTGTGTGTGCATATGACTGCTCGTGGTGGAGATGGCAGGACAGATGGAATGAGAGACCCTGGCAGGCTGTGTGTACCTGTGGCTTTGGTTCCTTGTGCCCTGTGCTCTGCTCTGTCACTCGGGGGGCTAGCCTCTCACAGAATTGAGTTTCCATGGGAGACGCTTTAAGACTAAAAATTCCACAATCTAGTTTAAGGGCAATAGGCAGAAAGAAGCTGGGTTGCCAAGCAACCAGCCATTAACAGGAAATTAGTCTCTCATCTCCAAATGTCCTGTCCCATTTCCATTCCACTTCTCCCCATTTTGCCAAACAGAAGCACACACACGGGCAGGCACAGAGACATACAGACACACACATGTGCGTACACATAGCAATATATCTGAGTGTCACCAGGAACTTCTAGAGAATTTGCATTGCTGGGTTCACCACCAGCTGGAGCAGGCAGATCAGAGAGTCCCCAGCCACCTGCTCTCTCTACCTGTCTCTGCCTCTCCTCCAGATGCTTCCTGCCCTTGCCCATCCTCTCCATCCATGTCTCAGCACTATTTATGCCCTGGGCCCTGATGTTCATGTTTGTGTATGTTCCTTCTATCTCCTGCTCAGACTGGGAGCTCCCCAAGGACAGGAACCATTTCTGCTCCACAAGGCTGGGAGCTCTCTACGAATGGTGGTAGCCAGTCTCTCAAATCTACCCCAAACCTGATCTCTCAAACCACACTCAAACTCTATCCCAGACCTCACCCTCAAACCTGACTTTTGACTCACATTTCTTGCTTCAGGACTGTGGGCTGCACCTGTTGTCAAAGGGAAGGGGCCATCTCAACACTCACTTGGGTTGTGTAAGTCATCGATGACCCACTTGGGGGAAGGAGAGAGAGCAGAACCACCTTGCTCATCTCCCAGAGCCAACTAAGCAAGACCAGTGTCCGGGGGCTCAGATCCAAAGCTGCTTCTGCCTCAACCTCATCCCAACAGAGAAGGATGAAGGGGGGCCCTCTTTGGTCACCTGGTATTCCCTCCACTGGGACATGCCCCTTCCTTGGATCCATCCTTCCCTGGTTGTAGTGAGTAATGCTGGGGTCCTCACAGATATAAATATACCTGGAGAGAAAGCCCAATACACAGGGTCACCATCCCCAGCCTGAGCCCCATTTATAGAAATTTGACCTTGAATCCTGAGGACTGTTCTCAAACTATCCCTCCCTTCACACATCCACTGCTACGGAAAACTGATACTCAATTAGTAATGCCAATTGGGCCAGACACTGTGCTAGACTCTGCCGTGATCTTCCCCACCCCCAGAAGGAGCATATGGCCCAGGGGGAGTAGCGGACATGTCAATAATCAGGTCCAGTTGTTATGTGCCCAGTGGAGTCACATGAAAGGCTATAGAGACCCAAGAAAGAAGTGATTCAATCTGTCGAGGTTGGGTGGGGGTAGAGAGGGAAACCAAGGAGCAAGTGACCTTTCAGCTGGGCTTTGACATATGAATAGAACTGTGCCAGAGAGAAATGTTTGGGAGAGTGTGGGAGAGAGGGCATACCAAGCAGAGGTAATAGTCTGAACACAAGGGCTGGGTATTTATAAATAATCCTCTTTCAGGATTCTGGGGAGAGTCTTGCTATGTTTTGGAAGTTAACGTTTAAAGAACGTGGGATGGGAACAAGGAGGTTCAGTCTTCAGCTCTGACCCTGATTGGCTGTGCATCCTCAGAAAATTCATGCCACTTCTCTGGGCTTCAGTTTTTTCATCTGTAAAACAAGGGGCTTGGGTGATTTCTGAGGTTTTATGTGCCTAGTGTTCATCTGATGAAGGGGAGAGAAGGAGGCTCAGGTGGGTGTGAGCAGTGGCTGGAGAGCTGGGTCTGCAAGCTAGAAGGCCTTCCTCCTCACATCTTGACCTTCCCCCCCCAATGCCTTTCTGGGGTCACCAGGCAGTGTAGACCACTCTGAGAGGTGCAGTGGCCTTTGCAGAAAATTGCCCATTCGAAAGATTTGACTACATTTGAAATCCATGTGGCAGGCTTTTCAGCAGGGACTGGCAGGTGTCCTGGAGTGGAAGGACAGGCTGGGAAGTGTCCTGGAGACCAACAGGTAGTTCTGAGGCCACCTCTGCCTGAGAATGCCCTGAGCTGGGAGAGTCGTAATCTTTTGTTTCTCTAAAGCACTGGCCTGGAAGGAGCATTATTAACACTCAGAGGAGGAAGATGCTCAGCTGGCTGGAGGAAGGGCTTGTCCTGAAGCTCCTGGGTCTTCCGCCCCTCCTGTACAGCCCAGCTTCTTTATCAGCAGAGCAGGGTGCTGTATGGGCATCTTTCCTGTCTCAGCAATGCATTCTTTCTCTTGACTGCAGGAATGTCCCAAAAGATGAGAAAAGATGAGAAATGAGAAAGGACTGCAGGAATGTCCCAAAAGATAACACAGGAGGGGGTGAGCCTGATAGACTCTTGGAAGACCACTGTAAAGGAAAGATCAAGGAGGTGCCCAGAGGGAGATGAGAAGGACCCCAAGACAGGCTGATGGCCTGCTATTGCTCAGGGTAAGCCAGGGCGGTGGGGCGGGGGGCGTTCCTTCTCTGGGGCTGCAGGAATGTTCAGAGCTTGCACAGAGACCTCTGGGCAGCCCCTCCCACTTGTGGAACCCACTGACCCCATCTCAGCCTCCCATAATCATGACTTTCAATGCCCTTCAAGGCCTTGGGGAAGGGGACACTTCTGCGGTGACAGGAGCAGGGACAGGAGAGCTTGACCACTGCCCCTGTCCCCCAGGGTGGTCACTCCTTCTTGGCCTGAGGCTTTGAATCTTCTTCAAAGCCTTTTCTTTAATGTGAAAGAAATGTAATTTATTTGTCAAATCAAAGGCTCCTTAGCCGTGCAGAGGCAGCTGAGCCCAAACATCTTTGCCTTGGGCAGAGCAGGCGCCTGATGACTTGCCATGGGTGTGCTTGTGCATATTTAATTTAATTTATATTTATGGAGCTCTGGGCTGTCTGTCTATGTGGGGCCTATGCGTTTGACTGTCCCCTTTTGCGGGCATTTCTTCTGCAGGCAGGCATGCATACGTGTGTATATGCATATGCCCGCACGCCAATGGCCTCCAGTGTCTGTGCTCACACATCTTGTGTGGGCCTGGCTGGGTGATTCTGGCTGGTGGGGGCCTCTGTGAAGATGCTAATGGGATGTCAGGGCAGGGCAGACAGAAAGCTCGTGCCAAGTGCCCAGATACACCAGGATCTCTAAGAAGCTCTTGAAGGCTGGGGGTCCAGGGCCTGGAGGGTGGGAAAGGCCCAGGTCTATTGAGATCCAAACTTACCACTCTTGAGTGACTTCAGGAGACCAGTGCCTCTCTCCGCCCTCGATCTGGGCAAAGGATTTTCCACTGTAGCCCCTTATACCTTATCATGAACCCTGTAGGCCCGTTCCAGCCTTCTTGCCCCATTGGAGCAGGGGCTGGGACCTGGCTGGGGAGGGAGGAAAAGGGTAGGGATATGGGGGGCTTCTTGGGCAGCTGGACAGAGGAGAGACTGAGCAAAATAGGGGCCTGCACATTACCTTTCCCAAGAGGGGTGTAACCAGTAGTGGGTGGAGCCCCTGGATTACATCCCCAAGCCTGGGCATCCTCTACCCTCCCGGGAGGCCTGATCTGAAGACAGATCTTGTCTAGAGGGACTGGGGATGTGGAACATGGAGACGATATAGGCTGAAGGACTGGCCATAAAGGGACGTCTCATCACCCAGAAGGGAGTTGCATTGTCAATTTTTATAGGACCCTTAAAAAGAAGAGGCAGGTTTTTCTACTTGGAGCTGGCTGGGAAGCCAGGGCTTGTTGAAGGCTTTAGGGAAGGTGCTTAATGAATTTGGGTGGAGCTGGGGAGGGGCCACCCCATCTCAGCACAGAAGGGGCAGAAGGGGATTATTTTCTGCAAAAGGTGGGGTGGGGAGGGGGTCTCCCTCTCCTGATGCTCCTCTCCTCCCTCCCCTCCTGAGCTTCCTCTTCCCAGGGTCCTCTGTCTCCCTGGTGTCTCTATCCAGACTCTCCTAAGCCCAGTTGGTCAGCCTCTCCCCGGCTCGTGACGGGCCACTGTATGCCTAGCTCCTCTCTGTGATGGCACCCAAAGGTTCCCCAGGAAGGGCAGGGAGGCCCTGCACGCTGCCCGAGTTTCCCTCCCTGCCTGCCGGCTCCCCCTCTCAGGGAACCTGCAAGCTTTCAGGATTGTTCAAGAACAGTGTGCAATTAACATTCTGGGCTGGTTGGTGTGCAGGTAGCACAGGACTCTGGGAACCGGAGGCAGGGGATCACCTTGCTCGCGTTCCCCTTCTTTCTCTCTCTCTTCCCCACTCCACCCTGGTGTGCATGCTCCTTTTCTGCATCTGTCTGTTTTCCTCCCTGTTACCTCCCTCCTTCCCGGTCCTGCTCTTCTGGACTCCTACTGCCTCTCAAGCTCTCGTTGTTAGCGTTTTTTCTGCTTCCTCTTTCTCACCCTGGTGTCTGCCTGCCTCTTTCTCTCCAAGTGTTCTGATCTTGCTTTTGGTTCCTCTCCCTGTCTCCCTTCAGGTCTCCCTCTGTCAACCTGCCTCCATCTCTCCTCACACCCCACCCCTCCCTTTCTGACTGTAAACGTTCAAATACATGAGAAAGGCCAAACCCCATGCGCCTGGCAGTAGAAAGTAACTTTGCAACCCCAGGAGCATGGAAGAGACTGTGTGGAACAAAAGGTTCCCAATTACTGCCTCTCAGTGCTGGGTTGACTGCTCTAAAAAAAGAGGAATTCCAGGCAGGAGAGGTAGGGAGGCTTTGGTGAGGCTCTGGCGCTGGAGATCAGGCAGGCAGAAGTGAGTGTGAAAGAGCCCTGAACATTTTCTCAGCCCCAGGACTTTCGAAGGGGGGTGTGTGTGTCATTTTCACCTCTTTACTCACCTGACTCCAAATCCAGAGCCCAGGACTTCTCCCCATCTGGGTCTCTAGTGCATGTTGGTGCTCATGCCCACCGGGACCCCTCCATGCACATCAGGACCCCCACACGCACGTAGACCATCAGACTCCCCACAGCACTGCAGCCCCACAGCCCCCAGGCCACACTTTGTCATGGATGCCTGTCGGGGAAGTCACCCCAGAGACTCCAAATTCCCTTCTTATCTCGGTGAGGATCTGTGTCCCAGGAGCAAACCTAAACAGGACTTTACTCATTTCTATTCCTTCCTGCTTTTTCATCTCGTGGGGAGGGGATGGCGGGAAGGAGTTTTCCAAAAGGAAGACCTCACCTTTTCATGTTTACAAGATCATCCCTGTGAGGTATAAGAGAAGCTGGCATGGATTCTAGAGTGAGAGGTCTGGCTCTCCCTTGTGACCTTGGGCAGGTTCGGTCATCTCGCAGAATCTCAGTATCTTCGGGTGTGAAATGCGGGCTTAATTGGATCCATCTTACAAGGTAATCATAATAGTGTCTATGCGAGAGGTAACGCCCATCTCCAGGGGCCACTTGTTAGGAACAGGTGCGGTTGGAGATCCGCCAGACCGCACACACAGTGACCATTTTGAGCAACAAGTAATGTAACTTGCACAGCAGTTTGGCAGTGTCACACCTGAGTCCCTCTGGGACGTGCAAGTGGCTTTCAGCAGGTTCTGGTGGCCTATTTACATCCATCCATTTTTTTTTTTTAATTTTTATTTATTTATTTGACAGAGAGAGACACAGCGAGAGAGGGAACACAAACAGGGGGAGTGGCAGAGGGAGAAGCAGGCTTCCCGCCGAGTAGGGAGCCTGATGCGGGGCTCGATGCGGGGCTTGATGCGGGGCTCGATCCCAGGATCCTGGGACCATGACCTGAGCCGAAGGCAGATGCTTAACGGCTGAGCCACCCAGGCGCCCCTACATCCATCCATTTCTGAATGAAAGGCAGACTTGGGGCAGCCAGCGTATGTAGCAGGTGCTGTCGGTGCCCACCTGCATGCCCTCAGTCCTTCACATCTCCCTGCGCTGGTCCAAATGCCTGGGGCCCTCTGTGCAGTCTGCTGCAGCGGGACAGAGGTGCTGGGAATTGCGGCCCCTGGGGGCAGCCCTCCATGGCTGCCAAAGCTGGTGGATACATACCTCAGCTCCCTCACCCCTAGGGAGGAAATCTCGGAGGCTTGGTGCCACCATGTTACATGAGGTCTGTCTCTCCTCTGTCCTTCTGTCCCTTTATGTCACACTTGTGCCACACCCTTGCTTGTACAGGAAACCAAACCAAGATGGAAGGTACCGCGCTAAGATTTTAGGTCTCAGGGTCAGGAGCCCTGGGCTCTCTTTCCAATATTGATGTCACTTAGCTGAGGGTTCTTGCCTCTCAACCAATTTTGATTTTCAAGTTCCCATCTAAGAAATGGGGCTACTAAAAATTCCTTTTCTACCCACCTAGCAGCTGATGTGAAGATAAAATGAGTTGATGTAAGGGGGAAAAAAGTAAACCAGAAAGCAACATAAGGAGCTCCCGTCGTCATTAGTATTTTATCTTTCTGAGCAACCTCAGCATCAAAAGTCTGTTTAGGAGTGGAGGACTCTGGTTCGTCTTCCCTGGCACAGGGTTTGCTGAGCCTGTCGGCTGGCCCCCTTTCATCCCGTGTGTACCTTCTGCACTGTGATCCCACATGCTCGTCACCTGCTTTCCTGACTTTGAAGTATTTAAAGCAGCTTTGGAATTCCTTAACCGGGGCCTTGTCACATTCTTTTCTTAGACATTGGGCTTCAAGTTTGCCTCTGACCTTTCCCTGCGATAAATAATTAATAATAAAATGTAAATATATGAGTAGATTCTATACACGTAAGGGCCTCCTCCTTTGCTTGGCCTCTTTTGTCTCGACTAGTTAGCCATGCTGAGGTTTTTTTATTCCTTTCCAGAAACTAGTCTTTTTGATCCTCGGCACACATTTTTCCTGTCTTTCAACGAGGATATTCTTTATTTTTTTTTTCAATAGTCTATGGTTTTCTTATGCTTTAATTTTTTTTTAACTTTCTTTTAACCATTCCTTTCGATTTTTCCCCTTTAACACGCGCTCTCATTTTCCTGATTCCTTTCTACAAGAAATGAGCAGTAGCATAATGGGTATTTTCAGCTCTCTCACCAGGGGGCTGAACTTCAAGGTGCTGGGGTCTGAAGGAGGCAGAGCTTCACCCACAAATGCTTTCTGCCCAGTCCTTGCCCTTCCATCCAAAAGAGCCCTGCCCCCTCCCGACATTGAACGCAGCAAGCCCAGTGTGTGCATGTGTTGGGCCCCCCTAATCTCTATCACCACTGGGGACTTGTTCCGCGATGCCACTTTATCATTCACACCAGCTGCCTGCATTAGCCTCCCCTTGCCCTTAATTAGTATACTAATACCCTGTGCCACAAGAAGCCATCTCCCTCCCAATGACAGCCTTCAAGCCCTGTCAGATGAAGAAGCAAAACGCTTTAATCTTGCCTGATGGCTCCTCTCTTTCTGTATCACTTCCCCACTTCCTGCCAAGCCCGGCTGCTCTGCAGGTCTGCTTGTGTTTCTGGTCCAAAGCCATGTCATGGGGCCTGGACCCTGCAGTGAAGTCAAGCCCCAGGAAGCAGGTTGTGGGGCCCAGTGTGTAGGCCTGGGAGCAGAGGCGGGGTGTTTTGGTTAGGAGGGCCCAGAAGCCAGTGTTCAAGTGTTCAACCCTGTAGCTGTCCCCATGCAGACTCTGCAAACAGGGACCCAGGCAGTGAGGGGCACTGCACACAATACCTATGACAGTGACAGGTTCTGGACATCCACAGTGATCTGACATCAACACTAACGAGCTCAACAAGCAGGGACCAGGAGGAATGGGCTCTGTCTACACCAGGCCACTAACAGAGACAGTGACAGGTCCTTGCAGACATCGACACAAACAGTGCCGGCTTCTCCCAACAACACTGAGCCCTGCAAATAAAACCGAACTCCACAAATGACAAACAGTGTCGTGCTCTCCAAATGGTGGCACAGGCAGCGACAAGCTTTGCAAACAGCTCCAAGCTCTGTAAATAATGACACGCGGTGCCAAGCTCTGCAAACAGCCAGTGGAGCCCTGCAGCCAGGGTGCGGTCAACAAACTGGGGGGGGGGGCGGGCGGCGGTCACAGCTGGTTGTTTCAGACACAGTTTCTGAGAGCCACCATCCCCCATCACCTCCTCCAGCATTCCCCGTCTGCTCTCACTGTCTCCACAGGTTCAAGGCTCCTTCAGTTTAAAAATCCTTCACAGGAGCCTGCTCTCAAGTCACGCCCCCCACTCAGGCCCTGATGCTCTCCCCTCCTGGGTTTTTGTGGCCAAGCTGCCTGTCCACTGCTCCTCAGACTGTCCTTGCCCGGGACACCTGACTTGTGGGATCTGCCACTAGCGCTTGGAAGCAGGACAGGGAGGGGAGCAATGACCCACAGAGCATGGTGAGCATGGGTGCATATTCTCTGCTTCATTGTAACCCCATAAGGAGTGGGACATAAGGACCCAGAAGCGCACAGAGGGCCCCCGCGCTTGCCAGGGTGAAAGTTCCTATACCGTGGCCCCACATTGGAATTTGTGTCTGTCCCACTGGGGAGTCTCTATAATGGACAACATAGGAAAGCTGGTAGGTGTGCAGACTCTGGGCAAAACCTGCTGGAATCCTGGCTTTGTGGCCTGTGGGAAATTATGTAACTTCTCTGTTCCTTGGTTTCCTCATCTGAAAAGTGAGGATCCTCATCATCCTTGCTCCAGAGTGTTTTGGTGGGGGAGAATGACATGAGTTAATACACATAGCATGTCCAGAAGAGTTATTCTAGAAACACATAACCCCTCAGCCCTGATCTGCTCTCATGTCCTCTACCTCCCCCTGGTCCCTTGACTTAACGCCACACTGCACCCTTGCTCTTGGTCAAATGTGCCAGCACACCTCCCTCTCTTCAGGGCCCTGAAACACACTGTCCCCTCTGTCTGGAGTGGGCTTGCCCATGTCCACCTGGCTCACCCCCTCAGGTCTCTGCTCATACCTTCCCTGACCACCCGCATTAAAATCAGACCCTCCCCAACACCCATTCTCCCATATCCGGCTTTATTCTTCTCTGGCATTCATCACTGCCCACTCCCCACCATTATGTAAGCTCCAGGGGGCACGGGGCTCAGGGGTGGGTTGCAAATTTCAACAGGACGGGTGCATGGGAACCTCACCCCTGGAGGTGAACAGACATGGGGGCTGAAAGATGCAAAACCAAAAGTGTCCAGGAGAAAGCCACAGAACTGTTGCTGTGAGCACCAATAGAGCGTGGTCAGATTGTCACCTTTCAGCTCACCTGTCTGCCTGTGACACAGTTCTCCCTGCTGCCTGCCAGAGAGGCTTGGGCTGTCGCGGAGGAGGGAGAGTAACAAGAAAAAACAAGCAGAGGAGAGATGGAACATGCTTGTGCTCTGAGGCTGGAAACTGACTGCTGCCCTTCCTGCAAGCTCCCTCCAGCGCAGGGGACTGCAGGCTCCTCCCCAGCTCCCAGGGCTTCAGATGTGCAGAAACCTGTCTCAAAGGCCCTTAGTGGAGACGTCTGGGCCAAAGAGAGCGAGCATGCTGCCAACCCCTTGGGTGCTGTAAGCAGGTAACCTTCTTTGGGCACACTCGTCGTTGAAGGAGTGAGCTCTCTTTCAGGCCTGGAGCTGAGATCCTGGGTCTGTAGTGGGTCACCAGCGCGTCACACACCTTAGCCTTTGAGGCACCTTGATGGCTGTGTGAAAATCAGAGCGTGCTGTACCACCCAGCTCTGTTATTTTCAGAGGTTCCTCGGGTCCAGTTTGGTAGGGGGCTGCTCCACCGCATTTGCAGATCCAGCCTCTTCCTGTCTTCGGTCCCTGTTCCCCAGCCCGCAAACACCAGGCACCCTCTCTACGCATGAGAGGTGCTGCGTCCACGTACTCAGAATTCCCGGAGCTTGATGGAAGGAATCAAAGTCTTCCTGCAGAAACTAATGGGGACAGATTTCAGACTCTGAAAGAGCATTTTAAGCAAATGAATAAGCAAAGACCAAGATGTGGGAACAAGCGAGAAGAAGCAGGAGATGAACATCAAAGCTTCAGTCGGACCATGGGGGGATTAGAAGAATGAGGGGCTAAGCAGATGAGCACTGCAGGGAGAAACCCACATGGTCACTGGTCACACTGGTTAAGGGCATTATGACATCATCCATGAGGAGGCCAATTCATTCATTCACTCACTCGCCCATTCATTCCTTCATTCAATAAATAGCTACCGAGCACCTGTTGTATGCTGAGAACTGGCAGCAAGGTTTGTGGGGTGAGCAAGACAGATGTGAGGCTCACAATTTAGCGAGACTGATTTCAGAAGACCCTGTGTTTCCCTCCAAATCTATGTGCTTTGCAGATATCCACTCAAAACTGCACACTGTCAGGGTGTGCATGGGCATCAGTTCAGCACGTGCAAGTGGCCAGTGCCAATTACACACCCTGCATGCTGTTCCCTTTACAGAGCCTTTGGTCACTTCACTAAGTCTTGAGTTAGAGAGCCTTTAGCTCCTGTTGTACATATACACCTGGAATGAGCAGATGGGTATGACTATCAGGCTGTCATGGCTAGGACTCTGACATCCAAAATGACCAAGTCAGGAAAAGATCCTCAACCCACCCTTGCCCACAGACACACACATTCACCCATAGAGACATATATATTCACACACAGGGACATACCTATTCACCCACAGAGATATACACATTTGCACACACATCACACACTGGGACACACATTCACACACAAACACAGACATTCACACACATAGACACATTTACACAGACACACACATTCACACACACAAACACACATTCACACATAGAGACACACACATTCACCCACAGAGATATACACATTCACACACGCACACAGACACAGACATTCACATTCACACAGATATTCGCATTCACACACACAGAAACATTCACACAGACACACACATTCACACACACAGAGACACACGTTCACCCACATACATTTACCCACATGGACACACACATTTACACATCGACACAGATGTACACATTCACACACACAAACACACATTCACACATAGAGACATACACATACCCACACATTCACACTTATACACACAGAGACACACACATTCTCTCTCATTCTTTCTCTCTCTCTCTCCTGAAGAAGGCTATCTTAAACAGGCTCCTTTCTGCCTGGCAGTGCTACAGACTGGAGGCTTAGGGGCAATATGGTTAGGAGACAGGGGCTCCTGGACCTCCTGCTGCCAAACAGCTCTGTATCCTTGGCTAATATATCCTTGGGTACCTGTTCTGATAGATGAGGGTGACATATCCACTTACTTCACAGTGTTCTTGCAAGATTTCAATGAGATAAATGGCGGCATACTTGTGCAGTGGACACTTGCCTTTCTTTGGGGCTGACACCTCACTCTCTCCCTGTGTGTGTTAGGGTCTCAGGAGGCGGCAGAGCCCATCTGCCACTGCAGAAAACTTGGCTTTGCCAGTTGGATGCACCTTCCCAGACCCAAGGGACCCTGGAGCTTTATCTCGGGCTGCTGTAATGGCTTTAAGAGATGGTGGTGACCATGCCGCTGCTTTGGTGGCCGGTGGCCAGTTGGATCTGAGGTGCAAGCTCCAAGTCTCGGGCCAGCCCAGCAGCTGCGGTGTCCAAATTTGGATCACTTTAGCAGCCCACTTTGAGTGTTATTCTTGAGTGTGTAGCCCCAAACCTGGTTTCTAGGCCCTTTAGAGAGTCTATGAGTAACCAAAGATGTTTTCGTAAATTCTTTTCCTGTTTAAATCAGCCAGAGTTGGTTTCCGTTGCTTGCATCTCAGAGCCCAGCCTCATAGTGTGTGAAGTGTTTGGCTAGGTGCCTGGAACACACGTAGCAGGTGCTCAATAAATGTCAGCCATTGGAGATGACAGGCACGCAATTGGAGGGGGCAGGTGCAGAGCGAGGGGCTGTGAGGGCTGCGGCTGCGCTCAGGGCAGGGCTCCCACCCCATCTTTCCACCAATGGGGCACCAGGCTGCCTTTCTCCTCCCCTTGATTCCCTGCCACTTGCCTGCTTCCAGCCCAGGAAGGGTTGGTTTATTTGTGCAGCCCAGATGCCAAGGAATGAGGGGAAGAAGGTGCAGCAGGAGAGGTGGGGATGAATTCTGTTAAGTGGCTCTAAGTGGGAGTCAGTTTCCTGCGGGATCCCAGACACCAGCTTATTCCCTTTACCCACCACCCTACCCCCAGGTAAACAAGCCTATCTATATTTGCTGCTTGGCTTCACCATCTTCATCTCTGCCCAAACACATCCCAGATCACTGGGCTTCAAAAAGCAATGCAGGGGTATGAGGAGGCCTGTGAAGACAGAGGACTCAGGGGAAGGCTGTTTCCCAGAGGCTGTGGGATCAGCCTGCCCTCTTCCCTGCTTCCTGTCCCCCGGGGTGACTGGGCCCTCTCTCCAACCCTGCCCTCCTCCCATGGGAGATACATAGCCCCTTTACCAGGAGTGTCGCATATGGCTGTTTGGTTCAGGGATGGCCCAGAGGCACCAGCGGAGGGTACAAACGGGGCTCTGCTGGATCTGGACTGGTCCAGCCGGAGGAAGGAGCACCTATTCCTTCCTCACCAGGGACTGCCCACTGCCAAGCCCAGAGAGGGCCCACATTCTGATCACAGAAAAGCCATAGAAATGGGCTAAGGAGGCGTTGAGAATTTTACTAGCTTGACTAAGGTCAAGAAGAATCCTCTCATTGTCTGTGTCTCAGAAGTGTTCCTTAACAACCTCTGGGGGAGAGTCATGAACTAGTTTTCCTATGTTGCGAGCCCAAGCATGTATTTTAGCTCCTATTCTCTCTATCATAGGTCCTTCTATGGCTGCTGTTAGTCTGGTGACTCCATTTGTTCAGCCATAGGGACTTCCATGCCCCTTTGATCCTGTCTCTGCTTGGCAACACATGGGGAGGGGTCCGTGTCCCTGTCCTGAGCACTCTTCTGCTCTTCAGGCCCCTTGCCACTGGACTCTGTAGCACCATGGACATGAAGGCAGGACTTGGCAGGAGCCCAGCCGTGCCCTTGAGTACCTTCTCCCAAGTGGGACCTGGGCAGACCCAGGGCCTATGGGACCCAATGGTAGAACCTGACTGTGTTCCCATTGACACAAGTCTTTCCCTAAAGGGTCAGAGCTGTGAGAGTGGGAAGAAAAAATGCTGTTCCTTCTTTCAACATAGTAGCTGTTCTTTCTATCCACAAGACAAAAGCTCTTGGTGAATTATATCTTTCGAAGAAGGTGGCTCCACGTGGTGACGCCTCTCTCAGCCTCCTCTCCTCTTCCTTGAGGTGACCTCCTCCTTCAAGCCCTGAGGCCATTTCTCCATCCTCCCTGGAGAACTTTCTCCCTTTTCCCAGAAGGAAGAGGCTCCCCCATCCCCAGGCTCAGCTCCCCCTGTCAGGCTGACCCCCCTCTCCCCTGACTTGGCCATGCAGGTTCAGAGCATGGAGGATAGTCTCTGGTTCAGTGAGTGAAGGAGGTATGTCTTTTACAATCTGAAAGTCCCCACATCCTTTGTGATTTTTCTTGCAACTTCCTGACGAATTGTGTTTCTTGGTTTTGTTTGTTTGTTTTTAAGAGGGTTCCATGCTCAGCACAGAGCCCAACACGGGATCTGAAACCATGACCCTGAGAGCAAGACCTGAACTGAGTTCAAAAGTCTGACGCTTCACCGACTGAGCCACCCAAGCACCCCTTGACTTTCTGTTTTATAGAGACTTCCACTGTCCAACTTTTGTTGCTTGCATCTCTATGGTATCCTTTAATGTGTTCCTTTGTCTTCTGTAACTCCTGCCCATTGAAACATAGATCCACAGGCTTGAAGTAAGTCTCTCTATTTCTCTCCCTCTTGCTTTCTTCCTTCCCTTCTTCTTTCTTCTTTCTCTTTCTTTCTTTCTTTCTTTCTTTCTTTCTTTCTTTCTTTCTTTCTTTCTTTCTTCCTTCCTTCCTTCCTTCCTTCCTTTCTTCTTCCTTCCTTCCTTCCTTCCTTCCTTCCAAATCTACCTCATGAGTAATGTGTATTCATCCATCAGAAGGCAAAAAAAATCTTCGTTTTTGTGGGTTTTTTTCCTAAAGGTATTATTTATTTATTTTAGAGAGATAGAGCACACAAGTGGGGGGGGGGCAGAGAGAGAGGGAAAGAGAGAATCTCAAGCAGACTCTGCATTGAGGGGCCAGCTCAACGTGGGGCTCAATCCCACTACCCTAAAATCTTGACCTGAGCCAAAAATCAAGAGTCGGACGCTCAGCCGATTGAGCCACCCAGGCACCCTTGTTTTTGTGGTATTAGTGGCCTAATAAGCAATGCCTGGATCCATTAATTCATAGGGATTGCAAAATGGTGCAATCTTAATTTTATTATTCTTTCTTCATTTATTAGCTGGGTTCTTTATTTCTTAGCTGGACTACACCTATAGAGAGAAACTTTCCCAGATCTACCTTCTGGCCTCAGTGGACCAATGTATGTAGGAAACCCTCACAGACTTCCCCTAGCCAGCACACTCAGCTTTCTAGCCCAGGTGCTGAGTTAAGAAAGAACTCAGGGCAGGAAAAGACTGGAGGCCACCTAACCTGTCTGCCATTCTCCTCTGCACCAATCTATCTGATTGGACCTGAGCAAGAAGGGCTCTTAGCCTCTGATCTTGCTCTCAGGGGCCTCTAGTCTGAGATATCAATACTGATTTTAAAAGCAGGTTTGAAAAGCAGTAGTGTGCTTTCCCATCATGGTGGAGGTTCACCCACATGGGGGTCTGTCTGAATTCCTGGGATGAGGGAACTGTCTTTACACCTAATCCCATTGCTAAATACCAGGAACACGCAACCACCTAAGTAAGAGAATTCGGAGAGAACAGGAAAGAAGGGGTGGTGATGACACTGTGCCATCGAAAAGCAAATTAATTACAATTAGATTTTAGACATCCATTTTCTTAACATCCCTCTGCCAGGTCTCACCGTCTGCCATCCCCATGGAAAGCCCCAAACAACCAACAGTTTTTGGAATGGCATTTCTTTGCCTCTCCTGATCCCCTGCCGCTGGCCCGTGCCTCCTATTCCCGGCTGTGCCTCTCCCCCAGCCCCCAAGAAGAAGCTTAGACTTAAGACTGGGTACTGCCCCTACTTTGGGGTCTCTCCTTTCAGTCCCAATCAGGACAATCTCCTCAACAAAGAGCCATTTGCCTGCAGGGGAATTATGCTCTCCCAGCTGCTAGGACAAAGCAGCTCTAGTCACTTGGGGGTTTTAAATAAATTTATATTTCTCTTTATGTTTTAACAATAATGAAGAAACTGAAGCTCAGATACTTTACAGACCTGCCCAAGGTTTCAAGGGTCATTGTGCCTAGGGTTGGGATTCAAGTACAGATCTTTAAGTGGCAAAACCCAAATATGTGTCTCCATCCTCCATGCTTATCCACCCATTACAGTTGCTGGCACCTCTCTGCAGGATGAGAGCAGATATTCAGCCCATCCAAGAACCCGCCAGGAAGGACAGATTTATTTAATGGGAATCCGAGGCTGCATGCTACACCTGGCTATAATCTCTGCAGTTAAACTGGACTTTTTATGGAGCCTTTAAAAGCAAGCTACTTGGGGCATAGTGGGGTGTAGTTAATCATCAAGAGTGCAGACTCTGGAGTCACATAGCTTCAGTTCCAATACCAGTTCCACCACTTATGAGCTGTGTGGCCACAGGCATGGATACTGCTTAACCTGCCCATGCCTCAGTGTCCTCACTGAGCAACAGTGATAATAACAATACTCACCCCATAGGCTTCCTCCCAGGTAATGGCTTAAGAAGGCTGCAGCATTAGCATCACCTGGGGGTTTTCGAGAAATGAAAATTCTCAGGCCCCTCCCAGACCAGACCCCCTGAGTCAGAAACAGTCAGGACTCAGCAGCAGTCTGTGCTGAACATGCCATCTAGACAATGCCCATGCACACTGAAGCTTGAGAACCATTGCTTAACACGTGTGATGCACTTGGAATGAAACCTGAGACACAGTAAGTTCTCAATAAATGTGAGTGGCTTATTACTATCATTGTCAATAGCCAGAGGTGTTATTCATTACCCCTAGGGTCTTGGGTGGAGAAGGTTAGCCCAGCTCTGGAGGAGAAAGACTAAGGACCTTTTTCATGCTCAATTAAGTGTCCCAGGTCCCTGTGGACTAGTCTATCTTGTTCTGTCCATTGCAGAATTTCCAGCCCTAAGAGCAGTGCTCCAGACATAGCATGGACCTGGCAGTTATTTCCTGGATAAATGTGGTGCATCTCTTCTCACTCTGTCTCATCTCTTAGTCTGGCCTTGAGATGAGGAGGGGATACTGAGGGCTAAGGAGTGGACTTCAGGCCCCACTGGAAACTCCTTGCCTAAAGGGAGCATTCTCTGCCGACGCTGGGCTTAGTTTCCATACCCCCTTGTTTTTGTTATCCAATTAGAGTGTGGTGAATCCAGGGGTAGGGGTGGTGCTATCAGGCTTTCTGTTTATATTACAATCTATCAATAAGAAAAGGACAGTTCAAGAGAAAAATGGATAAAAACCTGCACACTTCTCAAAAAAGGATAGCTGAATGGCTAAGAAATAAGAAAAGGTGCTCAACATCATTGGTCTGTAGGGAAATGCGTATTAAAACCACAGCGTGGTATAACTACATACCTACAAAATTGACCAAAGTGAAAAGATGGAAAATCCTGGGTGTTGAGGAAGATATGGAGCAACTGAACTCTCAACCATGGCTAGTGTGAGAATAAAATGATTATACCATTTTGGACAACTGTTTGGAAATATCTACCAATGCATACCCTGTGATCCAGTATTTCCACTTATGCGTATTACATATCCAACAGAAATGCAGCCATATGCTCTTTTCAAAGACACATTCTAGAATGTTCTAAAGCACTATTTTTAATAGACCCAAACTGGAAACTACACAAACAAAACATGTCTGCCAAGAGAAGAATGGATAAATCAAGTGTAGTATATTCACGCAGGAGAATATTACACAGTAATGAGAATTAATGACCTACCATTACACTCAATGATGTGGCAGGACCTGATGAACATACCCTAAAAAGAAAGAAGCCAGACATGAGAGAATTTGTGTATACTGTTTGATTCCATTTATATGAAGTTCAGTAACAGACTAAAACAAATGTAGTGGTTACCCTGGGGAGCATAATAACTAGAAGGCAGCACAAGGGGGCTTCTGAGGTGCTGGTAAGGTGTGTTGATCTGAATCCTAGTGACATTGATGTGTTCAGTTTGTGAAAATTCATTGAGATGTACACTACCAATGCATGATCATTTTAACAAAAAGTTAAGCAAGGTAAGTGATCATGGAATATCAAGTGGTTCGTGTCTCCTACTGTTCTTGAAGGAGCAGCCCTGTGCAGGGAAAGAGTCCAGAATTCCAGACCTGGACCCTGAGCTCCAACCTCTTTAGCACTCAACATCTCAGTGTCCTTATCAGTAGACAACAAGGAAATCCAGACCCAAGAAGAGAGGAAATCACCCAAGGTTGATATGCAGTGGCTGGCAGAGATCTTACCTTGGCCACATATAAGGAGGTAGCTGAGGCCATCTGCTTATAGAATCAATTGGATGACATCTGCAGAGGTACCCTGTACCTGGTGGCATGGTAGAGCTGTGTGGACTGCTATCACCAGCATTCCCTGAGCCAGAGATACATCTGTGGGTTTCTCCATTGCCGCCCAGCTTCATGCTCATTCTAGCCAATGACACGCTCTCGTTCTTTCTTGAAAGTGATTACAATTCCTAAATGAGCACACAAAAATAAACCTCTTCATTAACCAGGGAAAAAAATGTACCACCTGAGTGGAATGTGCACCAGAATGCAACAGAAGCAAAGCAGCATATGCTGGACTAATTAGCCCTGTCTCCACAGATGGATGTGTTCAGCACAGTGGTTGTGTTATGGGGTGAGGTAACTGGGAGCTATCCTGTTTAAGGCAGCATTTCCAAAGGCTGTTCTTCAGAATGCTAGTCCCGTGAGATGTTAACCAGTGCCATGAGGTGACAATTCCATGCTCAAATGTATTTTGGGAACTACTAGTTTAAATATTATGTGTTCTTTGCTACAGGACTTCTCAGAAACTTCAATATGCTAGTGAGTATAACGAATTACCAAGATAGGATCAAGTAGGTAGTATTTCTCTTATTTGATTATTGGATCCTTTTAATTTGTCAAGTGCCTTACGAAAAGTATTTCCTGGAACCCACAGTGAAAAATCTTACATAGACCCAATCTTGGTCCAAGAGTCAGGGAACCTGGCCTGCCGATCCAGCCCGGTTATCAACCAGCAGGACACTTTGGACAAGGCCTTCTTTTCTCTGAGCCCCAGTTAACAAGAAGAAAGGGACTTGAGGAAAAGCAAGAATATGGATATGCCAGAGAGGGGGAATGGTGTTCTAGCCATCGTCTTACCTCATTTTTTTTTTCATTTAATGCCATGGTGTTAGGCAATGTGACTTCATTATTTATATGTGAAGCAGAGGCTATTGATCCCTTGCCTAGTAGCTGTTACCCTCCTTTCTTCCTAAAAGAAATCTGATTTTTCCCATGTAACATTGAGCTCAGTGAGAGGGTGAATCCTATTCTTTTTTATTTTTTTTTGTCTAGGAGTAGCCTTATGAATCCGTTCTGGCCAATGAGATACTAAAGGAAGTTTTCTGGGAGCTTCTGGGAAGGACTTTCTTCTCTGATGAGATAGAACCACTCAAGGATAAACTCTCTTTTTTCATCCCCTCCCCTCCTGATTAAAAAATGGTTAGGTGGCTCAGTCAGTAGAGCGTCTAACTCTTGATCTCAGGTCTTGATCTCAGGGTTGTGAGTTCAAGTCCTGCATTAGGCATGGAGCCTACTTAAAAAAAAAAAAGTGGTTAGGTGAGGATGTGAGGGTTGGAGCTGTGGCAGTCATCTTTTGACCATAAGACAACAAGCATGAAAACCAATAAACTGAGAAGACATAGAAGTGGGAGGGAAAGAACCTGGCTCCTTGATGACATCACTGAATTGCTGAACTAATATTCAAACTACCTACCTCTGACTTCTTGTCAAACCAAAAATAAGTGCCTTCATGATCTTAGTTACCTTTAGTTTGATTTGCTCTTACTTGCCTTCACACTTACTGGATATATTTGTGTCTGTTTTTCTCTTTCATTATTCTATGTTCTGTTATAAGGTGAATTTGTGATTGATTTATTAGTGAGATAGGAGGCTCTGATGCAAAAAATGACAAATCCCTGAGGTCTCAGTGACTTAAGCCAATGGTAGCTTATTCCTCACACAATCATAGTCCAATGTGGGTTAGGTAACTCCATCCTAACCAGTAAAAGATCTGGGACACACGGTGTATTAGTCAGGTTAAGTGAGGTTAGCCTACAGTAACAAACAATCTCTGACATTTCAGTGGTTTAATACACAAAGGTTTATTTTTGATTCCTGCAAAGTCTGTTCTGGGTCCATTGGTGCTCCAAAGAAGTTCTCTTCCAAGCAGTGACTCAGGGATCCAGGCTTAATTTTATAGATACAGTCTCTGGAATAGGTGAATTCCAGGTTGCTGAAACTAGAAAAGAGAGAGCTGAGAGTCAGGCATCAACCCTTAAATATTTCAGCATGGAAGTGATATCACTTCTCATTATAGTCCAGTGTCTAAAACTAGTCACACATCCCAAGTTAACTTCTAGGGAAGCTGGGAGATATGGGAGAGCATATGGATGTTTGGTGAGTACTAACTGTCCCTGACACAATTTAATAACAACTTTTAAAATAACCTTGTCTCTGACTGAGAGCCTGAAATGTGTTAAATGGAGGCTGGGTGCCAGGAGAGGTAGTGAGTGAAACTTCCCTGACTCTATTGAATCCAGCTCCCAGAAGCCCAGGCCAGGTCAGGCCCTAGATTCAAAGTAGCAAACAGAAAGAGCCAGCTCAGGACCCAGAAATCTGAGTTCTAGTTGCTGTGTTCCTATCAACCTCGGGCAAGCCATTTTTCATGAGCATACCTAATCTATAAAATAAGAGTTTTGACCCTGTTCTAGTCACTATGGCTATGCAACAAGTCACCCCAAACCTAAAACAATATTTTTTTTAATTATTATTTCTCATGGTTTCCATGGGTAAGGAATATAAGAGTGGCTTGGCTGGGTGGTTTTGCCTCAGACTGTCTTATTTACAGCTATTTGAAGGTTTGGTTGGGGCTGAGGATCCACTTCCATGGCGGCTCAGTGACATGGCTGGCAAGTTGGCACTGGCTGTTCTTAGGATATCTCAGTCCCTCTCCACATGAGCATCTTCACAGGCCTGCTTGAGCATCCCCATGGTGTGTGGCTGGCTTCCCCCAGAACAACTGATCCTAGCCAGCAAATGGAAGCTACATGCCTTTACCACCTGGCTTTGGAAGTCATACATCAACACTCATGACATTCTCTGGGTCACACAGGCCCACCCTGATTCGTTGTAGAAGGGGACTACACAAGAGGGTGAACACCAGGAGGAGAAATCATTGAGGACCATCTTGGAGGCTTGCTTCCTAGACCCCACTTCTAGATTCTGACATTCTTTGCCTACAGTCCAGGACAGTCATTCCCCCTCTCCAGAGACACCTCTCCCTTCAAGGAAAGTGTAGGTGAGACCAAATCCTCTTAAGGTTTCCCAAAGTACTCCTGCTTTGGGGTGCCTGGGTGGCTTAGTTGGTTGAGTGTCCAACTCTTGTTTTAGGTCAGGTCATGATCTTGCAGTCGTGGGATCAAGTCCTGCATCAGGCTGTGCACTCAGTGTGAAGTCTGCTTCAGATTCTCTCTCCTGCTCACTCTCTCTCTCTCAAAAAAAAAAAAAAAAAAATAGAGAGAGAGACAAAGTGCTCCTGCTCCAGGATGAGATATTTTCTAGAAAAAGAATCCTGAGTAAACTCATTTTTATTTAATTCTTTTAAGTGTGACAGGCACTATTTTCATCAATCCCATTCCATAGATTGGGACACAAGACCTGGAGAAATTGACTTGCCCCAGCATATGCTGAGTCAGATTTCAAGCCAGAGCCTATGTTTCTGATACCTCCAGGAGCCAGGCTCAGCTCCAGAGAAGTGGATAGCCCAGTCCCTTGCTTCTGTCCAGCCTTGAGCCCATGTGTCCTCTCTGCAGCCTGATAGGGGGGCAGCTAATGTCTTCCCTACAGAGAAGCATTGGCAGGACCCCAGTAGCTGCCATTCCCCTTCAGTGCCCATTTCTTTCTGTATGGCTCCCACCCCGCCTGGAAGGACATGCACCCCAGGAACTTGCTTAGAGATGGGAAGTCCCTTCATCCTTTTAATATTTCTAGTGCACATTAAGCTAATAGTGTTAGTGCTGGAACAAAACAGTGCGTCTCTGCTTAAGGAAATGATAATGGAGTTTGGTAAGTCTGAACAAGGAGTGATTTCTTTCTGAGCTGGGGTATTAGAGCTTAGCTGTGAAACTGCCCTTTTCTTTAACTGCCAGCAGCAAGAGAAAAATCTCTTGACCATAAATTTATTAAATGTTGTGGACTTAGGTCCACATGCTTCAGTTCCTGATCTGCCTATCTCTGAGAAGCCCAAACAAAGACTTAACCCACCTCAGCAATTTGCCTGCATTTAAATGAAACAAATGAACAATTGCTGGGGCTCCAGGGTCTGAGGACAGGAGAGGGACCAGTGGTCCCTGAGCAGCATCCAAAGGTGCTGCCATTCCCCCGCCAGGGAGGGACTAGAAGAAACAGTGAATACCCAGCCTTGGCCTCACCCCTAAAGGCCGTGCATTCAGTCACCCGTGTGTCTATGCCCGTGGTTACCTAGAACAGGTATGGGGCACTGGGTGTGGGGGTCCTGTGCCGGGGGTGGTGTGTGTAATGGTGGGCAGCCGGAGGGCTATGGTTGAGACTACAGGCCCCAGAGACGTGCTAGAATATTGGCTCCATCACTTACAGCTGAGAACCTGGCGTGGGTTTTCTTATCTGTAAAATCAAGATGACAATAATAATGTCACCTATCTTAAAAGGTTCTTGTAAGGATTCAATGAAGTGACACTTTGAACATTGCCCTACATGGTGTAAGCACTTACGATGAAAGCTACTTTTATTTCACGTGTTTTGGGTGTTTATCTTTGGGAACTCCGATTTGGGATGGGCATGTCTGTGTGTATGTTCATCTGCATCTGTGTACAGTGTATGTGCATGAGGGCATCCATGTGCAGGGGTGTGTGTAAATTCAGTGTAATTAAAGACAAGGAACTTGCTGGCAGTGGGGAACTCACCCCTTCCCAGGCAGACTGTGGCACCCATGCCTTCCAGCTAAAGGGTCCACCTCCACCAAGGGGGCTACAAACATGCTCCCCTCCTTTGCCAGGCAACTGGATGATCCCAAGGTCAGAGTCAGAGAATCAAAATTTCACCTATTAGTATAATTAAACTTATGTGGTTTCATGGAGAGCCAAGGAGCCGGGGATAACTCTGGCTGATTTTACTCCAATTCTTACACACTAGCACATTGGGTAGGTTGGCTAGTTCATCGCACCACTGGCCCCCACCAGGGCTCTGTGCCATCCCTGCTCCTTGGAGGCTGGGGGCTTCAGAGATGGGGAGTCAGTCATGTATAAGGCTGCTGGGATTCCCATGTGCTGCCTGCCCACGACCGCCATGTTTGACTTAAGAGCAACTTGGCTAGCCATCCCCATGAAAGGATTCAGGCTACATTTTGTAGATCAGGAAACAGTCCTAGATCAATGAGATGGCGCAGTCAGATCCCTGGTCCCAGGCTTTCTCCCTCAAGGTTGAGGCTGAGTGTACTGCAAGTAGCTTCATGGAAGGAAATGATGACATTATCTTCTAGTCCCTGCAACTCACTCAGCAGAGACGGCGTCAGGAGAGTGGGGACCCCGTCCCCATGTGCACTTCTGCACCTTGCTTAACACCCACCCCCTTGCAGCAATTCCTCCATGGCTCCTCCCATCAGTCCAGCAGTCCTGTCCTCTATACCTGGAAAAGACACTGAGGACCTGCCCTCCACATGTCCTCTTTGGGCTCCCTTGTGACCCATGTCCTGTTTTTGAGGGGAAGTAGAGCACTGGAGAAGCCATGAAGAGTAATGTCAACCGTGCCACTGTGGACTCTGGCCATGCTGCTGGTAGCTTGGCAGTGTGGAAGGTGCATGACCTGGGGGTGGGGGCTGGGGGTGAGGACCTATATCCTCACCTATCTCCTCACCTACACACTGAAGGCAGAGTGGTGGTTTAGACACTTTGCAGAGCATGGGGTTCACCCAAAGAACTTGTTCTGGGGAGTGCTTCAGCCCCCAGTCACTGACGTTCTAATTCAGGAGGGATAGGATGGGCTTGGGCCTTCCAGCTGTACCAGGCATCTCAGGTGATTCTGGTGTGTACATTCTATATTCATGCTTAAGGTCCCTTCTGCTCTCAATCTGGGAGTCTTCCAGCCCATGATTCATCAGAGCAATAGGGTCATCTCTCTGGGGGCTGCATGGAGGGCAGTGGTTTTTGCTTAGCTACTGGAGATGGAAAACATCCTGTGCTCCACCGCTCCTAGACTGTGGCCAAGATAGGAAGCACTGTGGAGTGCTTGGAAGACTAAGTAGCTACAAATCTGTCCTTTCTTGCAGAGAGCATGTCAGAGTGGGTAGGTGCCCCCCCATTCACCCAGAGCTCAAGCAAAAATGTTAGCATATTCTTAACTCCCCTTTACTCACATTTCACAACCAGGCCATCAGCAAATCTTGCCATCTCTACTTTCAAAATCTGTCTCAATGTGTCCCCATCCCACTATCCACTGCTACCATCCTAGTTTGACCTACCATTGTCTCTTTTTTGGGCAAGAGCCTCCCAAGAGTCTCCTGCTTCCACTCCTGCTCTTTCTGGTCTAGTAACCACACAGCAGCCAGAGACATCCTTTTAAAGCATGTCCTTCATCTGTGCAAAATCTTCCAGGGACTTCATACCACACCCCAAATAAAACCCTGAGTCTTTATCATGCTTGCATGAGCTAGCTTTCCCTGACTACCTCCCTGACCTCATCTCCTACCACTCTCTCCTCCCCCTCCTCTGTTTTAGACATAGGTCTCCTCACTGTTCTTTGAGCACCCCAAACCTGCTCCCACCACAGGGCTTTTGCACTTGTTGTTCTCCCTGCTTGGAATGCTCTTCCCCCTAAATCTGCATGGTTTTCTCACTTTCTCCATTCAAGTCTATCTCAAATGGCAAACTAAGAGTTCTTCTGTTCTTCTCTGATAAGTCTTTGTAAAGTAACATCTCCTGCATGTGTTATTCCCTTATTCAGCTTTGTTTTTCATGTGTGTGTACTGGTTTACAAAGCCTTTTCCCTCCAGGAGAATGTAAGTTCTGTAAAGTCAGGGAAGTTGATTGTCTTCTTCTGTGGTCCCAAAGCCTAAAATAGTACCTGGCACTCTGTAGGCTCACAAAATAATACAAGAGGAATGAGTGACATGAGTGGATGAATGGATGAGTAGAATGACAGTACCTCAGGCCTAGGGTTGAAGCTTGTCTGATTTTTTAAATAAGCATATTAGTCATGAGCTTTGTCATTTCCAATGTATTATTTATGAGTTATGAACGATATACTCATCCCTCCTCAGTGACTGGGTTGAGCTGGTTGCTGTTGAGCACTCATGTGGCGTCAACACAGCTCGCCTGGGCCACGCAAATGCTCAGTCAGATTTGCAGGGAGTGCCTCAAAGGGCACTGTTCCCGTTCAGTGTGAATTCTCACCACATGGCCAACGTGACCCTGATCAGGACATGGTAACCACAGGATCCCCCACTAAGATACTCTGTGTTGTGCTGGTGGATAAGGGGCATTTGGCCTTCCAAGGGTACCTCAGGATTTTAAAAATATATCATATTCACCGCATTCATTTGTAAAGTAGCATAGACTGAGTGGCTTAATCAACAGAAATGTATTTTCTCACAATTCTGGAAGCTAGACATCTGAGATGAAGATGTGAGCCACTGGGTGGCTCAGTTGGTTAAGCATCTTCCCAGGCCTCTGTCCTTGGCTTGTCCTCTGGCTATGTCTTTACACGGTATTCTATCTGCATGTGTCTGTGTCCTGATCTCCTCTCCTCATAAGGTCACCAAGTCAGACTGAATTAGGGTCTAACCCAATGACCTCATTTTAATTTCATGACCTTGTATAAAACCCTGTCACAGTCTCAAATACTGGGGATTAGGATTTCAACAAAAGATATTTTTTTGGGGGGGGTTGACACAATTCAGCCCATTTCCCTATTGCCCTTTCAATCTACATAAATTTCTTGAATAATTTTATTTATTTTTTTAAGATTTTATTTATATATTTATTTGAGAGAGAGAGAGAGCCAGCTAGGGGAGGAGCAGAGGGAGAGGGACAAGCGGACTCCCCACTGAGCATGGAGCCCCAGGTGGGGCTCGATCTCACTACCCTGAGATCATGACTTGAGCCGAAATTGAGTCGGATGCTTAACCGACTGAGCCACCCCTACCATAAACAATTTTAAAGTAAGTTCCCAACATGGGTTTTAAGTGGTTTACTACTCCTCATGATGCATATGATTATCATTCCCATTTCACAGAAGATGGGGGATGGACTGGGGTCCTGTCAGTGAGTTCAGTGATAGGACCAGGACTGGACTCCTGGCACAGGGCTCATTCCAGCACCCAGTCACCCCCTGTCCTTGCGATAAAAGGCAGCAAATCAATATGAAGCATTAACTAATGAAGCCAGCACTGCCATTTTAAACTTGTGCACAAGAACCCTGGTGGAGGAGACCGCTGGCAAGGAAGGGGTCTTTATGCTCTTGCATCTCTAATAAGGTTAATTGCTCTGCCTAGCACACTGTGTACCGCCAGTTGGTTTGCTGTGGAGGGAGCAGTGGAAGGAAGGTGAGGTAAATAATCAGCACAGCCACTAAGCTGACAACTTCCAACAGGCCCAGTTCTGTTCCCAGGGATCCCATGTCCAGTGTCTGCGAGAAGCCTGAATGCCACCAGGAGGTAGAGGACACTTCAGCAACAGGGTCCGTCCTGCTGCCCGCTACCCTTTCCATCTGGCGAGGGATAAAGATTCTACACTTGATAAGCACATACCTGCACAGGTGACCCTTTGGAAACTGGAGCTGGGTGAGCATCAAGCTGCAAGAGAGTGAGGCTGGGGGCGCCTGGGTGGCTCAGTGGTTAAGCGTCTGCCTTCGGCTCAGGTCATGATCCCAGGGTCCTGGGATCGAGCCCCGCATTGGGCTCCCTGCTCAGTGGGGAACCTGCTTCTCCCTCTCCCACTCCCCCTGCTTGTGCTCTCTCTCTCTCCCCCTGTCAAAAAAAATAAATGAAATCTTAAAAAAGAGGGAGAGAAAGAGGTTGCTCGTCAGAAAGGCTGATACACTTCCGCAGTCCTGCCTGTTTCTGCTGGGTGGATGGGCCCAACCTGGTAGGTGTGTCAAGTCCCTACAGCATTTTCCCTGACGCCAGATGGTTCCACCCTTCATAGCCCCTTCCCTCCTTTCTTGAATGGGACTGTAATGCCTGGAACCACATAAGCCATCTTGTGTCCATTAGCCTGAGCATGGGGATGAGAGCCAGTTTGTTGGGGATGGGAGAGTGAAGTGAGTCTGATGATAAGACTGAGTAGCTAAATCAATACCAGTAACACCTGCCCCTGGTTACTTGCTATGTAGAGAAGAAGACCTTTTAATTTAATGTGGTTGGGTTGCCTGTTAATTGCAGCTAAATGCATTTCTAATGATACATGTCGTGAGTCAAAAACAGGCTGTCTGTAAAGATCTGCCCGGAAGAGCCACTGGATCTTCAGGGATCCCCTACCTGGTTGTTAACTGGAGTAAATGGAAGTGGCTTCACAGACATGGTATTTGAGAAGGTCTTCATCACCTATAGGACTTCTCATCCTTTCCTCTCTGTAGGGTGAGAGGTGGCCTTGGCTCTCAGCAAACTGAGTATTCTCAGATTCTTGCCATCTTAACCCCATCTTGTCCAATACTTGCCCAAAGAAAGATCTTTTCCCTAGATGGAAAAGAAATGGGAAAGATCACTCCCATGGATTCAACCTTGTGTCTCTGCAACCTCTTCCATCTTTCCTCAGCAGCCCTCTTTCCAGGTCATCCTTGGAGATATTAAACACATAGTCAGCCTGCCATATAGGGTGCAAGGAAAAACCCAGAATAAAATCACCAAGAACCTCAGGAAAGAGGAATATTGGAGCATGACCCATAATAACAATTTCTCACATTTTCCAGCAACCTGTTTATATCTTCCCAGCCAATCTCTGAAGGGGGGTTTTTAATCCCATTTTGTGGGTGAAGACCTTACCCAGATCCAAGCTGGCAAATTGTGGGAGCTGAACAGAGCTTTGGAGCTGGGCTATGTTGTTGGGTGATGTTCTAACCTGTAACCAAGCTCACTGATGACTCTGGGGTCTTTAGCTGGGAGGGAAGTGGGGAAGGCTGTGAAGGAGGGGCTTCCAGGAACCCTATCCTGGCTGTAAACTGATTAGCTTTTCATTTATCTGCTTTTATACATTAGGAATGAGGTTTCTGGATGTTGGTTGCACCCATGGAATGCTCAACTAACCAATAATAGTAGCTAACACTTGCAGGGCTCTTAACTGTGTTAAAAGCAATTCCACCACCATTTGAGTTGGGGTAATATTCTTCTGCCCATTTTCCAGGACACTGAGGTTCAGAGAAGTGAGAGGTGTCTTAGCAAAAGTAACAGCTTTCAAGCAACAAGGATAGGGTTCAAATAACAGGGTTTCTATTCCAAGTCCCCTGGAGGTGATGGCTCCTCCTTGTGGAGACCCTAGGCTATGGTGGAACTAGAAATCCTGGAACTGGGGAACACTTGGCCTGATGGGAGAGGGACAATCTGAAAAGGGGACACACAAGTCCTACTCTGAGAGCGTCCAGAGACCTCTGAAAAGACCAAGAGGACCAGAAAGTCCCCAAGAGAGGAATGGGTGTCTCATGGGGAAAGGCTGTGTCTATGGCAGCCCTATGCAGCTGCCTGCTCTAAGCATAATGCATAGGCAGAGGTGAGACAGTCATCCTGACTGCTTCCCACTCGAGGTGAGCCAGGCCAGTTTTTGAAAGAGGAGAGGAAATAGAGAACAGTATTGGGGGGTGGGGAGGGTTAAGAATAAAGATTTCTGCTCAGGAAGAATTCTGGAGAAGTTTGTTCCTGGCAGGCCACCTGCTCAGGCTGCAAAGTTCTGCTACATTTGGGTCTGTCTGCTTACTCATAGCTCATCTCCCTGGCATGAGAGCTGTCCATTCATCTCCAGAGCCAGCCCAACCTCAGGCTCAGTGGAGCGAGGACAAGGACAAGTGCCAAGCCACCTGTGTCCATCACAGCTGCATGGCCAGCTCCAGCTAGCTATGGAAGGACACCTTGGAGGAAGTGCAGAGAGCTGGGTCAGAGGCAGGGATTGGAGCTAGACTCTGAGTTCCCTCATCAGTTGGGAGCACTGTCTTCCCCATCAGACTGAGAGCTCCCTGGGAGCAGAAGCTGTGTTTCCCCCATCAGACTGGGAGTTCCCTGGGGGCAGAGAATGTGTCTCCCTAATCAGCCTAAGAGTTCTCTGGGGGCAGGGCTGTGTCTCTCCTATCAGGTCAGGGGTTCTCAGAGCACAGAGATCTTTTTTCTTCCAGCCTTAGATGTGAAGAAGGACAAATAGTACCCTCTGTGGTGGTGGGCGGGGGGGCAGCCTTGTCATTCTGGGCTCTGCACTTCCTCCACCACGCTATGATTTAGGGGACCTGCTGCCCACACACTGTGTTTTTGCTCAAGTTTTCTTTCCGAAAAACAATCTTGGAAAAACTCAACATTATCTACCCTTCCTCACTTCCACCCTCAATTTCTCTTCGGGGCAGATGCGAACACCAGCCTCAGTTCCATGGTCTGATTGTCTTATTAGTTGAGGCTACTGCCAGTCAGAATGGAAGCCAGGGACCGGCCCAGGTTCTCCCGCAGGGATTCTGGGTAATGTAGTTCCTTGCCTCCTCCCTGCCTTCATGGAAGAAAATTGCTTCAAATCTCAAAGTAACTTCTGTGGGGGGAACTCTTCTCCTTTCTTCAGAACTGATGGGAGTAGTGGTATCTTTGGAGTAATAACAATTTTCTTTATAATCTAGCACAGTTTAGTGATTTCCTGAAAGAGCACGTTGTTTTGGTACAGATCTGCAACGCTGTTTCTAATAAGATTCTGCCCCCTCTCTGCTGGTGGAAGTTGAAGCTCCCTACTGGATGGGGCTTTCTGGATGTTTCCCTGGAAACATCACTGCAGTGATGCACTGCAGGGCTTAGTCCCTGCATGTTGGTCCAGTCTGTACTTACTTGTTTACAGTGAAGTCTACCAATCCACAAAGAAATGAGAAAATAAAAATATGTAACTTGTTTGTCGTAAAATTAAAGGCATTTAAAGGATTGTCCTTTGGTTTCATTCCCCCCCTCCTTTTTGATGTAAAAATGTGTGGGGATATGTGGGGACAGGGGTGGGGGCCTCAGTGAGTCGGGATGCAGGGAAGAGGTCTCCCTTGTGATGGATCTCGAAGTGATTGCTTATGTATTTGGGATATTCATAAGTACAGTGTTCAAAAGTCAAGATATGCTACTAATTATCTGTAAATTCTTAATAATCTGTGCTAAAGAAAGGGAGAGGTGGGGATAACAGAGGGAATCATTCAATAATGGAATTGAAGCAAGGAAGGAAAATAACATTTGTTAAGGACTCATTCAGAAAGGATAATTGACTTGCCCAAGGTCACCCTGATAGTTAATGTTGGGTCTGGGACTAGAATCTACATCTCCTAATGCCTAGTCTGGCGCTTTTTCAAGTACACCACCTGGATTATGGTAATAGTGATCATGAGAGCAGTGAACAGCCATGAACACACACTAAGCACTTCATGAGTGTTTTCTCCCTTTGTTCTCATGGCAGCCCTGAGAGGTAGGCTTAGGAACTCACATACTTACAGGTGGATGATTCAAAGCTATTTCAGTTCAAATCAAGACACATTCGCAGAGTGTCCTCTAGGTTCCATCCAGGTGCTGAACTAGGGACAGGAAATGCAGCATTAATAAGACAGGGATCCTGCCCTTAAAGAGCTCAATGGGGCAATATAGGCAAGAGGGTTATTTCAGTAAAATTTGCTGAGTCCCATGAGAGATTTATACAAAAGGGGTATGTGGGAGCTCACTGGGCATGAGGCCAGATTTCAGGGGAGGGGAAGTGGTGAGGGAGTGGCCCTTGGAAGGTTTCCTGGAAGAGCTGATAGCTGAGCTCCATCTTCCACGGGGTAAGCCTTGAGACAGATGGGGGGGGTGCAGGTGGGGTGGGGGGTGACTCTGGGCAGAAGGATTGCATGGCAAAGCCCCTGGGGTGTGGTAGCAGCACAATGTGCAGGGGCAGGGGAAGAGAGGGAGAGATGATGGTTACAGGCTTGAATGTCATCCTTTGGGCAGTGGGGAGCCATGAAGTGTTTTTAAACAGGGATGTGGCTTGATCTCATTCAAAAGTGATAAGGTGCTTTGAGGCAGCAGAGGAGGGATTAGAAGGAAGGGGTGGTGGGGGTGCTCTGGGGACAAAGATATATCAGACAGGGGTTTTCCCATTTTAGACAAGCCACGATGGGCTCTGAGCTGGGCCCTGGGGAGGCAAGTTTGGAGATATCTAGGAAATGGGGCCACAGGACATGGAGACCAGGTGGGGGGGAGGAAGGGAAGGAAGGTTTTAGTGAGGGACTAGGTTTCTCATCTGGATAACTAGGTGGTTGGTAGGGCTGGGATGGGAGAACTTCTGTAGGAGATCCAGGTGGAAAGGTATGGATGGTGGGCTCAGGGTGGGACACAATGAATCTGAGAGACTTACAGAACCTACCATCTCCCCACCATCTTCTGCAAGTCCCAGCTCTGCTTTCCACTCCACAGCCAACCACGTGAGTCAGAGTAGGGGCAGAAACGTGTGCCCCTGGAACTCGGTGAACCCACAAAGAGTAGATCCCAAGTGGTATTACCAAGGACCTGGGTATCTGGGATAAAAGAAAAAGGTGCACCTGGCCCCTGCCCTGAGGGACAGTGAAGGGGCATGAGACACCCCCCCACACCCATACACCCCCCCCCACTATGTGGACAGAGGGCCCTTATGGAGAAGACTTTTCTTGGCCTTATTTCTCACCTGCCTGGGAGGTGGTGAAGCGGGCCACTTCACAACTGGGTCATCATTTTGGGGGCTTTACCTCTCTCCTATGGTGACTGAGATAGAATAATACTCTAAATAATTATCACTACTTGCCATTCATTTGTTCTTGCCAATGAATGCCTTGTTATCCTTGTCTTCAGTGCTGCGCAAGACACACAACATACAGACTCATAAGACAGGCTCTGCCCTCAAGGAGCTCACAGACCATCAGGGGAAACAAGTGAGCAATGGCCTCTGTGATAAGGTGAGCACTGCTCCTGTAGGGGTACCTTCAGATAGTCATTTCAGGGATGTTCTTGGGGCAGGGGCCTCAAGGAGTGCCTAAGAGCATAGGCTCTGGAACACATAGCTGTGATTGGATCCTGGTTCCTCTTCTCTCATACTGTGTGACCTAGGGCAAGTTGCTTAACTTCTCTGGGCTTTCATTTTCCATCTACAAAATGGGGATAATACCTCACCCATCTCCTGGGGTTGTTGTGAGGATTCAACAAGTTATTGCAGGAAAAGAGCTTTGAGAAGTGCCTGGCACAGAGCGAGACCTCCACCCTCCACAGTGTTAGCTGTCATTCCTTTGATTACCATCATTTTCATCACAAACTCGGAAAGAGTCTGCAGGGAGGAGTTTGTATAGAGGAGAAGCTGCTGGGAAAAGCTTCATAGAGCATATGACATTTCGGTTAGGCAAGAAAGGTGACATTTTGCTAAGGGAAAAAATCAGGCCCAGGGAAGCTGACCCAGGCAGAGGGAGCAAAGGCAAAGAAGTGTGCAGATGCAAGGCAGCTTGGGAAAATGTCCAGGCCTCCAGGCTCCGTGGAATGTGAATGTAGAGAAGGAAGCTCCTGGGGGGGTAGCTTAGGGACAGCTTGGGAAAGGCTGGAATGCCACATTAAAGAATTTGGGCTTTATCCCACAGGCAAAAGTGGTCCTGGAGGAGTTTGTTTCAAGAGAGAGGACATGACCAGAATTGCCTTGATGATTGTGATGGCAGTTGGGTGGAAGATGGGTCAGAGGCAGGGGGCTGACCAGCTGGGCCAAGAGAGAGATGGCAAGGGTTTGAGCTAAAGCAGTATAGGGAACAGTGGGGAAAAATGTCTAGGGGACTGTGCCAAGCACTTGGTTATGTGAGGTGGGAGGATTAGAGGGTAAGCTGGACCCCGCCCCATAGTCCTGCTTAGCAACCAGGAAAGACATTAGAAGTGCAAGGTGAGACGATGAGGCCTCTAGGCAGGTGGACCAGGGCCCTTGGGATCCCTCTACCCAGCATCCCCAGCTTTAGAGCCACCCCCGTGCAGGCCTTCTGCAGCTGTGGCCTATGCCTGGCCCTGGTACAGCACCCTGGCCATGGCTCTGGACCTGCAAAGGTGATGGATTTTGAAGGCCAGCAGACCTGGTTTCCAGGTCTGGCCGGGCCACTCACACCTAGCTGTGTGACCCTAGCGAGTCCCTTTACCTCTCTGAGCCTTAGTTTCCCTCTCCTGTAAAATGAGGACAAGAGTAGCTACCTTGGAGGGTTATTTTCAGTATTAAATGCATAATGCTAAAAATGCCTAGCACTGCACCTGGCACCAGCACATGCTCAATACATGGTAGGTGTTCACTGTGGTCATATCCCTGGCAGCAGTGACCTTGCAATCCCCTCACTCCAGCCCCTCCCTCCCCAATGTTCAACACTCCCTCTGCCCGACCCTTCCTTACCACACCATGTGATGAACCAGTATTCCAAGGTGGGTTTCTAACTGACATGGGGAAAGCTTTCTGCCCTCCCCTGCGCCAGCCCAGATTTCTCTTATGTTTAACCCTGGCCCCTGTCTGAGACATGTGGTGACCTGCACTTTGCTCTTTGGACTGTCTCATTACCTGGGTGGAGTCAAGAGCCCCTGTCTGGGTGGGAATCCTTGAAGTTCTCCTTCGAGGCAGAAGGATGAACAAATTGACCCCAAGACTCCCAACACTGAGTCTTTCCTTAAGTGTCTTACTGCTTACCCTCTTGCCCACTGGCTCTGGGCCTAGCTCTAGGAAGAGTTTCCACTGCATACAGTGAGAAAGAGGCTGCCGTGTATTGGCCTCATATTTATTTCCAATCAGTGTATGGGCCCGAGGAAGGCGTGGCCGGATGTTCCACATCTCTGCAGCCTGGCTCTCTCGCTGCTGAACAGATCCTCAGAGCTGATTGAAATGTGCTGCGTGGGCTTGGGAAGGAGGAAGGGAATACAGCAGCTCAACCACAGCCATCCTGGGTCAGTGCCTACGCTGCCCTCCCCCCACCTGGCATGCCATCCCCTCCCAGGCTGGGCTGCCACACTGGCATGACCCTTCCACCCGGCCACATCTGGGACCAAAGCCAGGCATCTTGCTCTCTCTGTGCCCTCCTCCCACCTCACTCTGGCAAAGCTGGGCTGCAGGGCAGCATCCAGGGGCTCAGCCCACTGGGACGGGGAAAGAGCTCAAGGGCCCCCCTTCACAAAGCTCTCTAGCTCCATACCCCGTGATGCCAGGAGGAAGCTCCCTGTAGGAACCACAGCCACGGCCCCCAGCTAGAATCCCACCACCTGGCTTTGTGCAGGTCCTTGTGTCTTGTAACTCTTCTTGTTTTCTTGTCTTCTCATGGCCATCTCTCCACTGTCTTTCTTCTGTTCTTATAAGGACACTAGTCATACAGATTAGAGGCCACCCTACTCCAGTATGACCTCATCTTAACTCATTATATCTGGGTAACCCTATTTCCAAATAAGGCCATGTTCAGAGGTACTTCCGCATATCTTTGGGGGTACACAATTTCACCCATAATAAGACCGAGGGAGTCTTTGGGAAGGTTTTACTCCCAAATAAGGCAGTAGCTTCAAAGAGAGCCACCATCCTGCCTCCCTCCTGTGCTGGATCCCATCCTGAGAAACCTGCCTAGAGCTGTGGCCACCTTGGGTCCTCAAGGGAGATTATCTCTCACTAAGGTTGGCAGCAAAGGAAATGGGAAAGTGAAGTGAGATTGCTGAACCACTATCCCAACCCTGACGCCTCCTATTTCTCTACTTCTGATTAAGTGGGACAAATGTGCAGAAGCCACATTTTATTGGGGATTCTGTTACTTGTAGCCAAACACATCCTAGCTCACCTAGTGATCCCTAATTTCCCTGCTCAGTTCAGGGAAATGTAAGAATCCTGGGATTTCAGAGCTGGAAGAGAATTTGGAAGTCACCTAGCCCAACCCCTTCATGGAACGAATGAGGAAGCTAAGGCTCGGTGGCAAAAGGAACTCACTCAGGGCTGCCACAGGTTAGGGACACCACCAGGATTCACACTTGGTTCTCCAAATTCCCAATCTCCCACTGGGTTTCTCTGGCTCCCCATACTCATCACTCTCTCTGTAGGGAAGGAGGGTATTGTTTGAAAGGGAGGACCTGCTGGGTAGGCTGCTGAGCTGTCAGAGGAAGGAACCACATGATGGGACAAGAGATAAGAAGGATTCCGAGGGGGGCACGAAGGAGCTCACCACACTGCAGAGCCTGTTCAGCCTCAGGACACACATTTATTCTAATCACACTCTCTGTACAGGGCTTGCTGCTCTGAATTATGCACCTCTGAAGGGCCTTTCATCTCGCCAAGGGTTTGATGCTGGCCTACCTGGCCGCTTGTGCCGGGCTACAATTTAGCCTCCAGAGCAATTCAGAGCAAGGAGATGGAGAAGGCAAGTGGAAACACCTGGGACATTTCCTTTCCTGCCTGCTTGCTTCCTTCCACTGAAGCTGGTGGGATGAAGCAGCATGGTTGGTGGGAGGGAGGCAGTGATCCGTCATCACCTGGTCAGTCTAGGAGCCTGGGAAGGACTTACATGATTGTGTACTTGGCTGCTTTCCAAGAGTGCAGAGAAATCTAACTTCGTTAGCTCAGTTGAATCAAGATCTGTTAAATTCAAAGAACCTAGAACTCCAGAGTGCTGGATGAAAGGCACCTCCCAGTCTATGCTGCTCATTTCATAGGAGTGGACACCAAGGCCCAAGAGGGTTTAAAGAGGCTTGCCTTATAGGCAGAGCCAGTCAGAATCCTAAATGTCAGCCTCTCTACCTTGCCCACTTTTGTCTGAAGCAGAGCTGGCTCTAGAGTTCAGTCAACAAATACATTTGAGCCTTGGGGTTGGTAGTTTCTGAATGGGTCCCCTGATCCTTGCCTCCTGTTGATCATGCTCTTGTGAAATCCCATCCCCTTGAGTGTGGGCTGGACTTAGTAATTGCTTCTAACCAACAGAATATGGCAAAGGTGACCAATGTCACCTCTGTGATGAAGTTACAAAGGACTGTGACTTCCATCTTACTAGATCTCTCTCTCTCTTCCTGGCTTCTCTTCTCATGAATTTGCTCTGATAAAGCAAGATGGGGAGGTTCACACAGAAAGAAGCTGAGGGCCACCACCTGCCAATGGCCAGCAAGGAACAGAGGCCCTCAGTCCAACAACCATGGAAAAACTGAATGCTGTCAGTAACCACAGAGTGAACTTGGAAGCAAGTCCTTCCCCAGTTGAGCCTTCAGATGAGACCACGCCTTGACTGCCATCAAGATTATAAACTTGTGAGAGATCATAAAACAGAAGACCTGGTTAAGCTATGCCTGGATTCCTGACCCACAGATTTTTGGGAAATAACTGTGCATGGTTTTAAGTTGCTGAGTTTTATATATATATATATCAATAGATAACAAAGACAATCCCTATTCTAGAATAATATTTAGGATTACATGCCTATCATCTTCTAGGCAGTGTTAGGAATGAAAAGCAATGGTTAATGTGGATTTACAGGAACTTACAGTTTGATGAGCTGATATATAGCACATGAAAAAATAGTACCCAACAATTTAACTGAGGTTTCTTCCATGCCAAGTATTGTGCTACCATTTCCATGCATTAATTTCTTTAATTTTCTTAATCCTCACAACAACCCTGTGAGGCCTATTATTAGCCCCATTTTACAGATGAGAAAACAGAGGTACAGAGAAATGACTAACTTGTCCAGGGTCACACAGCTAGTAAGTGATGGAACTGGAATGTGAACCCAGACAGTCTGGCCTCAGAGGGAAACAAGACGGCATTCGTTCATCTAGAAGGCACTCAGATGCCTCCTCTGTGCTTGCTATTGTTATTGGGTATATAAAGATATGTCTGTGTCATGAAGGAGCCAGTGGTTCTGCCCCTCATTAGTGATGACTTTGAGCAAGTTACCTAAATTTGGTATTCTCATCTGTTAAGGGGATAAGGAGAACAACAACTCACATGGGGTTGAAATAAGAATAAATGAGCTAGAAAATATAAAGCACATGTAATAGTTCCTGCCACATAGTAATTGTTATGTTTGTTAAATAAAAATAAATAGATAAATAGGGACACCTGGGTGGTGCACTCAGTTAAGCATCTGACTCTTGGTTTCAGCTCAGGTCATGGTCTCAGGGTTATGAGATCGAGTCTTGTGTAGGGCTCCATGCTCAATGCGCAGTCTGCTTAAGACTCACTCTTCCTCTCCCTCTGCCCCTTCCCCTCCATGCTCTCATTCTCTCTCTCTCTCTCAAATAAATAAATCTTTAAAAAATATAAATAAATAAATAAATAAATAAATAGCTATGTCAGCAGAAAGTGATAAGAGTGTGTGGAAACTGGAGGGACTCCGTCTGCTCAGGGTGCAGTGGGAGCTCAGAGAGGGCAATGTCCTTCACCTGTCATCTTTGTACATGTCCTTTTAAGCCCGGGGTTCATTGGTGGGCTTCCCATGCAGGCTGTGATTTTTTTCAATACTTCTTTTCCCCTCATTAAGATAATTAATGGTTCTAAGGCCAGTCTACTCCTGCCAAGATGCCCAACTCTTGACTGGTGTTCACTTTTCAGCCTAAGCTTCTCAGGATGAGGGATTTTGAAAACAATCTTTCCAAGTCCCAGGGTTCACTTGTATCTCTGGCTCCCCTCCCTGCAATGCACAAAGGCTCAGAAGTCATGGGGCACACTCCCCAGGCTCTCATCCTTCCCCTTTTTCTGATAAACTTTTTTCTATTAGCCAGAACAGCAATCCTTCTTGATACTTTGCCCAAAGTCCAGAAGATTAAATCATTTCCAACAGGGGAAATGTAAAGACCCTGAAAATGCCTCATAAACTGTAAGCGCCAAAATGCATCCACAAAAAAATAGAACTGTTGCTGGCCAGGCTGAGGGGATGTGTGCAGAAAGCAATGGCAAGGGATGCTTTGAAGAGGAGATGGGATTCCAGCCAGGCCTTAAAGAGCGGTAAGAGAAGGGAGGATGGAGGAGATAGGAGACGGACATGCCAGAGGCAGCCAGCACCACCAGGGTGCCATGAAATGTGTAGCAGATGTTGTTAGTCCTTACCCAGATTGGGTTTTCCTCTCTGCAGAGCACATGAGAGGATCACACCTCCACCCTGACACACTTGCTGTTATGTGTGTGTGTGTGTCGGGGGGGGGGGGGGCATCAGACTCAACTTGGCCAGTGGGTTGCAAGTGGAAGTGATGTGTGTCACTTACACACTCAAGCATGTAATGTGGGCTGCAAGTTTTTCGTGCTTTTTGCTCCTGCCATGGCAACCACAGGAGCCTGTGGTGAGATGGAAGAGCGGCCACACTGGGGGAACCAAGGAACCGAGGACACTGAGCCATCATAGGGAGGGCAGCTGCCCCAGAGAGTTGCCTAGACCCACTGTGGGTTTTGAGTGAGTGATAAATTAATGATTGTCATAAAGAGCCACTGAAATCTTGGTGGTGCTTGTTCTTGTGATTACCTAGCCTTCCCTGATGTCCACAGAAGAGTATATAATAAGTAGGGGGGCATGGGGTTCAATTAGTTAAGGGGGACCAAAGGTGGCCTGGTACGGTGCATCAGAATTACTTGGGGACACTTTAAACCACCACAAAAATTCTAATTCAACTGGGCGGAGTCTGATGGGTGCCATGATGCTGGGTACCTCTAACCTGGCCTGTGCTAACAACTCCAGGCTCCTCTCCTTCTGGTGCGTTTTGACATTTTTATCCACTGATTGGTTAACAAACTGGCACCTGTTGTCCTCCTGATAGCAAAGACTGGACAGCATCCTCCATCATTACAAAAATATTCATTTTTAGTTTTATCAGAGTTTTGTATATATAAATCAAATAGGTTTATAATGTGAAAGGACAGTGCCCACTGCAAACTGCCCATCCAGAATCCCTCTCCTCAGAGGCAACCTTTCAACTCTTTAGCTCTTTTCTTTGGTATTTATTTCCCTGTTATTGGCTCTCCCTTGATTTTTCCCTCTGAGACATTAGCTATTGACTTCCTACCATGGAGTTTGAGCATTTAGCGTTCTGTTATTCTTTCTCCTAACTCCCCACCCCCAGCAGCTTAATCACATTCCCCACCAGTCTCCCAATGGAGTTTTATCCCAATGTTTGGTTAAAAGTAAGTATTGGATGTTTACATTAACATCTATGATTACATAAATACTGCTTAGAAAAGAACTGTGTATGGTAACAGTGTCTTTATTAAGCTATTTTTAATTTTCTTAGAGCTAATAATTGCCTCTATTTTGTTTATTCCTTTACTCACATTTTAGACGTTGGGGAGGGATCAGAGCTAAATGACTGTGTTCTCTCTGCCACGTTCAGCTGAAAACTATGGCAGATTTTTCACTGTGTGAAAGTGTAAAATTTACAAATGAGTCCTTAAAAATCTTCCTCCTCCCCCCAAACCTAAAGAGGAACAATCTAGATGTCCGTTACACCTGTTTACCTTTGTCTTCTAGTTTCTATCTAAGATTAACAGCTCCTCTCAGTTGCCCACAGGAAAATGTATGTCTTCAGAGTCTGGGGTAGCAGGATCTGTTTTTTTTTTTTCTTTATTCAGATGCTCCCTAAGGGGAGAGAGTTTATATTTTATATATAGTTTATACTTTTATTGAACTCCCTAAGGCAGGGTCATGTATCTTCATGAGACTGGGGCTCCCTGAGGGCAGAGCATTTTCTCTGCTCCCTGAGGGCAGGGCTGTGTCTCCCCCTCAGCCTGGGGCTCCCTGAGGGCAGGGCTGTGTCTCCCCCCTCAGACTGGGGCTCCCTGAGTGCAGGGCTCTTTCTCCTCTCAGACTGGGGCTCCCTGAGGGCATGGCTGTGTCTCCCCCCTCAGACTGGGGCTCCCTGAGGGCAGGACTGTGTCTCTCCCCTCAGACTGGGGGCCCTGAGGGCAGGGCTGTGTCTCCCCTCAGACTGGGGCTCCCTGAGGGCAGGGCTGTGTCTCCCCCTCAGACTGGGGCTCCCTGAGGGTAGGGCTGTGTCTCCTCTCAGACTGGGGCTCCCTGAGGGCAGGGCTGTGTCTCCCCCCTCAGACTGGGGCTCCCTGAGGGCAGGACTATGTCTCTCCCTCAGACTGGGGCTCCCTGAGGGCAGAGCTGTGTCTCCCCTCAGATTGGGGGCCCTGAGGACAGGGCTGTGTCTCCCCCCTCAGACTGGGGGCCCTGAGGGCAGGGCTGTGTCTCCCCTCAGACTGGGGCTCCCTGAGGGCAGGACTATGTCTCCCCCTCAGACTGGGGCTCCCTGAGGGCAGGGCTGTGTCTCC
>NW_023270807.1:7645148-7646411 GCF_011800145.1 Mirounga leonina | reverse complement strand
CCTCAGGGAGCCCCAGTCTGAGGGCGAGACACAGTCCTGCCCTCAGGGAGCCCCAGTCTGAGGGAGGAGATGAAGCCCAAGTGCCTGCTTATATGACGAAAGGGGAGAAATTCAGGGACCCAGTTCTGAGGGTACAACTGAGATTTGGTGAGCAGGACACAAGGTAACGGGGAGCCTGTGGTCAGGGCTGAAGAAGTCCCGTTCGATAAGCTAGGGTTGGCAGTTAGGAGGCCTGTCCAGACAGGCCGTGCGCACTCTTGGTGCGTTTGTTCTCAGTGGCTGCATGATGAGGGTCGGGGCAGAGGTGGAAGCAAGAGCCGGTAACAAAGTGAAGGGACTGGGGTGGGTGCTAAATAAATTGGAGTTGTTACTCTGAGAGACTGAGGATGGCAGTGTCGGTAAATAACACGGAGGAGCCTCAGAGGCATGAACTGTTCCCACCACTCAATTATCAAAGGTCCCACTGCAGGAACTTCCAGAGAGATTTATCTCCATTTCAGGAGCTGGCTCTTCCAAGTTGGAAATTACAGTGAGACTGGAGAGCAGAACCTGGGGCTATGGTGTGGGAATGGGTACTTAGGAGGAGTATTAAAGAAAAAGCTAAGGCCAGCTCAACCACTGGTTCTGCAGATGCAGAATGATTTTTTTTTTAAAGAGAGAAGTAGATGGGGGGAAATTTCTAATGAATCCTATCCAACCATAAAATCATGTAGAAAATGAATCCTATCTGACAATAAAATAAAAGTGAAACAAATTACTAAGTTCTCATATGTGTAGGACAAATTAATTTCATGTTTAGAATACTAATTGCTTGCCAAAGGGTCTGTAACCATGTGCTGCCTGAATTTAGCCTGAGCCTTGAAGTTTGGAGGGGCTGCAGGGGTGGGGTTTAGCTGTAGCCCTGCCCAGAATCTTCTGCTTGGACCCTGCCTTTGCTGTGTCTCTCTGCAGGGCTCAGGGCACAGTTGGTAAAACATTGCTTGGCACGTGTGAGAGCTCTTAAATTGTTTTCCATATTTTCTGTTTCCCTCAGACTGAGGTATGCCTAGGAACAGCAGCTGTGTCCCCTCCATCAGATGTGAGTTCTCTGAGGGCAGGGCTGTGTCTCCCCTCAGACTGGGGCTCCCTGAGGGCAGGGCTGTGTCTCCCCCTCAAACTGGGGCTCCCTGAGGGCAGGGCTGTGTCTCCCCCTCAAATTGGGGCTCCCTGAGGGCAGGACTGTGTCTCTCCTCTGAGACTGGGGCTCCCTGAGGGCAGGGCTGT
>NW_023270807.1:7627773-7645138 GCF_011800145.1 Mirounga leonina | reverse complement strand
GACTGTGTCTCTCCTCTGAGACTGGGGCTCCCTGAGGGCAGGGCTGTCTCCCCCCTCAGACTGGGCTCCCTGAGGTCAGGGCTGTGTCTCCCCCTCAGACTGGGGCTCCCTGAGGGCAGGGCTGTGTCTCCCCCCTCAGACTGGGCTCCCTGAGGACAGGGCTATGTCTCCCCTCAGACTGGGGCTCCCTGAAGGCAGGGCTGTGTTTACACCTCAGATTGAGGACAGCATATAAATCTCCCCTAGGATTTTCTGAGGGAAGGGGTCTTGAGGAAAACTGCAATCTCTTTTCTCTGAAAAATAAACAGATACACAACATATCCATCAGGGGTTCATAGAGAAGAACCAGATAGAGAAGGCTGGAGTATAGACATGAAGTAACTGAGGTTAAGTCTTGTGTATGGTAATATGAAGGACATCAAGTTTTCCTTTTGGTTTTTTTTGCCCATAATGCCTCATGGTGTGAATGTGAGTTAATTCCCAATTACCTACATTGAGTGATTTCATTAGTGGATCCTTATACATTCTGGGCATGATAGGCTTTACTGTGCCCATTTTACAAATGACACAAACAAAAGTCCAGAAACTTTACTAACTTACGAAGGACTTTATGGCAACTAAGCTTTTGAGATGGGATTTGGGTCCAGATCTGTTGAACTCATCTCCCACGCTTCCAAACACCATTAGTAAAGTCAGCCTGTCCCCACTTTAGCACCCAAAATATGATCACATTCTTTTACACACATGTGCATGCGCGAGAACACACACACACACATACACACACAGGACTTGATCTCCTTAGTTAGGACAGAGGATTGAGAACTAGGTACATACATTTTCCTGCAAAGTCTCTGAGCCACAGTTTCTAGCCCCAGGTCTGGCTTCCAGGCATGTAGCCAGGCTGGTGGGGAGGTGGCCTGGCTGGGATGCTCTCCTTTGGCCCGTAACTCTGAGTAAGCACCTGGTAGATGATCAGCATCATGGGCAAATACGGGAACCTGGTCTGACATGGGTGCATTCTTGTGGACAATACCCCCTGTCAGCTGTCACCACTTAAGAAGTATCTGTGAGGCTTGTCCTGGCTTTGGTACCCCTTCAGTTAAGACTAGCTGTATGGCTTTTGGGTAGTGTCACACCCTCTCTGGGCTCAGTCTCCCAACTATACAAGGAGACAATGTGACTAATCCAGTGGCACTGAAGGCCTCCAGGTGTGACATGCTGGGATCTGTGCTCCTCTCTGTCTTAGGGTGAGTGGTGGGTGTGGTGGGGATGGGCCATCTCTTCCTGCTCAGGTCTATGCCTCTCACGCCTTTCATCCTTCTGATGACCTTTGCAGCCTGGAAATGCAATGCTGAGAACGTGCGTCTCTGTCTCAGGGAGACAGACGAATGACCAGGATGTCAGGCTGTTCCTTGAGGCCAAGGACTGAATTTCAGCTCTGGCGCCCAGTGCACGATACAGTACCTGGCTTGTTGCTCATATATAATAACAACTGAGGAAAGAGTAAGTGAATGGATGAATGAAAATGAATAAACACACAGGAGTAAGACTCACAACCCCTCCAGAAGATTCCCCCTCCAGGTCTGATTTCTCCTCCCACCCTGCCCCCATTCTCCACTCCAACCCCCTAATCTGGAAGAAAACAGACTCCCTTCTGCCGTGTCCTTTTGTTATCAGTGGCTGAAATCCTTTCACTGACAATTACCGTGTGTGTCCCCATTGCCCTGCCACTGGTCACGCCCACTCCTCCCCACTTCTCCTCATCACCAGGCTTTGCTGCTTCCTCGCCCCTCCTCCTTTAGCTCTTGCATTTCCCCCATCAGGATGGAGTGTTCTTAGACAGAGAGAGTCTCTAGAAGGGAGCCCGGCCTCCTGCTTCCACTCAGGGGTCTGGAGGGAGAAGGGACATGGGAGCATGTAAAACCTGTCCTCTGGGGGCTGGCCCACTGAGGCTTCCACTCCAGGACTCCACCACAGAGAGCCCCCCCTAGAGCATAATTACCTCCCATTAATATGTTAATCTCTCCTTTCCAGAAGGAAGACCTCTTTTTTCCTTAAATAATGAAGTGTTAGGAGGACATATAGTGCCGGGAAGTAGCTGGGCTGCAGCTGAGTGTTTAACGTTTTAATTAAAGTCTCTCTGATAAATGTTTACCATTGCTTCTGAGGCTGCCTGGGAGACAGACAGAAAGGAGGAAGGAAGGAGGATGAGAGCAAGGAGAAGGAAGTGGGGAGAGGAGGAAGAGGAGGAGAAGGAAGCAGAGGGAAGAGAAACGGAGGGGCACACAATGAGAAAAAGACCAACAGAAGGACAACAAGCAAGAAACCAGTCAGAAATCACCCCCCCTCCCATGCCAGCAAAGCCCTGCCCTGATGATCCTTGTACACTCCCCAGGCCTGTTCCTCACTTTGATCTGGGGAGCTGTAAACTTCATTCTGAAGACAACCTTTCACTCCAATCATCCTGTGTTGCTAATTCTTCTTCCTGGCCTGCCCACATCACCACCTCCCCATCCACCGGGGAAGCCGGGGTCACATAGGCAGCCCACGTGGGGGTCCTTCCTGAGTGAGGGGCTTTGGCTCTCCCCGCTGAGGGGGGCATCTTCTTGTCCTCTGGTTATCACCAGTGTCCTCCATGTGTTGGGCCAGCTGAGCCACAAGTGACAAGCAGATGTGGTCACAGGGATGGCCATTTGACCGCTATGAGCTGTCTTTTAAAACTCTTTCTGGGAATTCAACCATCTCCTCAGGGGAGCCTGGGTGTGGGTGTGTGTGTGTGTGTGTCTGTGTGTGTGTGTGTGTGTTCTCAGGCCCAGCATCTCTGGTCTCCCCTCTCTGCTGCCACCCCTCTCTGCTAGCCTTAATTACAGCAATTTAGGAGGCACGCTTAAGATTGCAGAGTAAACCTATCAATATTTCACTTAAGAACGGATTTCTGTCGGATGGTATCACAGGCTATAAATGAGAAATATGAGACTTGTTCTCAGGTAGCCTTACACACACACACACACACACACACACATCCCTCTGATGAATTATTAACATGTGATTTCCTTTCTGTCTCAGGCACTGGGAACAGCTGAGGGCTTTATTCAGCTATAGTCAGAGATGACTGTTTCTACTAAGCTGTTTGCCTAAAACATATTCAAATAAACCCAAGAAAACCATGAAATCTTCTTGTTGAAGAAGGATCAAAAGTGTTATGTGATGCCTCCAAGGGATAAATAGAAATTACAGGAAATTTTTAGGTTAATATAAGCAATATTTGAAACATCAGAAGTGTGTGACGATGGAATGGACTTCTTTGGATGGTACTGAGTCCCCACCACTGACCATCTTCAAGAGCAGGAGAACAACCACTTGGCAGGGATGTCATAAGAGGTGACTCAGCACTCAAACTGGAAACCCTACGATTTCCTGACAGCTAGTCTCCAGTTCCTTGGGAGGGACCTTTATTAGAGAAATAATCCTCTCCCCTGTCTATTGAGTCTCTCATTGTCCTTGGGAGGAGGCAATTTCTCTGCTGGCAAATTTGGGGGAGAATCTGATTGTTCTCCACTTTGAGGATCTTCCTGCTCACAGAAGACACATATTTTCTGCTCCTCCCCACCACAGGATGGGGCGGGGGTTGGTACCGAAGGTGCCGGGCTTTGCCTGAGACTCACTGAGTCTTGTCAAATTCAGGCATGAGGTGTGAGCAAGCCCACCTAGCTAAGTGACCCTTACCTAATAGCACAGTATCCACTGTTGCCGTGGTATTAAAGATAATATCTTGGTCTCAAGCTGCTTGGCTCCTGTATCTATTTCTTAGAAAACTCTGAACTGAGTGTGGAAGAAAGGGTATTAGAACCCCCAAGACCCTAATGTAGTTCAACTTCCTAAGGTTGGAACACAGAGTGGTCAATGGCTATTTGCTTCCAGATCTACTACCTGCCCATCTGCACATGACATTTCCTAGCCTCTGGCCAGGCTCAGCCAATTGAGGCAACAGAAAGAGACCACAGGAATGAAAAAGTGAGAGGCCACGGTATTCTCCCTCTTTCATCCTGCTTTAGTGGATGTCCTCAGGGTGGTTGAGTCTCCAACATGGTTCCAGCCTCTGCCAAACAATATTGCTGTGGTTTCTGGTATCAGCACCTCCTATTGTCCCTCCAACCCTAAGGGTCATAGTGGCTTCCAGCTGTTGCTGACCTCTGGTTGTTTCCCCTCCATATTTTGGTTTCTCAGTTCTTCCAACACTCAAGTAACCAATTTCTTGTATTCCTGACCTCTGATGGGAATATCTAAAGTCATTTATATTTTCATGAACAGATCCTGAATGATACAGAACATAGCCTCTACTTGGGGAATTTATGTGGCTGAGTCTCTGGATGGCAAGCTTCTTGAAGGTCCCCATGTGATTCACAATTCCCTGGGGATCCATCCAAACCTCAGGCCCCTGACCTCTATGCCCCCAAGTCCTGGGTGTCCAAAAGAGGGATGAAGTCATGGAGACCCGCAGGGTATAGTCAGGATGAGGGTGGAGTGTAACAGCCTATAGGGTGGGCTTTCCTTGCCCTGAGAAGTCAGTCACTGAGTGCTCCTGTAGCTGGGGGGAGGGGTAAAACAGTGCATTGTTGGAGGCAATCTTGACCTGATTAACTTCCCCACAAGGTGGAGGGGCAGAAAATATATGCTTTCTGTCAGCAGGAAGATCCCCAAAGTGAAGAACACTCAGATCCTCCCCCAAACTCACCCCAGTCTGTTCCATTCTAGATTGTCAGCTCTCCCTTCTCCACTCCTGCCTGCTCACTTAGATTCAGCTCACCAAAAGTTCCTGCATCTTGGCTTGTGAGTGGTCTGATCCAGACCATCTGATCCATGTGCCCCTGCCCTGTGGGACAGCCCTGGCTCTGGGGCTCCAGGACCTTTATCCTGTACCCATCCTTGACCACACCTACATACAACAGGCCTTGTTAGAGACAGGTCTCTTGAGTCCCCCCAGGTGCCTTGCAGCTTTGGCACCCATCAGTGAGCCCCACTCCATCCGAGGACACTGCCAGAAATGCATCAGGCATCTGCATCTCCTTTCCATGGGCCTGGAAACGGAGCAAGCCTGGGGCTGCAGATGTGAGGTAGGGGCCACGGGAGATCTGTCGTACCAGCTTCATTCGGCATCATCATCTGCCCACAAGCAATCTTAGAAAGTTGATTTAGAGATTTCTTGCCTGAAGAAAGAAGTGGATGACTTAATAAACTCTGAGATTATTCCATGAACACCATGATAGGCCCTAAGGGTTTCAGTCTACAAACTCCTCTCCATCATAATCATCGCTATTGCCATCCCCATCTCTGGGACGGCCATGAACTCTATCGTCACCACCACCACAACAGTAACATCACCATCATTGCTGTCACCACTGTCACCTCCATCAAACATCCCCACCTCCATACTTATCACTCCCTCCCATCATTCTTCTTGTCACTGTTATGATGATCACTATCACTATGAGCACCGTTACCCTAATCCACCCTAGAGCAGCATCAGCCTCCACGTCTCCCACACCATCCACCCCCTCATTCCTCTTCTAGGAGGGTTTGGCTGGACCCAGTACTGTAGGGCAAGAGTGACTTGGGGGCTCTACAGAAACCCTGTGCAGAGCGCAACGTGAAGTCAAGATACAAAGGAACAGAGAGGGGTTATTTCTGCACAGGGCATTTCTGTAGTGGGAAGAGCAGAGGCTAAAGGGATGGCAAGGGAAATCCACCACTGGGGAGGGAGCAGCCAGAGGGGGTAGCAGACCCCCTGTCTGGAATTGGTGAAGGGACCCTGGGAACTACATGGGGGATCAGTCGGAGCGGCTGGAGGGTGGGAGATGAAGGTGGGTTGTGCTGGCTGTTGCACTCCTTCCTCCAGATAGCTCACTAAGTGCCCACTGGCCCTGGGCAGGTGCAGGGTAGGGTGATGAGAAAGAGGAAGGCAGCCCCTGGAGTCTGGGAGCTGCCCTTGGTGCCCTCCTGTTGGGAACATAAACAATTTCACAGGACATCAACATCAGACAAGGCCACCCGGGACCATGATAGATCAAGACAAAGGCAAGTGTATTCTGCAATCATGTCTGAATGTAGACAAAGCCTGAACATTGTCTGAACCATAAAATGCCAAATCCCTCCTCCCCCAGCCAATGTGAGCGACTGCTGCCTTTTCACCAGTTACAGCTCTAGCCTGGTTCCAGGTTGCCCTGCCTTTAGATCAAGCTCATCGATACCCAATCATAGAATTGTCCCTGTTTTCCGACAGCACTCAACCCTGAGTAAACCCTAGCCTCCTCGGATCATCCCCCAAATCCCCTAACTGAAGCCCAAGTCCTACAAATGCTTCTCTCTAGCTCTGTCTTCTTCCTGAGATACCCCGCAGTCCCCATGGTGCATGTTATCCCTCATTGCAACAAGTAATAAACCCACTGGTCCCCTACGGCTGTGTTCCTGGGGTCTTTGGCTAAAGGTCATTGACAGAGGTGTGGGAGGGCATTACTTCTAGTGCGTCTGAAAGGGTTAATAACGCCCTTCCCTCTCATAGAGGTCTTCCCTTCTCCTGGAAAGAGAGATGCGGTGACCAGCATGTGGTGCAGTCAGGAAGCCTGAGCACCATTTCTGGGCCCCAGCTTCTCCAGCTCATCACCCTGTTAAAGGAACAAGGAAGTGCCATCACCTTCCCCTGAGCCGCTTGGTGAAATGCAGGGTCCTGGACCTTACTCTGAGAGAGATCTCCAAACAAAAGACCTGAAGTCCATTATTTTAACAAGCTCCTCCGGTAGAACATGTGCAGCAAAGCCTGAGAACCTGTCATCTGGAGGGCCTTCAAGGTCACCAAAGACTCAAGATTGGGGCTGTCAGGGCTGGGCTCTGCAGGTTTCCCAGAGAGAACTAAAAAACATCCCCCACCCTGGAAGCCATCTATTTCCTGGGCTCAGGCCCCCGTGGTGTTTCTATCCCACTCCAGAAAGGCCACACAGTATCAGGTCCTTCCCTGCCTCCCTAAGCGGGCCCCCATCTTCTTCTAGAGGTCAGGGCATGACGCTGCTCAGTAACATTCAAGGTAAAGGCATCTGCCTCCAGCAAAATGTGTCTCAAAAGGGACTCACATTTCATATCTTGAAGTGAATGAAAATGTTAATCAATAGATCCATCATCTTGGCCCCTGTGTCTCTGAGCTGCAGATGCAGGGAACACAAACCAATGATGGTGTTTAAACACACACACACACTTATGCATACCCATGCACACATGCATGCATATGCACATGCACACACACACACACACAGTTGTCCCACACAGAGGCTGAACAGGCAGACAGCTCTCTTATGGTCAAAGTCTTGCACAGCCTCTGTACTGTCCTGTCCTCTCATCCCACGCTGTCCTCACTGGCCCACCGTCTTCTATGAGGATGACCCTGGCCTGGTGAGATCTTAGGGTGAGACCATTTGCTTTGGGCATGTCGGTGGCTGCCCCACCCAAAGCTTAGACTCTGCTTTATGGACCTGCAGGCCCAGCAACACCACCTTCCTCTTTACCTCTCCTCTCTACGCTGACTCATCTCCAGCAATTTGGGCCCCAGGTCATAGCCTTGCATCTCTGCTGATACTGGAGTGGGTTAAGACTCTGGGGCTGTTGGGATAGGGGAAATGTATTTTGCATTTGAGCAGGACATGAACTTGAGGGATCCGGAGGGTGGACTATTATGGTCCCTTCCAAGTCGTATAATGAGGTCAGTGAATTAGGGTGGATCCTAATCTAATGTGCCTGGTGTCCTTCTATGACAAGGAGATTAGGCCACACAAAGAAACACCAGAGAGGGTGAACCGTGTCCCCTTTTTGACCACTCTCCGCCTTTATGCATCCTCAGCCGATGGGGCGGGGGTTTTGACAGGCCGGCAGCTGGTAGTGGCTTTCCCAGCTACTCCAGCACAGATGTGAAGCCTCGGTGGGCAACGTCCTCTAGGCAAGCCTTGTCCAAGTAGTCAGAGTGTCCCTCGGTCTAGCTGAGTCCAGTCACACCTGCCGCAGTCACTGCCTTTCCGCTCCTCCCTCCTCCAGCGGGCCCCACGGTGACTCGGACCCGCAGAGTCGGAGGTCCTGTGTGAGCCCTGGCCCTGGCCCTTCCAGTTCTGCAAGCCTGCGCGAGTTAGCAGACTCTCTGAGCCTCAGTTTCCACATGGGCCAGAAGAGAATACTACCATCTCTATCCATCCCCAAAGGGTTGCTGTGAGGATTAAATGAGCTAACGCCAGCAAAGCACCGAGCCCGGGCGCTGGCACAGTGAACATTACCTTCTCAGGGATGAGGGCTCCGCTCTTGCCTCTCGCCACGTTTCCCTGACACAGCCCAGGGCAGCACTGTGCTCTCCGCCATGTCCTGGGAGCTTTCTCGGCTGCCTTTCTCCTATCATTGTCCTCGCCGCACACACGTCAGGTGAGAGCTTTAGCTCCATTCCTGTACCCTGGCTTCTGGAAGCTACTCGGCCTCCCCCCCCACCCCCAGCGTTACCTACTGGGTGCTGTGTGTCCGGCCCAACACCGGGGCGGGGCCAACAAGTGTGCACCAATCACAGAGCAGCTGCTGCCACGCACTTCCCGTCTCCTCCACCAGGGAGAGCGCCTGAGGACAGAGGCAAGCTCCTCCCTCCTCGCGCCTGCTCCACACCCAGCCCCTCGCAACGGGTATTCAACGCGCATGCTCCGGTTTGCCTGGGAGATGCTGAAGTACGCCGAGACCCCGGGGGAAGGGCCAGGCGGTGCCGCGGGGTTCGGCTTTGCACGTTCTTGGCCTTTGGTTTCAGCCTGACTCTTAACTCCTGATTCTAACACCACTGAGCAACCTCAGTTTATTAAGCTAGGAAATGGGGAGTTGAAATAGCCCCGAAACTAAGATGGTCGTAGTCTGTTACTCAAGTATTTCCAGCCTGGAAAAGAGGCCCGCGGACACTAGCAGGGGGGTGTTTCCATTTGCCTGTGCTGGGGGGCAAGGTGCCGCTGCTGCCTTTCCCGCTTATTCCACCCCACCTCCCTCCCAGACCGGAGGAACATGTGCCTCTCGGATGAAGAACGTAGGGAGGAGTGTGATTATGTGGGGACTCGTGAAAGATTTCCCTAAAAGAGACAGATTTCTAGGGATACCAGGGACCTGGTCGCCAGGCTGGGGGCTTGGGAACCCCTCCTCTTTCCTAGTCTTGATAAAGCAGCTGGAGGGGCCTAGTACTACTGTGAGTAGGACAGAACCCTATTCGGCCCTCTCGTTTATGCTGCACGACCGTGGCAGCTTCTTCGCTCCTCTGTGCCTCAGTTTCTTCATCTGGAAAATGGGCTTGCTGTGGGGCTGACGCATGGTAACTCATGAAAGTAGCTGAGATCTGCAGAAAATGGTAGTCAAAGCTGGTGAGATCCTTAAACCTTTCAGGACAAACCATAAAAGACCCACTCCCAAAGCCACCCCCCCCAGGCAGAGGGGGCCAGCGCCAGGGCACAGAACTTCAGTATGTCAGAGCCTCCTCCCTGCCTCCCTCCCCAGCCCAGTGGGTCCCAATGGTGGTTCCGGGTTGGTGCCCCGCAGTTTGCTGAACCCTGCAGTTTTGACAGGCAGCCCCAGGAACCCAGAGGCTCTGCATGGCAGGCTCCTGATTAATCACTGCAGTAGTGGCCCCAACAACAGCAGCCCTGCAGTACATGGGTGTCGTCCTGCAGCTGCCCCCGCACACTCACCCTACGACCTCTACCCCAGGCTGCCTGACTAAAAAAAAACCAGACCTGGAAAGGGACAACTGAATTCCTCTGGCTTCCAGAGATGTGGCTGCAACCCATTCGGTCTTCCTCCTATGGCTCTGTGTTTCAGAGCTCTTCCCCTGCTAAGAACCCAGCTGCAAGCAGGAATCGCATGCACACTGCAGTGAGGACTGAGGAAGAGCACTGCATTCAGAGCTAGGAGATCGTGACTGTAGAGTCTATGCTGCCCTTATGCACTGTGTGCCCAGGGTAAGCCTCTTCATCTTTCTAAGCCTCGGTTTCTTTATCTGTGAAATGGGGGCAGTAGGCCCATCCTGGCTAGCACATAGGACTGAGGTGTATTACTTAATAAATGTGAATTGTTTTAGATGCCATGCCAAACAATAAATGCCTGGAGGTTTCCTTGCACTTCATGAAAGGCCCCTCCCTGCACAATCGATGGAGACGAGGTGCCCTCTGGCTCCTCCCTGTGGACCTTTCTGAGCAATACATCACCCCAGCTGTGCCCACATTATCTTGATGGATGAGCCTAGGGTGGGGGTTCCTGTGCATGGGGCAGTGGAGGTCTGGGAGGCAGGGCTGCCTGGTCCCATCATGAGAACCCAATCTGTATAAGCAGCAGGTTGGGGAGGACAGGATGCTCCAGCCTCAAAGAAGTTTCCATGATTCACAGCATCTGACCCTCAGCCACACCCCCACAATCAGACCTGAGCCCTGTGGGCAGAGCTCACCAAGGACTGAGAGAAGATCCACATGTACCTGGAGATCCTGCTCTTGCTGTGGGCCCTTCCACTTTGGTTGGGGGATGTGGCCCACTCTCTGAACCTCCTGGTCCAGGTGGAAAGGCTCCAGGTGCAGGAGACCCTCATATCAATCCAGAGCAAAAGCAGCTAGAGACACCTGCCAGGTGGTTGGGGTCAAATGGTCCCTTGGGGTGGGGCAGTTGCCAGGGGAAGGGTGTCTGGGAAGGTCTGTGCCCTCACCCCATGGGTCCTTCTGGAGGGAATCAGCTCCACACCCACTTCCTGAGCCATGGACATAAGCAGAGACATGCTCTCTGGATATGAGAAGATGGGGATCAAGGGATGCACTTGTGCAGTCAGCAAAAGGCACACCCTGCCTCTCTGACTCAGCTGATTTCTTTAGGGTACATTTTCCCCCCTGAATGGTCTTCCCAATCACTTTAAGTCTCAGCTTTCCCTTTTGAGAAATGGAGGAGAGTCTTCTGGTCTCCCTTTGTCCTGAGAACAGAAAGCTTGAAGGTAAAATGATGATCAATCTAATAAGACCTCTTTCAAGCAAAGGTACTAAGAAACTGAATCCATTTCTCCTTTGAGCAGGGAGAGCTAACATTTATGCAGCATTCACCATCTACCAGGTTCTGTCCTAATGGTTTTTCATATATTACTCATATCAGTCCTATGAGGTAGGTCCTATTAATATCTCCCATTTTATAGATGGGGAAATTAAGGCCTAGAAAAATTAAGAGACTTGCCCAAGGTCCCACAATTACCAAGTAGTAGCTGGTGTTCAAACCCTAAACAGCCTGACTCTTGAATCTGCACTCTTAACCTCCAGCTATTCTATCTCTTGCAGTACTGGCTCTCCTCTAGCTACTTCTGTGTCCATCTCTCACGCTGGACTGTGAGTTCATGGAACAGGAAACTGGCTTATTCCTCTTTGATCCCCTCTCGCTCCAGGCGTAACTCCTGGCACATACCAGGTGCCTAGGAACCACCTGTTATGTAAATAAATGAATAAATGGCATGGTGGCCGGCCAATGAAAAGATTTTTGGAGTCTAGATCAAGGGGGATCCCGAAGGCCTGGCAGTGCAAAGACAGCAGAGGTCTCCAGTAGGATATGCCTTGTCGGGGCTGTGCTCACTCTCTTAACCCTGCTTGCACACATGCTCATTGGAGTCACGAGACTTAGCATTAACCTGGTATCCAACTACAATTTTTGTGTCTTAACAACCTTTACTACGAATGTGCCATGGGAAAGTACATTGTAGCAGTGTCTCTGGTGCCAAATGAGGCGCATGCACCACCCAGTCCCCACCACATCCCCCACCTTCAGCAGCGAATATTCTGAGACCCATTCTGCTTTGTATTGTTATTATGATCACTAGTATTATTACTAATCCCTAACTGTATTTTTCCCTTGGAGGAAAAGTCACTTCACATGCTGTGGCTGGAACGCCAAGTGTTCTAGAAGGAATTGGAAATAATCATGACAACAGGCGGGGGTGTTGTACGAGGCTCACAGTAGGTGAGGAAGAAGGAGACCCCTTTGATCCCCCTCCGCCCCCCCCCGCGCCCCGAGAAATCCTTCTCTTCATGAAATCCTGGGCTGGGTATAAAGCTTCCAGAAAGGAATGTCTTCAGCCTGGGGAAGCAGTGGGGGAGGCAGCTGGGGAAGGTGAAAACGCCCTCCACCTGGTTGTACGAGAACAGGGATAAATATCCAAGGTAGCGTGTGGGGGTGGGGAGACAGACAGGCCTACAGTGTAAGAAATAATGAGTTAAAAGAATCATTCAGTGAGTAAAGAGAAATATCAGGAATCAAATTGCAGGGAAGATTTCAAGTAATCCTAAAGGGTTTTTCAAATATATTCACTGCTAAGAGCTACAGATGTCAGGGGAGAAAATTGGTTCACTTACCAATAATAGTTGCAGAGGCTGGGGGAGCAGGATGCAGACAGGAAAAGTACTTAACTAGGCTTCCCCACCTCCTTCTCCCCTGGGACGCTTGGGGGGGTGGGGAGTGGCCTGTCCCTCAGTTGAGAAGGGTGGGAGTGGGGATGGTTGTGCCTCTGGGAGGTGGGTGGGTGGGCAGAGCAGGCTGGGTGGGAAGAGCAGCTTGGACACTGTGGGTGCAGCAGCCCCGCTCCAGTGTGGCTTCCTCTTCCCTCCCTGACCCAGGCACAGGTTACGTGAGGTGAGGACAGGTGCCATGCTTGGCGTGGAGTAGGAGGCTTATTGTTATTGTCACCAAAAATGTATTGATGGTTTATGAAGAGCAGAGCACTCTGCCAGGTGTGTGACAGGTTGGAGCCATAGATACGTGGTACCTGCCCTGAGTTTACAACCTAGTTAGGGAGGCAAGAGCAATATCCAAGGGAAAATGAGAAAGATTGCCAGCACCATGCACGGGATGATCACATGCTGGGGGTGGGGTGGGGGGGCGTGCTCAGTGGTCATCAAGGGTAGACCAATCAGGGGGAGCTCCAGGGGCACTCCGACAGTGGCCCTGTCCACCTGCCTCCTGCCGCAGTGTGCCTCCCCCCCTTTTGGGGGCCCTCCTGGTGTAACAGGATATGGTATCAGTCACAGACTCCACCTCAACCTGCCAGGAGAAAGGCCAAGGCAGTTCTGTCCTCAGAAACGAACCTGGGCAGTGGGTTGAAGCTGACTTAAATGTCGCTGAGTGTGGAAGTGGCATTATTGGTCATTCTCAGAAATGTCAGGGACAGAGTTCATCTCATGTCTTATGTAATTTTCACACCAGTTTCCTGAACCCTATTTCCCCTAGGGCGATGGGAAGAGGACTAGGCGATATCCACACCCACAGTGGGTTATGTTACGGGAGAGAAGCCTGTGCTATAGGGAACCTGAGGCTTTTATCATGGACAGTAACCATGCTTGTCCTTTGCTCCAGAAGAGACCGTAATTGTATCATACTGGATAGTAAGTATGTTTGCCTCTGCCACAGCAGGAGATACTATCTCTAGCCTCCAAGACTGTTTGCTACACAAATACCCTTGGAAAGGCAATCCAGAGCAAGAAGCAATCATTTGCACACTTGCAAGATGTGCAGAAAGGCAAGACCCAGGAATAACTCTCTTTGGATATGAACAACTATGGAATGCACTTATTTATTATAATTATTATTATATTTATCTTTTCCTGCTGCAGTGGATGCTCCATGAGGACCAGGATTGAGGTTTCTTTTGTTTCCTGATGTGTTATCAGTATGTAGAAAAGTGCATGGTACCTAATAGGTGCTCAAAGTGTGTTGGTTAAATGAATAAATGATTGCACGAGGAAGGAAACAGTCCCTGGGTAGTTATCTCCTGCCCAGGAAATTTCTTTGCCAAGTTGCCAGCATTGTGTGAGGAGAAGGAGCCCCGGTGCTGAAAAAGGAACCTCGTTCTGTGTACATGAATCGGTGTGGGTCACATGCCTCCCCTACATGTTCCCCATGTCTCTCTGTTGCTAGTGCCCAGTGACGCAGGTAACGCGCTCAGGGAAGAGCCTGCTGGTTTTGACTTTATTTGTGCAGCAGAGAACATACGTGCATCACTAGGCCCCAGGCCTCTCTCCTGGGCCTCCCCTCCTCTTCCCTGCCTTTCTCAGGTTGGTAATTAAAAGTATTAAAGCAAAGTAGGGCTGTCTCATTACATGTCCTGTTTATGTGACTGTAATGTGCTTAGAGATGATTTGAAGTGTGGGGAAATCAGCCTTGGAGCTTGCTCTGTGTCCAGCCTAGAGCTGGCAACCCTGAGATAAGGCTATCAAGACTGGGCTGTGAATTAGTTCTAAAGTAAACCAATAATGCATTAATGTGGGTGAGGAATTACAAATAACAGAGATGCTGCACATTTCTCTGATTAATTAGCCTTTCTAGTTAATTTTGCTTCTTGTAGAGACAAATCATGAGCCCTAACGGTGGAGCAATTTCCCATTGGTCACTGGGCACCAGCATGGGGCATCAGGCCTTAGTTCTCTCGGGCCCACAGGGACCCCAAGCAGTGGGGCTCCATCCAGGGGGTCACTGTGGCCACGCGGGAATTTTTCTTTACTTCTGGGCTCTTTCCTCAACCCAGGAGGGGAACACAGAGGGAAGGATTGGGACCAACAGGCCTCCAGTGCTCCATTCAGGAGTGTTTGGTGATTCTTAAGAACGGGAGACTGGGAGGGGAAGGTGAGCTTTTGGGACTGTGCCATTCATCTGGGGCTTATCACACAATGCCCTGGGGTCTCACCATTTCATTCATTCAGTCATTCAACTGTGGGGGGGTTGCCTTGTTGTTGTTTGTTTGTTTAACCTCTTCCACATACTAGGCTTTTCGCTAGCTCCAGGGATGCCAAAATGAAAGAATGACAACTGACGACCTCTGTGAGGAGGAATTCCTCACCTGGAACTAGGATAGAGCTGTTCCTGCTGTGTGGTGGTGTCTGTCCCTGTCACAGGCATTTTGGAGGTGAGGGTCCAGAGTGGGGAGGGAAGTGGGCCATATTCACCCAGACACCACACATGCAGTTTTGTCCACCTGCTCCCACCACTGCCTGGATTTAGACACAGTGGAAATGGTTTGGGATTTTTTTGTTTATTTTTGTTTGTTTGTAGAACAGAAAAACTGTTTCTTTCCAGCCAAAAACTTCCAGAGACTCTGGAGCTTGGCCCGCTGGCACTGGGGCTTTGGACACCAGACTCGTAGTCTGCTCGACCACAGACTTGCTAGTGGTCCAGGGTGAGTTCTTGCCCTAGTCCCAGACACCCAGACACCTGTTCCCCACCTTGCTTTTGCCTCCAGATATAACTCCTACCCTAAGAAATCTTCCTCCACATGGCTGTGCCAGTGAATGAGACTCGGACTGGTCCCAGAAGATGTGTAAGGGTCCCAGGCTCCCTGTGGCTCATATGGAGAAGGCAGGGCAAGGGAGGTTCTCAGGGAACTGAGTGTGGACAATAGGAACACCCACCCGGAACTCGAACTCAGAGCCAATAGGCGCCAGAATGCGGAGTGAAGAGGGCCTGGTAGAGATTGTTGAACAGAAGGACCCATGTCCCAGCTGAAAGGGATAGCCATTATTCGGCCTCTTCCAATTTTGCCAAGCTGGATTGCAGGCCTGGGAGTGTCAGATCTTCCATATTTTCAGATCAATTCAAGTCAATTCAAATTTTTATGTGGAAAAAAAAAAAAACCTCTTGATTTAAAAATGCTGGACTTGAATTTAAAATATTTGAACATTACTGTGTGGACAAACAAAATATGCCTGGGGACCAGATTCAGTCCTTGGATGTGTCATTTAGAATTAAATTTATCCAGTAGTAACAGAAAACAAACAAACAAATAATAGTGGCTTAAATAACAGTTTATTTCTCTCTCACTTCTAAGAAATTCAGAAGTAGTCAGTCAATCCTAGATTACTAAAGTGTTACATGGCATCCAGGCTCCTTCTATCCTGCTCCTCTACCATTCGTGGCCTCTATTCCAACACTATCTCATGGTCCAAGATGGCTCCTGGATCCCCATCCATTATGTTTGCATTCCAGCCAGCAGGGCAAAGGAAGGGCAGAAGATCGTTTCCTTCCTTTTTTTTTTTTTTTAAAGATTTTATTTATTTATTTGACAGAAAGAGAGAGAGAGAGCACAAGCAGGGGGAGCAGCAGGCAGAGGGAGAAGCAGGCTCCCTGCAGAGTAAGGAGCCTGATGGGGGACTCGATCCCAGGACCCTGGGATCATGACCTGAGCTGAAGGCAGACGCTTAACTGACTGAGCCACCCAGGCATCCCCATTTCCTTCCTTTGATGGCAGTTACCAGAAGTTGCACACTTTATTTCTTCTCATATCCCATTGGCCAAAACTCAGTCATATAGTCCAACTTAGTTGTAATGAAAGTCAGGAAAAATTATTATTCTAGACTTAAGATAATCATGTGCCTGATTTTAAAAAGTACTAGTAGAATGAGGAAACAAGAGAGTGGATTTTAAGTGACAGCTAGCATCTTGGCTCCAGTTTGCCTTCATTTTGAGAACTGGTTGACCCAGTCTGCTGTTTGTGGTGGGACTGGGAGGGGGGTATGGGATCTGGTCACTTGGAGACTGCCCAGTGAAAGGACATGGCTGCTTTGGAGAAGGGTTTGCTTTCAGGTAGGATAGTCTCTACCAGAGTGATTTGGTTGCCCTGGAAGTGTGGCTCCAACAGACTTTTTGGGGTTATTTCTTTCTTGATCTCTTGCAGGAGCAGGACTTCTCTTTTCTCCGCAAGCATCTGTCAGTCACCAACAGTCAATATTTAGGCAGTGCCTCCAGCACTCTCTGCCCCAGCTTGGCAGGGCAGGAGTGATGCCTTAAATCAGCTCCTACACCAGCATGGGGCTCCAGAAAAAGGTGGGGTGTCACTAATGTGTTCTCACCATGGAACAGGAGTGGGGAAGGACCCTTAATTGCAGTGAGAGTGATTCAGGTAAAAAAATCAGGATCTCTTAACTGAGTCATGAGAAGTATAGAAGCAGCTACTAGAAGAAAGGGTGGCATTTCTTTTCTTGTGGTGATGTGGCTCTGAGAGTGACCCATCTGGAATTAAGTCTGGCATGCATCCAGCAAATATGCATTGTGCACTGACCATGTGCTGGTTATCAGTCTCAGCACAGGACATGGGGTGTGGAGGAAATACCGAGAGGAAAGAGATATGGAGGGTGTCCTCGGGGTCTCACCAAGATAACTGGAACTGGAATGGAAGCACAAGACTCTCAAAGCTACCTGGCTGGGTATCAATCATCACCACAAAGAGTCTTCATCATTCCTTACATCATCACCACCATTATCATCACCATCACCATCATCTTTACCATTATCATCACTGTCATCACTATCATCA